>NC_081294.1:130854248-131157278 GCF_030435805.1 Mustela lutreola | reverse complement strand
GCTAAGTGCTCTGCGGTTCTCAATTCCCAGAACAGAGGGCTCTAGGCTCCAGGGAAGCTGCACGAGACATATTTTGTTGTTTAAAATATTCTTGTCCATGCCGAAAGATGGAGCAGCTTCATGAGAGCTGGCTCTTTAAATAAATGTAAAATTGTTTTAAAAATTGATACTTCTCATCCTGATTGCTTAACTGCATCCATGGGCTGGGTAAACATGATCTGAGGATTCAGTGTAATCTATGTCCAGCCAAGACAATGAAGGAGACTTCCACTTTGAACCCAATTTTAATCACTTGTTTTCTTCCCATTGGTATTACCTTCCTATCACATCCCTCGTCGTGTATAACTACTTATTGACCTTCCAACTCCAGTGTGGACACAGAAGAGATGGCACTGGAGAAGCTGGAAGCTTGCAGACTTGTTACATCAGAGGAATTTTAGAATCCTTCCACTTTAGCAAACCAGGCTTCTTTGTGGAGGTCTCCTTACATTGCCTCCTCTCGTCTGGGAGGAAATACGGTTCTCCCAGCCCCCGATAAATACTGAAGGGATCAGAGACTGCTCCAGCCAGAGAGATCTTAAAGGTCATTTTAATTAGCCCCAGCATTTCTAGATGCTGGAACGGAGGAACACCGGGTTTAAGCTCTTTGTCTGAATGCATGAAACAACTCCAGCAACGCATCCTTGAGCAGGAAAAATTTTCAACAGATGTAAATGAAAGAACTACCACTTTTGATGTAGTTGCTGTATGACTCCGAGGGGTACCCACCAGCTGGTGTAAAGCCTCCAGCAGGAGAGCTCCGCCCCATTTACAGCTCTTATCAACTGTTAGTTGATTTGTTAGTCTCCCCGGGAAATGCACCTTCTGAGCCCAAGTGGGCAGGTTGGGGAAATTTTGCAGAAGGACACGAGAAGCTCTGGGGGAGCAACAGGGTGCTAGCCTCATCAGCAGTGGGGGATCACGGGGTGACTTTTCTCACAGCCAGATCGGTCTCACGTTGAAAACACGTTGCTCTCAAAAGCAAATCTTTTAAAGAGTTGATGATAGAAAATGAGTAGCTTCTTATCTTCCGAAGTAAATTTCCAGTCTCCACTGGAATATCTATTTCTGCAGGACACCCTAGGGGATGCTGTGTGGTGTGCCACCCAGATGCCCCTTCAGGACTGAGGGTCGCATTCCTGCTGCTGCGGCAGTCCAGCTGTGGGTGGTACTGAGCCCCGGCTGCTAACTCACTTCAGGAACTGGCCCAGAGCTGGAGTGAGCTACTTTGCCCCAAGTCGCATCCGTCCCAAGGAAGAGCCAAGGACTGGTCTGTTTCACTCTCAACGGAGGTTTCTCCTGAGAGCCCTCCTCAAGAAATTTCCTACATGCTCCTTCTTGGAGTCTGCCCTCTCAGAGACCTGACCTAAGGTATATATACAGGATAAGTGTTATTATTGCCACTATAAAAACATAGGGCTGGAAGCTGAGAGCAAACACTTTTCCTTTCATAGCACACATCATATTTTATTGTTTAATTATATTCTCTCCCACTCCAACCAGAAATCTTCAGAGGTAACTGAAACACCTCCTCAAAATGCAGCAGCCTGGGTCCTATCCTGGAGATGCTACCGGTTCTATTAGGTCTGGGTTTGGGTCGCAGTGAGTGTGTTCTGCAACTTTTCCAGCAACTCTGAGGGACATCCCTGTTTGAGAACACCTAGGTAGAAAGATCCAGTGTTTCTTACTCACTATTTCCCTCCAACGCTTCAGACAATGCCTGGCATATGGTAGCATTCAGTAAATGTTAAATTAATGAATGAATTCCCTAAAATCATAGATTGGTTCACAACAAAGGCCTAGCACTCCTGGCCCATTGCTTTCAAAGCTGGAGGTATTTAAAACAAAAACAAAAACAAAAAAGAAACAAGCAAGCAAACAAACAACAAAAAAGAAACCCACAACTTTCTTAGCAATATCTTAATCATCACTCCTTTGGCAATTGTTTATTTAACTTCTTAAAATCCCTCTCCGCAATGGTAACAAAAATAAAGCCACACAAAAAGCTGCATGCTAATGGGCTCTCTTAATAATTTCACCACCAAATTATATTGTACACTCTCCACTGTCGTCCCCCACTTCAGAGTCATCTGTGCTGGAAAGATGATAGATACACATATTAGTCTCTGGTCGTAATGAACACATCCATTAGAAAAGCAATAGTAACTGCAACAGGGATTATGTGCTTGGTGAAAACATCTCCGGTGTCTTGTAAACACCTCAGCCTTCTGGCAGCCCCCCTGTGGGGCTATTTATTGCCTCTACAATGCAAGGTAGCTACCGTCTAATTATACACAACTGGCTCGGTTAATCCTGTATCATAATAATTAAAAACAATTCATATTTTTTTTCTTTTACTCTCTTTATTAACTTTAAACTTTTAAAAGCCTCAGAGGTCCCTGTAGAATCAAAAGCTTATTAAAATATCAAGACATGCGAGCCTTTTCAAGTGCATATTATTACATTTGTTTTTGTTAACATGACAAGGCCCAAAAGAAGCTCAGCAGACTTCTGTAGATCAAAACAAAGGCGCTGTGAGAGAAACTGGAGCGTGGGTGCAATGTCACCCCCAGTCATACTGAAAACAGCAGGCCCCAAGGGGCTGCCCTCAGCAGCAGCCCAGATGGGCAGGACAACATCAAGGGAGCAAGAACACAGCTGGGGGAGCTGTCCCACCGTGGCTGCTTCCTCGGGGATGCCTGCCTAGGCTCTGGGGGCTTTTGGCTGCCTTGGTAACCTGGCCCAAGGGAGAGGGGTCCCAGTGTCAGATCCGTCCTGTAGATAGGAGGGCTGGAGAGAGGGCAGGGAAGGGAGGAGAAGGCGCCATTCTGGGCTGCAGGCGGCTGGAGTACTCCAAGTGGAGGACCGGAGGAGGTGGCTTGTGGGGAAATAAAAGAGTCTCACTTACCTGCATAATCCCATGTGTATTTTTTGGGAACATATACACGATAGACACTCCATAGCTTCTCCGTGGGCTTTGGGTAAACAGTGCCCTGCAGACCACATCCTGCCTTGATTCCTTTCCTTTTTTGGAAACTCCCTATGCTTTATTTCACCTCCTTCTTGGTTCGGGAGGTGAGGCATGAGGCTGAGTTGTGTACCTGGTGGGACTGGGCGGCCAGCCTCCCTGGGGTGACCTCTGGCCCCGAAGGCTCTTGGGTCAGCCCACGTCAAGACTGTTGCTAACTCGCAAAGTAGACTCTTCTTGTTCCCTAACCATGAAAGAAATCCACGTATCTGATGGAGTATTAGAGCTTTAGACTGTGATGGTTGGAGTGGTAGAGAAAGGAAAGATTCCCTTGCTTATCCATACCGACTAAGTAATTTTAATTGGTCTCAGGAAGCAGAGGAGAGTGTGAATCCACATAGGCCACACATAGGCGATTACTATTCTGAGCAGAGAAGTAACATTATCTATCAAGCACCTTCTGGGGTCAGGCACTGGACCGGGTGTCTCATGCATATGTAACCTCCTATTTGAGGTAGGGAATTCTGTTACTCAAAGCGAATCCCGAGAAGAGCGACTACACTTGGTCCCAATTTATTAAATGGATTCACCCATAATACTCGTGATGACAGCATATGAGGCATGGATATCCCCATTTAGCAGATGTGGAAAGGGCAGCTCAGCAATTTGCCTGAGTCCTTGCTTCAAACACTTCCCACCCCCCTGTCACTCCCGCTTCTGGGTCTCCATATGCTCTCGGTTTCCGTCCTGCCCCTCCTTTATCTATTCCTCCTCTTCTTCCTCATCTCTTAATTTTGGAGTATCTTCTTCTCTAAGTTTACTCCCTTGCTGATCTCACCGAGCCCCACAGCTTGAGATACTGATAACTCCCTCATTTCTATTTTCTACCTATCTCCACTTCCCCATGCTTATCCCCAGACTTGTCTATCCAGCTTCCATTCAGCATCTCTCATCTCTTTGGAGGTATTGGATATTTCAGTCCTAACATGCTGAAAATTACCCTCTTGATTCTCTCCCACCAAATCCAGGAATGCCCTCCATAGCTCCGGGACAGCAACTCCGTCCCTCCTGTTTTGGGGGCTAAAAACGAAGGCACCATCCCTGGCTCCTGTCATTCTCTGGTTCTCTGTCCATCCTCTATCTTCAAAATATGTCTGCTTTTGTGCTTCTTGTCAGTCCTCCAGCCTTGACACCCAGGTCTGAGCCTTCACCACTGCCTGCTTGAATTATTGCAGCAGCTAACCCCGGCTCCCCGCCTTTAGCCTTGCCCTTGACGCTGAAGCTAGATCATGCCACTCCTTTGTTCAAACTCCTAAAATACAGACCATTTCACTCAGAGTATAAAAAAAAAAAAAATTCAAAATCCTCCAACAACCTACAGGACCCAATGTGACCTCTTACCTCTCTCACGTGCAGAAGCTCATCTTCTTTAAATTCTCCCCCTCACTCATTGAACTCTAGCCATATTGTCTCCCAGCTTTGTTCTGGCACTTTCCTTTCCCTAAAACTCCCTCCAGAAATTCACCAGTCTTTGAGCAGATCACACTTTCTTAATGAGGCTCTAGGACAGCATGGCTTAACTGGTGAGATAAAGACAGAAACTGAGAGGAATCTTTATAGCCGCTTGACATTGGCCTGACATCATCCAAGCATATGGTCTCTTGAGCAGGGTAGAAGCCAGTCCAGGCATCGTTGCCTTGCTCGGCGAGTCACACGTGGTGTGAACTTGCTCACAGGTCAGGTGCAGTGGAACCATGCGTTGGTCTGCAACAGACTGGAATGTCCAGAGCTGCTTCCTTGGTATGCTAAATTTGAGAACTGATTGTTCTGGAGAGCACATGGGCACTGAGGAGGTTGTGGGACCTGGAAGTTGGGGAAGAATTCTATTGTGACCAGCAGACCCCACCCTTTGAAGCTCCTGCCAGTTCATTTCTCCTTTCTTCTCTCATATTATCCAGAACCTGTATTCCCTTTTCCCCCCTCTAAGGTTGCGTGTGATCCACTCAGTTAACTTGGAGAGAGAAGGCGGAGAGGTAGAGCTAGAGACAAAGAACACAGCTGCTGATCTTGACAGCTGCTGCTTCTGTTACTGAAACTGGGAATTAACTGAATTGGAGAGATTGGATAGAATTAGCAAGCCGTGGGGTGGATCTGCTGGGAATTGGCTTTCTTCAGGAGTTTGGGAGGCGGGCTGAGAGGGAAGCCCCCTGCAGACCTCAGGCGGGAGCATTCACTGTGGTTCCTCCAGAGCTGGTGTCGGCTCTCCCCTAAGCCTAGGGGAAGCCATTTCCCCAGCTTTGCCCCCTTCTCAGAATCATCACCTCCGCTCCCCACAGAGGACGTTTTCCTCCTTTTCTTTCTATCACCTGTGGTAAAGTGGTTATCTTGATCAGGGAAGCATGAAGGGCTCTGACATTTTAATTATCATCTGTCTCCTTGAACAACAAGAATAAGAGGGAAAACAAATCCCTTAAGAGTTACCTGCCGGAGGGTTTTGCCAGGTCTCTTTTTACCCTATCTCCTGTACAGTTGAGCGGGATCTGGGCTGCGAGTTACGGAAAGGGGGCCTGTGAAAATGCAGGGCTATGTGAGGCCCGCAGTGCGGAGCTGAGGAGAACCCCAGGAGGCTGGGTGTGGAGTTGTGTCAGGACGCTTATACCGAGAGCTTCTATGGATCATAAGCAAGTTCCATAATTTCTCTTTGCCTCTGTTTCCTAATCTAAAAGTGGGACTCCTACCAATATCACAAGATGGTTGTAAGAATTAAATGTATGTGCAAAATATACGTTGGCCCCTTAGCACAGAGACAGGCGCCTTAGAAGCAATGCTCAGACAGGGGCCAGGGCGAGCAGGTGCTTTCAGTGAGTTATGTTTGTGTGAATTTGACCAATTTCTGGACACCTTTTACTCTCTGGCTCCCTCCACGTGCCGGGCGGAAGAAGGTCCACTTCCCCTCTCAAAATGTCTCCATCCCTTGGGACGCCTGGGTGGCTCAGTTGGTTAAGCAGCTGCCTTCAGCTCGGGTCGTGATCCCAGCGTCCTGGAATCGAGTCCCACATCGGGCTCCTTGCTCAGCAGGGAGCCTGCTTCTCCCTCTGCCTCTGCCTGTGCTCGCTCTCTCCCCCTCTCTCTCTCTGATAAATAAATAAAAAATCTTTAAAAAAAAAAATATGTCTCTATCCCAACATGGAATCTGAAACCTGCGAATTTGTTAGGTTACTTGGCCAAGGGGAATTAAGGCTGCAGATGGAATTAAGATTGTTAATCAGCTGATTTCATGGTGGATTGTCCAGGTGGACCCAATGTGATCACAAGGGTCATTCCAAGTGGAAGGGGGCAGCATCCGAGAAAGACGGAGTGATGCCGTGTGAGGACTCGACCCTCCTGTTGCTGGCTTTGGAGATGGAAGGAAGGCCACAGGGCAAGGATGGCAGGCAGGCTCCAGTGGCTGCAAATAGCAAGGAAAGGGATTCTTTCTAGAGCCTCCAGAAGGAAGGCAATCCTGCCAGCGCCTTGGATTTAGCCTCATGAAATCCATTTCAAACTTCAGACCTTCCAGAACTGTAGGATAAGGCATCGGTGTTGTATTAAATCACTGTGTTTGTGGATGCGGGCGACAGTGGCAGTAGTAAACTAAAAGCCGTCTAACTCTGTCTGGTGTTTGTAGAAATGCACAAAGGTCGGGTTTTCAGGTCCTAGTCAGCAAATATTCATTCAGCACGTGCTCACTGAGCTCCGGCTACAGACACAGTGTCATTGTCGGGGCCGGGCAAGAAGGCAAGATGTCCATCTGCTGGGTCTGACCATGCAATTGGAGACAATAGGTATAGGTGCAATTTATGATATGAAAGTGGTTAAAGACCTACATGAAAGAAGGGGGCTTTTGCTATGGAGATAATGAGATTGAAGGGCTGGCTAATATCTAAATATTTCACAGGCTTGACATTCATCTGAAAGAATGTATGTTACATCATGTCCACGTGAAAGAATGCAGCTGTTTTGACTTCCTGCCTTTACAATTGGCAGAGATGGACAATGGGTAGAAGAGAAGAGATCTCAATGCCATGGCTTCTTAGCTGACAACCCTAGGATATGTCGCTTTATCCTCTTCATCTATAAAATGTGGAGGATACCTGGAGGAATTTTATAGGGATTAACTAGACATGGCCTGTGCAAGTACTTTGTAAACTATAAAGAATACATACAAATAAGCTTTTTGCCTCTAATCTCTTTTGTAAAAGTTGGTAGCCTATATCCAACTGGCATCCTCAATAGTTGGGCATAAAAGGTAATGCAAGCAACCTCTGGCTTAATCCACAAACTGTCAGACAAAGACTTAGGGGTGCTTTTGGGAAATTGTTAGTTACAAATAAATAGCTCCTCTCCTCTAGCCAGGCAACTCTGTATACACTGGAACAGGGCAGCTTCTAGAAGAGCACTCCGGGGAGGTAGAAACCATTTGCTCAGGATCACAGGGTAAGCAATGCATTACAGAGGGTGGGAAAAGGCAGGACTTTAAGGATTCTGTCTAGTTTGATGAGACTGCCTTCGTGAATGCTGGGACTTTCAAGTGAGTGAATGCTGAGAGCATTCACTGTACATAAAGTTTCCCTGGGGGCGTAAGGGTATATCTGGTATTGGAGCATCAGGGTTGGTCTTGCAAGGAAACACAGATAAATCCCCAGGGACTGGACTCCAAGGCAGTGTCTAATCTGACTCCTATTTTTATTTATTCCCTGGTCTAAGATGGTACAAGTGCACAAGCCATCACTTACCCTCAGACCTTCCCAACAGTCCCAGAGCTCCCCACAAGGTCATCAGGAAGAACAAATGAGCTGAGGCCTACAAAAGAGTTTTGACCACTGAAAAGCAGTGTCTATCAAACTGTGATTCCAGCAGCATCGCTGGTTAGAAATGCAAATCCTTGGGGTACCTGGGTGCCTGGGTGGCTCCATTGGGAGAATGTCTGACTCACCGTTTTGGCTCAGGTCATGATCTCAGGGTCTTGAGATCAAGCCTGGCATTGCCCTCTGTGCAGGGCATGGAACTTGCTTAAGATTCTCTCTCTCCCTCTCCCTCTGCCCCTACCTGCCTCCCCCACCCCTCACACCCCTCACACACACATTCTCTCTCCAAAAAATATATGCAAATTCTTGGCTTCCACCTCACACCATTGAGTGAGTCAAAAAATTCTGGGGTGGTGTCCAACACTCTGTCTCAACAAGCTTTTCAGGGATGCTGATGCCTAATACTGCTTTAGAATCCCCCCCGCACTGTCCATTTGTGGACCCCTATGTCCATTACTTGTTTTCTAAAGTTTCCTGGCCCCTCTGCCTCCCCACCTTGTAATGTAGCACTCTTTCCTCTGGGATCCCTATAAGCAAACCACCAGTCCCAATTACATCACTGAAAGTTTCATGTTACCTCCAAACCCCTTGGTTCCAGGAAAATCAGGGTGGTTGGTCTTTCTAGAAGGGACTTCACTGACGCTATGCGGTTCTAGCTCACCAACTCCTCCATCTCCTCTTAAGACCAGGGCTTAGTTCAGACTTTTGCTAAGCCCATTGCTGCCCATGGAAACCTCTTTGTTCAGTGTAAGGTAAAGAACATTGGCTTAGCATACCCCAGCTGATTCAGCATGGACTCCATCCATCTATGATTCATTTGTTCATTCACATGTTCATCTTTGTCTACATTCCTGCAATGAACACTTGACATCTTGCACAAGATGTCAAGGACACAGAGATAGAGAGCTTAGCTGTTTATTTGACCAACTGTGATCTCTCCCTTCCGTCATTAAAACAAGAATTCTAGCAACCTCTTCATAGAGCCATGAGGATAAAATGAAATCATAGATATAAAGCAAACACCACAGTCTGGGCATACTCAACAAATGCTTGTTTTTCACATTGTGTCTCTCCCCTCTGACTTCTGCTACCATACCACTGTGGTCAGGCACTGATTATGTCACTCAGCTGCTCAAAGTCCTCCAAAATGCTCTCATGATTTAGTTGCCTGAGTGCCCACTTCTCAGCCCTGCACGGACAGTCCCACCCCCGCTTTCCAGCATCCTAGCAACTCACTGATCCCTGAATGCCCTCCATTTTCTGTCCTTTCCATCTGGAACATACCCCGTGCCTCCTCTTTCCCACAAATGCCTTCGCAAAGTATTTTGGACGTCAGTTACTCTAGCACGTCCTTTGTGGTCTCCTTAATTGCATATGAATACGGCCCTTAACCTATTTCATCGTGTATCTCTTCCTGGCTTGGGGAATATGCTTATCCTAATATTCCTGCAGGTCCTACGTGCAAACCTCGGGGTGGTAAACACATTAAAAAGTCATTATAAAGCGCAGTGACTGAGACAGGTACGGGACTCTATGGCCAGACACTGGACCCGTCTTCAGAGGAGTAGGGAGAGCTTCCAGGAGAAGAGGACACATAAGATCAAGTGGAATTTTGCAAGCTAAAGGGTATTGGGTAATGTATTCTCGAAGGCCAGAGTCAACTCAAATGCGTGCAGGTGTGAGGAAGTAACAGGTGAGTGAGACCGGTGAGGTATGAGACTCGGCAGACAGACCGTGCGCTGTCAAGTTGAAAGGGGGCAGGAGCCTTCCAGTACAGCCTCACATTTCCTGGTAGGAACCCGGACTCTGTGTGGCCCGGTTATCCAATTCTGTAACAGGAGGCAGAACTTCTGAGGATTTTCCAGCACGTGTCCTTCCCCTCCCCTCCACTCTGGCCCACGGGCGGACCCACACTCCTTATGGACTCTGGTCCTAGGATTGGCAGGGTTTTTTCCAGAGCCTCTAGTGGGATTTACTCCGACACTACAAGGATTTGGGGAAAGCACAATGGATTTCGTAACCAGGGGCCTGTGAGTATCCCAATTCTCCTTACCACTTTAGACAATGTTAGTTTGTTTCTTGATGGTGGCGAACTATGCACTGATTTTTGTGACCTGATAAATGGATAAGTAATAGGTGCACTTTTAATTTAAATAAATGAATATTGAGATCAAGACTCTGTTAGGAGAATTCTTTTCCAGGCAACACTGTGTATGAAAAGGTGGCACTATGACTAAACATAAAGGTAGAGCTATCGCTAGGATAAAATTTCTCAGATTTTCACCTTTAATCTTGCTGTGCTTTCAAAGTGACATTTTGAGAGAATTAAGACTTGTTCTAAAATGGACCCTGCAGCCACACACACACTCACAAATTTGCACTTTTGTATGAAAGGATGCTGGGGCCTGTTTACCTGAGATTATTTTTTGCTCTCTGTTATTTTGATTGGCTTGTCTTGCAATCCGAGAAACGCTCAGCAGCTTATGTATCTTGAGTGATTAAAATGACTTCATAATAGAAATCGTACAATTTTCACACTGATGGCTGTGAATATTAATTAATTTCTGAAAAGTATGAAAATTTTTGTGAGAAAAATATTACAAAAGGTTGTTTATCCCCATGAAAATTTTAGACTGTGTTTATTGAAATATCAATCAGAAACCTTGTGAGGCTTACGAAGATAAAAGAGTTCTTTAAATTCTGGTCTGTTTATTTTTTCTCTGCTAAATTGCTTCTCTGCAGAGAATGCTACTGACAAAAAGGTGAAAATAGGCCAAGAGGCACCATGGAAATTAATAAAAGCCCAGAGTGCTCTTCTTAATAGAAGGTATCTTCTATGTGTCCAGGATTTTTAAAAGTGAATGAATCCAGTGTTGTATAAAATTGTCCCAGGCAGTATTTAACTTCATGTGAATTCTACCTTGTGAATATTTTCTGGTTATTTTAGTGAAATTGTAACTCACACAACAGCTTTGAACTAGTAAAACTCCTGGATGGAAGAAATGCAGTTTGATTTGAGGGGTGTGGAAAAAAGGAAAAAAAAAACAAAAACAAAAAACAAGTAACAGTTGTAAGCCACACTGACTTCTTTCTAGTTTTGAAAGATTTTTCAGCTTTTTAAGAAAAGAGAATTAGCATAAAGTATTTCCTGGGCATTTCTTAAGGTCAAAAACTGAGGAAAATTGAAATAATGGCCCCTGTGTTTGACTTCCTTCCTCCATAACTGAAAACTCTTCCATATGTTTGCTTTCATACCCCTCCTAACGACCCCCCCCAAATTTCTTTTTGATTTCCGGGATGGCTGATCTTGTTTTCCTGCTTCTCTGTTTGGCCGCTATTGTTTGAGGACAGCAGGATTTCCTTAGGAATCACTCTGGGAGGACTCAGAACATCTCTGTTTTTTGGGATATTTTGTCCTCATGTCAGTGACTAGAACATGAAGAATTTAAGGGGCTCAAGCCATTTACAAGGGTACAAAGTGCATTTTGTTACTTGCATCCTGAGCTCCACATCCTTCTGCAGATTTCAAGTGAGCCAAAAATTAAAAAAAAAAAACAAACAAACTAGTTCTTTGAGCTGTGGTCAGTAATGAATGTGACACAAAGCAGGGAGACAGCGCCAGACCCATCCAGGGACACTACTTACCATTTGCAAATAACGTGTTGACTGCTGTCTCTTTGGGCTCAGAAAACTGGACATGCCACTTGGGCCATAGCTCAGACTTAGGTATAGGGAATTGACCAGGCCTGAGCACCTGGCTCAAATTAGAGCTTGTTAAGGGCATCTGGGAACCACACTGCCTCATAGCAGGGATGATTTAGGGCTGAAACCCACTTAAGCTCTTTATTTTACCCCAAATCAGGACAGCCATATGAATTTTTAAAAGTCTATAATTTTTAATAATTTTAAAATAATTTTTATATTTTTCATTTTTATAATTTTTAAAATAATTATTTTTTATATATTTTACATAATTTTATCTTGTAGTTATAAAGCAGTATAACAGTATAGTTAACACACAGCATTATATTAGTTTCAAGTGTACAATGTAGTGATTCAACAATTCCATTCATCACCTGGTGCTCATCACAAGTGCCCTCCTTAATCCCTATCACCTATTTCACCCATCCCCCCAACCACCTACCCTCTGGAAACCATCAGTCTGTTCTCTACAGTTAAGGACATGCTTTAGAATTTAAAACCCTACCAAATTCATACATAAGTACTTTTGTGAGGGTAGGGACCCTAAAACTACATCTCTAGTGCACTCTGTGACCAAGTTTAATTCATACATCTAAAAGTAAACTGTTTAATTGATAGACTCGAACATTTTCTGTACCTATTGCCTACTAACTTCTAGTTAGTTGATTTGCTTAGCTCCATTATGTTCATCTATGGTCTTAGATTTGGTCTTCCTCTACTTAAAACTCTGTTCTGCAGGAGTGATAAAGTGTCAGTCATTTCTACCTTAGTGAGAATTTTAAACATGTACATAGCATCTCCTGGATATTGCTATTCATCAGTAACAGTAAGTTAAGCATGCAGAGGTAAATTTCAATGGTGAAAAGGTCTAACTTTCAAACAGGGCTGATAGTGAACTTAGATCATGCATAAACATTTTAGTCCTCTGCCCCAACCATTCTCAGTTAGGGGCCTGACATCCTCCTCTGTTGCTGGAGTAGCCTTGAGAGGCCAGTCATGAACGTGATGGCTCTCTTGCTGTTTCCACCTAACCATTTAGAAGTTCTATGCTATTTCCCATATCCCTCCATAGAAATCCTCTCCTTTGCAACGTACAAATTAGGTAACTTCTGGTCTTCAAAAAGATAGAATAAAACTTAAAGAGGCCTGAAGGTCAAGGAGCTAAGATTCACCTGTCACTCCTTCTGCCTTTATAATGTGGGTTGCCATGGTGATGGGAGTGTAGGAATTAGGAAAAGTCAAGGAGATGCAAAAACAAAAAACAAAACTTTTGTAATATTTCCTCCTGACTCCAGACTGAACCAAGATACTGTTTGGTTCTAATTTTGTGCTGAAGGTGGTCAGTAAACACACTTTGATTCTTCGTCTTACCACCTTCTACTTTCTCTGTGCTACCTGGGACCTTAATAGGACCAGCCCTACCAGAGGACTAGTGCTTCTCTGGTTTGCATGTTAAATATCACTTTTAGTTGTGAAATGAAAGACTGTTGGAAGACTGTTTAAGCCTCATCAAGTGTGTGGTTGATTTTGGTAAGGGTCATGCAGTAGTGTGCTCAACACTGTAGTGTACAACGGGTAAGGTAGACCTTGTTGTTCCAGCCTCAAGATCCACAGCAAGACGGGAAGGAAAGAAGAATGAGTTTTTCCTTGTCCTTTTCTAGTAAGTGAAGTAATAAAACCTTTGAAATACTTTTCATTGACTCCATATTCTCAGTTGAGGGCCACTAATCTCTTATGCAGAGAGATGGCCAGAACTTCTAGTCACCATTTCATTGACCATTTGCTTATAGACAATCCAGGTTCACAAGGGAAACTAAGCAAATGCATGTATTTCACAACTAAGGAATTTGACCACAGAGGGCTCCATGGAGCCCTGGCCCTGAAGTCTGTGGATCAAGTCAGTCACTTAAAGCCTCATAGTTGTGTTGGCCCTCCAGATCTTACTAGTCAGAAGGCAACAAAAGGTAGAAAATGATAGATACAACAGCAACAGACAGCAATGTTCTTCCTAAAGTCTAGAGTTTGTGGTCTCTGCCACCCTCTGTGTGGGTTCTTATACTTGAAACCCACCTTCTACCTACTGGGCTCTTTACAAAGGAGAGAGGGAGAGAAGGTAGTATTTGTCACCAGCTGGAAGAAGTCTGCATTGTCTCATCATACCAACTGTATGAGCCTCAGGGCCTCAGGGAGGGAGATAAATGTTTTTAGAGAAAAATTCAAAGAGGATATATGTGTAGGCAAATGAGCTTTCAAATTCTTTCTCTGCTTAAATGTCCCACCACCCAGAGTCCAACAGCCCAGTAGCATCTCTGGTCTTATTCTACATCACCGACCTTCCCGGTCCTCAAAACTCCTTCTGGCCCAGAGCAGTTTCACAACCCCAATGCCTACATGGCCCAGGCATGTAATGTCAACAGTGAAAAGGACCACAGAGGGATTTGGGGGAATTGGAGGGTACAGTGGGAATAGCTATTCAGATCTAGCTGATAATTGCCATGAGAAAATGTAATGCCAGATACTCCAATTTTTAAAGTAAAGCTAGGAATTCAAATTTTTATGCATATCTCTCATTCTTGGAATGATAACTCCATTTAAAAAACAAAAACATTTTGGGGCACCTGGGTGGCTCAGTGGTTTAAGCCTCTGCTTTCAGCTCAGGTCATGATCTCAGGGTCCTGGGATCAAGCCCCACATCGGGCTCTCTGCTCAGCGGGGAGCCTGCTTCCCCCTCTCTCTCTGCCTGCCTCTCTGCCTATTTGTGATCTCTCTCTGTCTATCAAATAAATAAATAAAAATCTTTAAAAAATAAAAAATTAATAAAAAAATTAAAAAAAAAAAACATTTTATACCAGATATAGGTGGATGGCCAGTAGCCGATATTTTCCTTGAAGCTTAGACATTAAAACACCACTACCCAACATTGATCATAATAAGTGTTACAGGAAAATAAGTTTGGGAAACTCAAGCTAGAGCACATCACTAGCATGTGGAGAAGGCCATGCAGGAGCTTATACCTCAAGACACTCAAGCATAACTTAAGAAGAGTACAGTCCCCAAAAACTGTATGTACAATCCAATTGCTTCTTCCTACTTTGATCCAAGCTGCCATCATCTCTTGCTTGAGTCACAGTAATAATCTCCTAAGTCATCTCCATGTGTCTCTAATTGTCCCTTAGCTCAATTTACTGCAAGCAGAGAGATGTGTTCAGAACATGTCAGGTCATGTCTCTCCCCTGCTATAAACACTGCAATGGTTCCCATTTCATCCAAGCCCAAAGCCAAAGGCCTGCCTACTATGTCCTTGGTGTTCTGGCCCCCTTCTTCTCTGACTTCATTTCCTACTCTTACCTTTCTCTCTCTCTCTCTCTCACTCACTCACTCTTTCTGTTTATGCACCTTCCAACTTCGGGCTTTGCACTGGCTGTTCCCACTGACTTAGATACTCCTCCCCCTAATGTCCATATACTCCCTTTAATGTAGAAACCTGCCCTGATTTGGGACTATCATTCACTCCTCCCCAGCACTCCCTATCCCCTTTACTCTGCTTTTTCTTGTTTATCTATCGTGTACATCCTTTCCATCATAATGTATAACTTATTTGTTCTGCCTGTTGTTTCCTGATTATCCTTTTTCCACTGGCATATAAGCTCCACAAGGGCACGGGTATTTGTTTTGTTCACTGATAGATCTCCAGTTCATAGCCAAGTGCTTGCATAAAGTACAGCCGAAACACTCACTAGATCTTTGTTGCGAATTAATGAGTGGATGGAATTATGCTTGGAAACCTGTCTCCACAGAAGTCCCAGTGCCCTCACAGATCGTAATGCTGTAAAGAGTAACAGGAGCTGCCTGATGCCTGTTGTGTGGCTGGATTGAATCTAGAAATTCGGTGGCTCTTGACTGTGTCAAGGACCATGCACAATGGGCGCTGAGAGAAAAACGACAGGCTCCTTGAGTTTTGCTCCGTGAAGGTGCTATGGGAGCCTACAAGCCTGGAAGAGGCTGGTCTGAAACGGCATACGAGGAGCAGAGCCCCACGCTTGCACTTCCTCTTTGAAATCTGGTTGAGGATGACATCTCCTTGGCAAAAGCTCAGTCCCCACAGTCCTGACTAATGTTCCGTTAAGACCTTGAGGTAGCAAAAACCATTTCTCCTAGGAGCTTGGTTTGAGCCCCGGCAGAAAGACAGGCAATTCATCCCTGTGAGCTGGCAACTGGCCTCTCCTCGGCATCTGTTCCTTTCGTTTTTCCTGTTACCACACATGTGCCAATTAATTTTTAACTCCATTAACACCTACTTCCTGCCACATCACCACCATCCCTGCTCTCTTCTCAGTGAGCTTCCTTTGGACCTACTCTCGGGAGAGGGAACATTCACAAGGCATGATACAAAGTGAACTTCACTGAGAGAGTTGGTGTCTTGGTGGAGTCTTACTCCAACCTCAGCCCGCTACAGACTTTTTGAATAAAAACTGCACAAAACACAAGACAACACATGGCTTACTGGCAGGACTTTTAACATCAAAATAGGAAATGCTTACCATCGCAGGGAGGCCCCAGCCCCGACGGAGACTGCCCTCCTATCACCTGTCCAACCTCACCCCACTAGAGAAAGCCCGTGATTGATGACTGCTTGAGAAAAAGTGGCTGAAAGCCAGCCAGAGGCTCTACAGTTTGGGAAAGGAGGTGGCAGGGAGCTGACCTGTGAGAACAGAAGACAGGACTTCATTACCTTGAGGTCTGAGAAAACAGCTTTCAGCCTCTGGAGCTCCTGAGTGTTAGGGAGGGAACCAGACTGAATCACTTTAATGGCCACAATGGCAGAGGCAGTCAGAAGCTAGCTTCAAGGTTGGCCTGCTTGGGTCTTCCAGTTGGGCTGGTCTCACATTCCCCCCAGTTTTGGTCACATTAGTGACCCTCCCTCCAGGCCTTTGCTCACTTTATGCTTCTGCCTCCCAACCCAATTCCGTTCATCTCAAAAGCCAACCATATGCCTCCTTCTTTTGCAGGCCTGATTATCCTTGTCCAATAAATCCAACATCTAGAGATGGTCTTCACTCCCTCATCTCCTTGCCATACAGCTGAGCATTCCATGCACTATTTTATACATATTACTCCTTCTACCTTGCCAAACCCTATTCTCCATAATATAATGCTGTTATGGTAATGTTGAAGTGAGGACCCCAGAGAGATCCAAGCTAACCAGCAATGTGATATTAAGGAATTGGGGTATGGTTTCAGTGTGGAGAATGATGATACCCACATAGAAGGTGTGTACCCAAGTGATTCACAAGATGATCCACTCAATTAATAGAGCTTCTATTTACATTTACTTTTCAATTTCATCTTTTTAAGATTTCTATTGTGTAACTTATCATACATGCATTATATTAGCAAAGTAGTATAGGTGTACATAATTTATAAATAAATTAGTACACATAAGTTAGAGGGGCTAGGTAGAAGCTATGTTAGAAAGGTGTATGCGATCAAAAAATCTTTGAGATGACTGACATAAAGCCCAAACAGAAAAATAGACCTCTGGATCTGTCTACAAACTCCTGAATAAAATGAAAAGAGGTCATCTGACTTCAGAAGGAACCAATCTGATGTGTTTGATGTATTCATTATACAGTGTAACTCCAAACCGTTTGCATTTCTTTCTGCGATAAGTGCTTTGGCTTTTGAGAAATCTTCCTTTTTAAAGGTGTGGGTTCTAAAATTCTAAATTACAGCAGTTTATTGAGATTTATAATTATGGGCCCAGAAATAGCAAATACTAATCTCTGAATAAGGGTAATCAGCAAGTTTAAACTTGATGGATCCTCTCAAGTCCTGAATTGCTAAATGCTGGTTTCTGGCTGTGAGGATAGGAGTAAAGGAGGGAGAGCTGAGTGAGGGCCCCCAGACGGGCCCAAGAAACTGACTCAAGAAATGTTACAAATTTCATGTAATCTGATTTGGTAGGAAAGGCTTAACCAGCAGGCCTGGGTTGTTCACACCCTTCCTATTCCAAAGAAAAAAACTGGTCCTTGTCTGGCTCCTGGGACAGAACTTCTAAATCCTTGGAATATCCTGCTGGATAAGAGGCCCTTTGTATACCTGGGTCCTTGGGACACCCCAGATAGTCTATGCTAATGAACTGATGGATTGCAAGGGCCTGGGGCTATGTCGCATCAGTTTGACCTTGAGGGGTGTGGTAGTCCAGGCCCCACATTACCAATTCCCAATGGTAAACCCCAGACACCAAGGCTTAGATAAGATTCCCTGGTTGGCGATACTCTGTACAGGTTGTCCCATATTACTACTGGGAGAAATAAGCATTGTCTATAAACTTCACTGAGAGAGAATGACTGGAAACTTGTACCTGTCCTACACTCCTTTTCCTGATTTTAATGTGTATCTGTTCACCATAATAAGCTATAGCCACATGTAAAGCAGCTTTTCTGTATTCTGAGTCCTTCGAATCATTGAATCTGAGGGGGGTCTTGGGGAACTCCGGCTCAGTAATGAGAATATCTATGATACTCCATTGCATGGAGTAGGAACCTGAAGCTCAGAAAAGTGAGGTGACTTGCCCAAAGTTGCACAGCTGGGAAATAACAGGGGGAAGAATCCAAATCCAGGAGTGTTGGAGACTGAAATCTGTCCCAGATTGCCTGCAATCAAATACCAGTTCTGCCACTTACTAGCTGTGTGACTTCATCCAAATTACTTAATGTTTCTGTGGCTTCAGTCGGTTCCTCTGTAGAGCAGGGATGATAAAAGCAGCCTCAAAGGGCTGTTGCAGTTGTGAGGATAATGAGATAGTGCATGTAAAGATATTTGGAAGAGTGCCTGGCATATGGTAAACACTTAGCAGTTATTAGTTTATGTAATTATGATGATGAAAGCAGTACTTGAGACCAGATTTATTCCAAACTGAAGAAACAGGCCACTAGCTATGTGTGTGTAGATGCACGAACATATACATTTCAGCTATTCCTAAATCTCTTCCCTGATGCTCCTCTACACAGTCCTTTGCTTTCTGTGTTTTAGTCCAGACTGATCCTACCAAACTAGAAAGACCTGGGTTCTCTGCTCTTTCTCACGGTGAGATGTAGCCTCCATTGCTAAAGGCAGCCATCATGGCGGAGGGAGGGAGAGAAAGAACTTCTCCTCCTTCTTTTTTTATATAATTGATATATAGCATTGCATTAGTTATAGGATATTTATATATATAGGATATTTATATATAGTGCAAAAATGGTCACCACAGTAATTCTAGTTAACATCTGTTACCACACAGTTACAAGACGTTTTGCCTTTTTTTTTTTTAAGATTTTATTTATTTATTTGACAGACAGAGATCACAAGTAGGCAGAGCAGCAGGTAGAGAGAGGGGGGAAGCAGGCTCCCCGCTGAGCAGAGAGCCCGATGTGGGACTCGATCCGAGGACCCTGAGATCATGACCTGAGCCGAAGACAGAGGCTTAACCCACTGAGCCACCCAGGTGCCCCAAGATGTTTTTTTTTCTTAAGCTAAGGACTTTTCAGAAAGTTACTCCTAGCAACTTTCAAATATGTAACAAATTATTATTAACTGTAATCATCATGCTGTACACTATATCCCCATTATCTTAATTATTTTGTAACTGGAAATTTGTAGCTTTTGACCACCTTCATTCATTTTTCCCATCTCCCACACTCTATCTCCGGCAACTGCCAATCTGTTCTCTGTATTTATGAGCTGGGTTCGTGGTTGCTGTTTCTTAAGTCTACCTATAAGTGAGGCTATCATATGAGTATTGTCTTTCTCTGTCTGACATATTTCACCTAGCATAAGCTGTCAAGGTCTATCTATGTTGTCACAAATGGCAGAATTTCATTCTTTTTTATAGCTATGTATCTGATGGCTGATACACATACTCCCATCTTATATATTAAAGATATATATATATCTTTTTTATCCACTCATCTCTCAATGGATGTTTGGGTTGTTGCCATATCTTAGCTATTGAAAATATGCTACAAAATATTCAAAACAGGAGATGCATATATATTTCAAATTAGTGTTTAGTCTTCTTTGGATGAATACCCAGAAGTGGAATTGCTGGATCATATGGTAGTTCTATTTTAGTTTTTTGAGGAATTTCCATAATGAATATACAAATTTACACTCTGACCAACACTTCACAAGAGTTCCCTTTTCTCCACATCTTCACCAGCACATGTTATTTCTTGTTTTTTTTGACAATAGCCATTTTAAGAGCTGTGAGGTGATATCTCATGAGGGTTTTGATTTGCATTTTCCTGACCATCTGTATGTCTTCACTGAAAATACGCCTATTCAGATCTTCTGCACATTTTTAAATTGAATTGTTCACGTTTTGTCATTGAGTTGTAGGAGTTCTTTGTATATTTTTGATGTTCATCAGGTTCTCTGCCAGGCGGGAAGCCTACTTCTCCCTCTCCCACTTCCCTGGCTTGTGTTCTCTCTCTCTCTGTCAAATAAATAAATGAAAAATCTTTTTTAAAGGAGGGATGGGTGGGGCACCTGGGTGGCTCAGTCATTAAGCCTCTGCCTTTGGCTTAGGTCATGATCCCTGCGTCCTGGGATCAAGCCCTGCATCAGGCTCTCTGACCAGCGGGAAGCCTGCTTCTCCCACTTCCTTGTCCCACTTCCCCTGCTTGTGTTACCTCTCGTGTGCGCGCTCGCTCGCGCTCTCTCTCTCTCTCTCTCTGTCAAATAAATAAATAAATAATCCTTATATTTTGGACGTTAACCCCTTATCAGATGAATGATTTACAAATATTTTCTCCCATTTCAGTAGGTTGTCTTTTCATTTCATTGGTGGTTTCCTTTAGTGTGCATAAGCTTGTTAGTTTGATGTAGACCCATCTGTTTATTTTTCCTTTAGTTGCCTCTGCTTTTGGAGTTAGATTCAAAAACTCATTGCCAAGAGCAATGAGTCGAGGAACTTACTGCTGATATTTTCTTCTAGGAGTTTTATGGTTTCAGGTCTTACATGCAAGTCTTTAATCCATTTTGAGTTAATTTTTGCGTATGGTGCCTTACATTTCTTTCATTCTTTTACATGCGGCTATCAAATTTTCCCAACACCATTTATTAAAGAAACATATTCCCCTTGGCTCCTGTGTCATAAATTAATAGTCCATATATGTGTGGGTTCACTTCTGGGGTCTCCGTTTTGTTCATTCATCTCTTTTTTAATATCAAGACCATACTGTTTTGGTTACTGGTTTGAAATCAGGGAGTATATCATGAGCCTCCAGCTTTCTTCGTTCTCAGAATTACTTTGGCTATTAGGGAACAGTTGTGGTGCCATATAAATTTTAGGACTGCCTGTTTTATTTCTGTAAAAAATGCCATTGGAATATTGATAGGAATCCATTGAATTTGTAGGTTGCTTTGGGTAGTATGGACATTTTAAGAATATTATTTCTTCCAATTCAGGAGCATGGAATACCTTTCCACTTATTTGTGTCTTCAATTTCTTTCATCAGTGTCTCAGTATTTGAAGTGTATAGGTCTTTTACCTCCTTGCTTAAATTTATTCCTAACATTTTATTATTTTTGTATCCAATTATAAATGGAATTGTTTTCTCTGTCTTTTTGATAGTTTGTTATTAGTGCATAGAAATGCAACTGATTTTAGTGTACTGATTTTGTATCTCACATTTTATTAAATTTATTTATTAGTTTTCATAGGTTTTTTAAAATTTTTTTTTTGGTGGAAACTCTTGGGTTTTCTAAGTATGTCATCTGTAAATAATGAAACTTTTACTTCTTCCTTTGCAATTTATTTCTTTTTCTTGGTTAATTGTCTTGGGGAGGGCTTCCAATACTATGTTGAATAAAAAAGGTGAAAGTGGGCATCCTTGTCTGGTTCCTGACCTTTTTGCCACTTAGTATGATGTTAGCTAGGGGCTTGTCATATATGGTTTTTCTTATGTTGAGGTACCTCTATACCCAATTTGTTGAGAATTTTTATTGTAAATGGATGTTGAATTTTGTCAAAATTTTTTTCAATATCTGTTGAGATGATCATATGATTTTTATCCTTTACTTTGTTAATGTAAATGTAGATATTGGTCAATCCTTGCATCCCTCAAATAAATCCCTTGATCTTGCTATATGATTATTTTAATGTACTGTTGAATTTGGTTTGCTAGTAACTTGTTGGGGATTTCTACATCTGTTTTTATCAAGCCTGTTTTTATTAGCTTGTATAGTTTTTTCCTGGTGGTGTCCTTGTTTTGGATTCAGGGTAATGCTAGCCTTGTAAAATGAACTTGGAAGTGTTCCCAATATTGCATTTTCTGGAGGAGTTTCAGAAGGATTGGTATTGATTCTTTGATTTTTTTTTCTTTTTTTTTTTTCTTTTTTTTTTTTTTTTGCATAATTCATCAGTGAAGCCATCTGGTCCTGAACTTTTTTTTTCCATTATTGATTTAATCTTTTTGCTAGAATTTGCCTATTCAGATTTTCTGTTTCTTCATGATTCAGTCTTGGAGGGTTGTATGTTTCTAGGAATTTGTCTATTTTTCTCTAGGTTGTCCAATTTATTGGCATAAAAATGTCCGTAGTAGTCTCTTTTAATCCTTTGTATTTCTATGGTATCAGTAGTAACTTCTCTTTCATTTCTGATTGTATTATCTGAGCCCTTTATTTTTTTCTTTCCTGTGACTCTAGCCAAAGGTTTGTCAATTTTATCTTTTCAAAGAACCAGCTCTTCATTTCATTGATCTTTTCTATTGTCTTTGTGGTTTCTATTTTATTTATTTCCACTCTGATCTTTGTTACTTTCTGCCTTCTAACTCTGGGCTTCATTTATTTTTCTTTTTTGAGTTTTTTGAGGTATAAAGTTAGGTTGTTTAAGATTTTTTTTTTTAATGGTAGGCATTTATCGCTATGAACCTTCCTCTTAGAATTGCTCTTGCTATCTCCCATAAATTTTGCAATGTTGTATATCCTTCTTCATTTATCTCAAGGTATCTTTTGAATTTCTCCTTTGATTTCTTTACTAATCAATTGCTTGTTAAGATTCTAAGTTGTTGATGATGTTCCTGAACCACTAAATTCTTGGATTCTGTCCTACTTTTAGATTTTCTTTTATAAAAATAATTCATTACATTGTTACTTCATCACTTTGACTTAGGGATTTTGTTTGTCTGTTTGTAACTTACAACTGAAGACATCTTAACTAACACAACCTGACCCCCTCAGCTGATTCTTGACTTTGCTACTGTCTTAAAAATTCTAAAGACAAAGAATATTTTCTTCCCTTCAGTCAACTAGCATTTTTTAGTTGCAGGAAAGAGAAAATCAATTCAGGTTTACTCGACCCTCAGTTAGTTTCATTGTTTCACATCACAGAAAGTTCCTGAGGTAGAATGAACCCTAAGTGTGATATGATGGGGGCTCGGGCTCCATTTCTCTTTGTCTTCCCAGCTCTCTCCGTGTTAGCTTCATCCTTGTCTGTACTTCCAAGGTAACCAAGTGGTTGAAATGGCCTTCCAAAGGCCATTTCCCACCTCTTCATACCTCTACACCAGGTGGAAATCTACTTTTGTTTAGTGTGTAATAGAGATCCCCTTATCTCAGGAAGCATGGTTCTGGGTCTGGTTTATAGGTAGGTGTGTAACCCAGTCCTTGTTTCAGGGGTGTTAGAGAATGACCCTTTTTCATCCTGATGAGAGGAAGGCATGTGAGGAGAAAATAAGCTTGGTGCTTTCTGTCCTCTCTGCCCCCTGCTGCTGAATACAAATGCATGAGGATAGATGTACTGCAATAACAAGGCCAAGTGAATCATGGAGATGTTGCCTAAAAACCATTTAACATAAGCCAGCAAACTCTTATCTCTGTTTTGTGTTTGTTTGTTGTTGTTGTTTTTAATAATAGCAAACAACTTTAATCACTTATTTTGGTTGCTTTTCACTGAAAACATTCTTGACTAGAACGGCCCACCAGCAGCAACCAAGGTGCCGGCTTCCTTTTTTACATCCAAGGAGGGAGAACCTACTACTAACTGTACCCAATGATGAAAAGTTCTAAACTTCATTCTGATTGAACCATCCATGCACCAGTCAGTATGGCACTGGGGATGACATACCCCTGATTGCCTTAGTCCAAAATGGAGTCAATCTCTACCAGGCCAGAAGTATGGGGATGGGGGGAAGAGGGGACAGAGGGAGAATATGTAATTATTTATAGGGATAAATCACAATGATCATCACACACCTCCATTCATATAAGCAAATATTAATAAGTCCTGTGGTGGCCATGGATATCATCAGATGTTTCTTCAAAATAAATTTCTGTGGACATATGTTCAGTTGATGGCCTCCAGCTTTGGCACCTGTGGACCCACCATGGTGTTTGTGCTAAGGCAGGAGTATTAGATTCTGGTCATTCCTGCTCACTGAGGAACTCCTCTATTGTCAGTCTTGTTCTTGGGCCCCCTGTTGGCCAGGCTGAGACTTTCACAGAACAGTACTATATTCTGAGGCTGCTCCTAATTGAGCTTTCTCCTGTCAAAGGGTCAGACCTGCATATTGGTTTGAGGACCTCCCTACACACCTGTTCCTGCTCCTTCTTTCCTTTACTCTGGAGAGGCATTTCCCCCAATAAATCTATTGCATAATTAAATCTTCCATTGCATCTCTTCCTCACAGGCCCAAGCTGATGCAAGCATGTACCAGATGGCTCAGTGCTACACATTTTTGAGCACATAATTGTCCTGAGTGTGAGTGCTTCTCTCCTGAGAGTGAGTGCCCTCTGATGGCTTCATTTGCCTCCCTAGTCCCAGCCCTGTGACATAGTAAATATTTTAGACTTTCAGGTTAGATAGTTGTAGTCACAAGTACTCAACTTTGTTATCACAGAGCAAAAACAACCATAGACAATATATAAACAAGTAGGCATGAACATGTTCCAATACTTTATTTACAAAAAAAGGCAGCATCCCTTGGGGCACCTGGGTGGCTCAGTTGGTTTAGTGTCCTACTCTTGATTTTGGCTCGGGCCATGATCTCAGGGTAAAGGGGTCAAACCATCTGTCAGGCTCCTGGCTCAGCAGGGAGTCTGCTGGAGATTTTCTCTCCTTTTTCCTCAGTCCCCACCCCCTGCTCTCTTGCTCACTCACTCTTTCTAAAACAAGTAAATAAAAATCTTAATTTAAAAAAAAAGGACAGCATCCCAACAGGGCCTATTGGCCGTTGTTTTTTTTTTGTTTTATTTTTTTATTTTTTTATTTTTTATAAACATATATTTTTATCCCCAGGGGTACAGGTCTGTGAATCTTGGCCGTTGTTTTTTAACTCCTGATATAAAGAACTGATTGGAGGTAAAAGGACATTAGAGTCAATTAAAATAGTTTGGATGAAAAATAATGATTAGCTGATGTTGGTAAAAAAACAAAATGAGGGCACTTGGGTGACTCAGTCAGTTAAGTATCTGCCTTCAGCTCAGGTTATGATCTCAGGGTCCTGGTATCAAGTCCTGCATCAGGGCTCCCTGCTCAGTGGGGAGTCTGCTGCTTCTTCTCCCTCTGCCCCTCCCCCTGCTTGCGTGCTCTCTCTCTTTCTCTTATCTCTCAAATAAATAAATAAAATCTTAAAAAAAAAAGTGAAGGATACAGTCGTCACTTTCTTCATACTATAAAATCCATTCATGTTTATTTCTTTAAAATGAAATTTATAAGAAAATGCAAGGAAGAAAAAATTAGTCATAAAATCATGAGCCATTTTTTTATGATTTCCTTTCAGTAATTTTCTAATTTTCAGTAACTTGCAGTACTATTGCCAAATTCTCTATAGTTATGTATTATCTTTACTCAACATTATTATATCATTAGCATGTCCTCAGGCTGTTAAAAGATCTCAAAGAATTATTTCTGATGATTGTGCAATTTCAACTGTATTCTGTAATTTATTTAGTTATTCCTCTCTTCACATGTTTAAGATTGATTCTAGAATCTCAACAGAAAGGGAACTTGGAGGGGCGCCTGGGTGGCTCAGTGGGTTAAGCCGCTGCCTTCAGCTCAGGTCATGATCTCAGGGTCCTGGGATCGAGCCCCGCATCGGGCTCTTTGCTCAGCAGGGGGCCTGCTTCCTCCTCTCTCTCTGCCTGTCTCTCTGCCTGCTTGTCATCTCTCTCTGTCAAATAAATAAATAAAATCTTTAAAAAAAAAAAAAAGAAAGGGAACTTGGAGATTAACCTGATAAGATCTGTTTTCATCTTTTAAAAAATATATTGTTGAATGATTTTACAGTCTCCAATATTTGGGAGAAGTTTTAAAGGTAATGGCCTTTTAAAGGTAACGTTAGCATATCCAAAACCTGAGAATTCTGTAATAAACAATGGAAACCCCTTACCTTGTTTTAACCCAGAATTTTCCAAATACACTTGCTTATTAAATCATGCCTCCCTTTATTTTGGCCGTAGACCTATTGTAACCTTGAGGACTCTAATACTTTAAGGAAAACACTTTGGAAAAAACTGCTACAAGACCTTTCCATCGCAAAACAAGATTAAAAGGGAAGCACGGTTTGCAGAATGCAGTTCTATTAAAGTTCAAATGATGTGGTAGCTTTAATAGGTAAATGTTCTGGAAGACAATCAATGGATGTGAATATAATGCACTTATTTTGTTTTATTTCTAAAGACCTTTTTATTGAAATTAGGGAGGGGATTAAAAATACTTCAAATAAAGATTATAGATGGCCCCTGAACTGAGGCAGAAATGAATTTATGAATCCTGCCACAATCGCAGTCTCAAAGTAAATGAAAGAGTTAGAACTTGTCGGTTTAAGAGTTATAGATTTCTATAGTTAGAAGCAAATGATAAATGATGAGCATCGATAGGATAATTTCAGCATGGAACATAACAGCTGAATATTATTTATATTTTATTATATATCAAGGGTATTGCAGTGTTAAAATTTCATCTTGAAATATAAATCTAAAGACATATTAATCTGCACCTGCATTTCTGAAATAGAGAAATCCTCAAACAAAATTGGTACTTTGCGCATTTGTCAGTTCATTGATATTCTTGTCATTTTGGGGAAACAGAGAAAAAAGAACGAACATTTTCTATTTTCCAAGGAGTTATGCTTCATATTTTTCACGAACTTACATTAGCAGGAAACCATTGCAGGTTCTTTTGTTGAGCATAGTGATTTCAGCAGCTGTCTGTGAAAGAAAATGACTATTTTATAGTTAATGGCAAAAATTAAGTCTGCCTTTCTAAACCCAGGGAGATCATACAACACACCTTCAGTGCCATCATAAGAGGGCCAACTCAAGGTTGTTTCCTATTTAAACAATTTTTCAGACTGTCCTATTAGGAAGAGGGAGTTGTAATACAGAGTCTGAATTAAATATCATAACACTCGCAAATGGAACCAAACCTCAGATAACATTTCTAGTTTTACTTTTTATTTTTTATTAAGTAATTATTTACTATTTTATTTTATTTTTTAAGATTTTTGGAAAAATTTTTTTATTTGACAAAGAGATATCACAAGTAGGCAGAGAGGCAGACAGGGTGAGAGGGAGAAGCAGGCTCCCAGCCAAGCAGAGAGCCTGATGCAGGGCTCAATCCCATGACCCAAGCCGAAGGCAGAGGCTTAACCTACTGAGCCACCCAGGCGCTCCTAACATTTCTAGTTTTAAAACAGGCCACCTTAACCATGGAAAGTTCAAAAGGAAAAAATTTTTTAAAAATTTGTTTTTATGTTTTTATATAAAATTTATATAAAATTATAAATTATATATTTACATAAAATTCATTTAATCTTCATAAATAAAATTTTTTATTTATTAATTTTTTATTTTTTATTTTTTATAAACATATAATATATTTTTATCCCCAGGGGTACAGATCTGTGAATTCCCAGGTTTACACACTTCACAGCACTCACCAAAGCACATACCCTCCCCAATGTCCATAACCCCACCCCCCTTCTCTCAACCCCCCTTCCCCCAGCAACCCTCAGTTTGTTTTGTTAGATTAAGAGTCACTTATGGTTTGTCTCCCTCCCAATCCCATCTTGTTTCATTTATTCTTCTCCTACCCCCTTAAGGCCCCATGTTGGATCACCACGTCCTCATATCTGGGAGATCATATGATAGTTGTCTTTCTCTGCTTGACTTATTTCGCTAAGCATGATACGTTCTAGTTCCATCCACGTTGTCACAAATGGCAAGATTTCATTTCTTTTGATGGCTGCATAGTATTCCATTGTGTATATATACCACCTCTTCTTGATCCATTCATCTGTTGATGGACATCTAGGTTCTTTCCATAGTTTGGCTATTGTGGACATTGCTTCTATAAACATTTGGGTGCACATGCGCCTTCGGATCACTACATTTGTATCTTTAGGGTAAATACCCAGTAGTGCAATTGCTGGGTCGTAGGGCAGTTTTATTTTCAACATTTTGAGGAACCTCCATGCTGTTTTCCAGAGTGGTTGCACCAGCTTGCATTCCCACCAACAGTGTAGGAGGGTTCCCCTTTCTCCGCATCCTCGCCAGCATCTGTCATTTCCTGACTTGTTCATTTTAGCCATTCTGACTGGTGTGAGGTAATATCTCATTGTGGTTTTGATTTGTATTTCCCTGATGCCGAGTGATATGGATCACTTTTTCATGTGTCTGTTCGCCATCTGGATGTCTTCTTTGCAGAAATGTCTGTTCATGTCCTCTGCCCATTTCTTGATTGGATTATTTGTTCTTTGGGTGTTGAATTTGCTAAGTTCTTTATAGATTTTGGACACTAGTCCTTTATCTGATATGTCGTTTGCAACTATCTTCTCCCATTCTGTCAGTTGTCTTTTGGTTTTGTTAACTGTTTCCTTTGCTGTGCAAAAGCTTTTGATCTTGATAAAATCCCAATAGTTCATTTTTGCCCTTGCTTCCCTTGCCTTTGGTGACGTTCCTAGGAAGATGTTGCTGCGGCTGAGGTCGAAGAGGTTGCTGCCTGTGTTCTCCTCAAGGATTTTGATGGATTCCTTTCGCACATTGAGGTCCTTTATTCATTTTGAGTCTATTTTTGTATGTGGTGTAAGGAAATGGTCCAATTTCATTTTTCTGCATGTGGCTGTCCAATTTTCCCAGCACCATTTATTGAAGAGGCTGTCTTTTTTCCATTGGACATTCTTTCCTGCTTTGTCGAAGATTAGTTGACCATAGAGTTGAGGGTCTATTTCTGGGCTTTCTATTCTGTTCCATTGATCTATGTGTCTTATAAATAAAAATTATTTAAGACTAAATAGAGAAATACTTCCTCTTAGCCCCCATAGATAGTATCCTTGACCTAGATTATTAGATAAGAAATGGTGAACTGGAAAACTATGTGCATGTTTACACATAATCTTTGTTCATGTTTATATCCATGTATATAGGTGCCAGTTGTATGTGAAAGATGTTTCCCAGCAATGCTGTTAGATTACAGTGTCACAGCAGTAAACTCCGATGTGATCTCCACTACGTCTGGAATGCTCAGTAATAGCTAAATCTGCTTTCGTAGACTTTCCATTAACCCTACTAACTCATCGTTTAAGCTCTTTCAAGACTGAAATTCTGAGCCCTTTTACATTTCATTAGTGGTATGTTGAGCTAGACTGCAGCATGTATATATTTATGACTTCTGTTTACCAGTCTTACTCTAGATTGTGTTTTCCAAGTATTTCTTTTCTGTGTAGAGTGGATTCTATCCAACTTTGATGGGACCAGATTGGCATTTCTAAAAGTCACCAGGGCTATAGGAGGGAGTTTTGGGTTTATTACAGAGATAGGAATTATAGATTTTTCTAAATATTTTTTTAAGAAAAAAGGAAGTATCTACATTGGAAATTTGATCATGGACTTGTCCTATATCTTTCATTGCTCCTCCTTTACCCCAACACTATCTGTCCTAGAGTAAATTTACTTTCAAAAGAGCTAAAAAGTCATGCCTTTTAGTAATGGAACAACTCTCAAGTATACAAAATTAATGGACTATTAGGATTGGTTTTCTAAATTAAAATGACACTGCTGTATACTCCTGATATGAACAGAGTATATGTCAGCATTTTCTCCCATTCATCCATATGAAAATAAAAGTAAATGAATTAAAATTTCAGTGAACATCATTTTCAGGGAGAAGGTAAGAGACAGATATAATCAACAAATTCTAGGATACATATGAGGGGCATAAAGCTTTTAGACAAAACATAGAAAATATCTTGATGATACCAGGACAAGGAAAGATTTCATAGACAGGACACAGAAAGCAGTAAGAGAAAAAAATAATGAATTAGACTTCTTCTGATTCAAAATTTCTGCTCATCAAATCACACTCTTAAAAAAATAGACAAACCACACACAGGGAGAAAATGTTTGCTTTAGTTATATATGGCAAAGTGCTTGTATTCAGAATATGTAAAGAACATCTCTAACTCAATAACAAAATACCAAATAATCCAATAAAAAATGGGCATACTCAAAGTTAGCTAAACTGCAAGGTCTAAGGACACAGTCTTCCACAACCACTCTCACTTCTGACACCAGTTTCAAGCTTGGTGGGGGATGGTTTCCAAAACCACCTTCATGCTGAGTAATCCTCTGGAAGTACTCACAGAACTAACTGAAAGCTATTATATTCTTGGTTACAATTCATTACAGAAAAAAAAAAAATCAGAGAAAGCCTGCTAGGACAGAGTCTGGGTCAGCTCCAAATGTGAGGTTTCTGTTGTCCCCAAGATATCAAGGGTATTGCAGTGTTACCCTTCCAGCATTGATATTTGACAATATACATAGACTACTGCCAATTTGGCTCATCTAAAATTTATGATCCATTGTTTTGGCTGGGCCTTCATTGCACAGGCATGCCTGACTGATTGATTGTCCACATGATTGATCTCAGCCTATAGGTGAACTGACTCCACATGCCCCAAAGCACCACTCTCTATTCATAAGGTTGGAACCCCTGCCCTAAACAAAGACACTCCTATCAGAACTTCTCTTTGGTGACTTTTTTACTATAAAGGGCGAAGGACCTTCTGCCAAGGAAGATATGTGATTGGTCAGTTTGTACACCAAATATTATTCAAATCAGTAGCCATCAGAGAAATGCATATTTGCACCACAGATATCACTACAGTCCACTAAAATGAATGAAGTGAAAATGACTTGATACCATTAAGTATCATTGAGAGTGTGGGCCAGCTGGAATTCTCATATATTTCCTGTGCAGATATAAAATTATATAAAACTTTATTTTATAAAGTTAAAAATACATATGACCCAGAATTCCACTCCAACTTAACGAATACATTTTTCTATAAGAGTTTTCATGCCAGCTTTAGTCATAATAGTCAAAACTAGGTATGACCCAAATGTCCATTAAGAAGAGAATGCATAGGGTGCCTGGATGGCTCAGTGGGGTAAGGCCTCTGCCTTGTTTCAGATCATGATCTCAGGGTCCTGGGATTGAGCCCCACATCGGGCTTTCTGCTCAGTGGGAGGTCTGCTTCTGCCTCTCTCTGCTTGCCTCTCTGCCTACTTGTGATCTCTCTGTCTCTGTCAAATAAATAAATAAAATCTTTTAAAATTTTTTTAAAAAAAGGAAGAAGAAGAGAATACATAAGCAACTTGTGGTGTATTCAACCCTAATTCTCAAGAAAAGAATAAACTACTACCCAGGAATGTGAATGGATCTTAAACAATTTATGCTGAGTGAGAGTTGCCAAATATGGAAAGAGTATATAGCAGATGATTCCATTTATACAAAATCATGGGGCTGGCAAAACCAATCTGTGCTGATAAAAATCAGAACAGTGGTTGATGTACAAGAAAGTGGGGTAGGAGAGGGTCGTGACTGACAGGGGAGAAACTCAAAGAAACTTTCTGGCGTGATGGAAATGTCCCATAATCTGATAGAGGTAAGGGTTACAAGATATAAAGTCTAAGCAGTTGTCAACTCCTCAACTTGAATACTTAAGATTTGTGCATTCATTGGGTGTAAATTATACCTCAGTTTTAGATACACTTTCTGAAAGTAAAACTCATCCAGAAAAGGACAAGCTATAAATTCCTTGTTTGGAATGATGGATGGGAGCAGTGTGCAGCTTTCTGCTGGGCTGGTTTCGATTCACAGAAAAAAGAAGAAGTTATGCAAGGGAATAGCTAATCCAGAAAAATTATATTCTTGGTTACAATAGCTAATCCAGAAAAATCCAACTCATTCAGTAATGAAACAAGAATAGGCCCAGCATCAATATAAAAAGTTTATTTTATTATATTATTTATTTATTTATCCGTTATTTTATTTATTTATTTATTTATTTATTTATTATTATTTTTTTTAAGGTTGTATTTATTTATTTGACAGACAGAGATCACAAGTAGGCAGAGAGGCAAGCAGAGAGAGGGGGAAAGCGGGTTCTCTGCTGAGTAGAGAGCCCGATGCAGGGCTCGATCCCAGGACCCTGAGCCAAAGGCAGATGCTTTCACCTACTGAACCACCCAGGTGCCCCAAAGATATTATTTTTTTTTTAAAGGGCAGAAAATAGCAGCAACAGCCATAACAGACTGAATTATGTTCTCCCAAATTCCTGTGTTGAAGCCCTAACCCTCCATGTGACAGTATTTGGAGATAGGGTCTTTAAAGAAGTAATTAAACTTAGTTGACCATAGAGTTGAGGGTCAATTTCTCTGCTCTCTATTCTGTTCCATTGATCTATGTGTCTGTTTTTGTGCCAGTACCATGCTGTCTTGATGACAGCAGCTTTGTAATAGAGCTTGAAGTCTGGAATTGTGATGCTGCCAAGTTTGGTTTTCTTTTTCAACATTCCTCTGGTTTTTTGGATCTTTTTCTGGTTCCATATAAATTTTAGGGTTATTTGTTCTATTTCTTTGAAAAATGTCGATGGTATTTTGATAGGGATTGTATTAACTGTGTAGATTGCTCTAGGTAGCATAGACATTTTCAAAATATTTTTTCCTTCAGTCCATGAGCATGGGACATTTTTCCATTTCTTTGTGTCTTCCTCAATTTCTTTCATGAGTACTCTATAGTTGTCTGAGTATAGATTCTTTGCTTTTTTGGTTAGATTTATTTTTAGGTATCTTATGGTTTTGGGTGCAACTGTAAATGGATCTACTCCTTAATTTCTCTTTCTTCTCTCTTGCTATTGGTGGATAGAAATGCACCTGATTTCTGTGCATTGATTTTATATCCTGACACCTAATTGAATGCCTGTATGAGTTCTAGAGTTTTGGAGTAGAGTCTTTTGGGTTTTCTACATGAAGTATCATATCACCTGCAAAGAGTAATAGTTTGACTTCTTCTTTGCTGATTTGGATGCCTTTTTTTTTTTCCTTGTTGTTGTCTAATTGCTGAGGCTAGGACTTCTAGTACTATGTTGAATAACAGTGGTGATAGGGTACATCCCTGCCATGTTTCTGACCTTAGAGGAAAAGCTCTCAGGTTTTCCCCATTGAGAATGATATTCACTGTGGGTTTTTCAAAGATGGTTTTATGATATTGAGGTATGTACCCTCTGTCCCTACACTGTGAAGTGTTTTGATCAAGAAAGAATGCTGTACCTTGGGGAGGGTATGTGCTATGTTGAGTGCCGTGAAGTGTGTAAACCTGGCAATTCGCAGACCTGTACCTCTGGGGCTAATAACACAGTCTATGTTAATAATAAATAAATAAATAAATAAATAAATAAGGATGCAGTACTTTGTCAAATGCTTTTTCTGCATCTATTGAGAGTATCATATGGTTCTTGTTCTTTTTTTTTTTATTAATGTATTGTATCACATTTATCGATTTTTGGATGTTGAACCAAACTTGTGGCCCAGGAATAAATCCCAAATAGACTCAAAAAGGATGAAAGACCTCAATGTGAGACAGGAATCCATCAAAATCCTTGAGAAGAACACAGGCAGCAACCTCTTCGACCTCAGTTGCATCAACTTCTTCCTAGAAACATCGCCAAAGACAAGAGAAGCAAGGGCAAAAATGAACTAATGGGACTTTATCAAGATCAAAAGCTTTTGCACAGCAAAGGAAATTGTCAGCAAAACCAAAAGAGAACCGACAGAATGGGAGAAGATCTTTGCCAATGACATATCAGATAAAGGGCTAGTATCCAAATCTGTAAAGAACGTATCAAATTCAACACCCAAAGAACGAATAATCCAATCAAGAAATGGGCAGAAGACATGAGCAGACATGTTGGCAAAGAAGACATCCAGATGGCCAACATACACATGAACAAGTGCTCAACATCACTCGGCATCAGGGAAATACAACTTAAAACCACAGTGAGATACTACCTCATACCAGTCAGAATGGTTAAAATTAACAAGTGAAGAAACAACAGGTGTTGGCGAGGATGCAGAGAAAGGGGAACCCTCCCACACTGTTGGTGGGAATGCAAGCTGGTGCAGTCAAAAAGTTGAAAATAGAACTACCCTATGACCCAGCAATTGCACTGCTGAGTAGTTAACATAAAGATACAAATGTAGTCATCCGAAGGGGCTTGTGCCTCCAAATGTTTATAGCAACAATGTTCACAATAACCAAACTATAGAAAGAGCCTACATGTCCATCAACAGATGAATGAATAAAGAAGATGTGATATATCTAAATCTATATCTATATCTATATTTCATAATAATGGAATACTATTATTATATATATTATTATGGAATAATATATATAATGGAATACTATGCAGCCATCAAAAAGCCCCAATTCTTGACATTTGCAATGACATGGATGGAGATAGAACATATTACACTAAGAGAAATAAGTCAAGGGGCGCCTGAGTGGCTCAGTTGGTTGGACGACTGCCTTCGGCTCAGGTCATGATCCTGGAGTCCCGGGATCGAGTCCCACATCGGGCTCCCAGCTCCATGGGGAATCTGCTTCTCCCTCTGACCTTCTCCTCACTCATGTTCTCTCTCACTGTCTCTCTCTCAAATAAATAAATAAAATCTTTAAAAAAAAAAAAAGAGAAATAAGTCAATCAGACAAAGACAATTACCATATGATTTCACTGATACGAGGAATTTGAGAAACAAGACAGAGGATCATAGGGGAAGGGAGGGAAAAATGAAACAAGATGAAACCAGAGAGGGAGAAAAACCATAAAAGACTCTTAATTTCAGGAAACAAACAGATGGTTGCTGGAAGGGAGTGGGGTGGGAGGGATGGGGTGGCTGGGTGATGGTCATTGGGTAGGGAATGTGTTATGGTAAGGAAAAAAATAAAGAAATAAATTTTAAAAATAAAAATAAAGAGGTAATTCAGGTTAACAGATAATAAGGCTGGGGGTCTGTAATCCAATAGGACTGGTGTCCTTGTAAGACAAGTAAGAGACACCAGAGGAGGGGCGCCTGGGTAGCTCAGTGGGTTAAAGCCTCTGCCTTTGGCTCAGGTCATGATCTCGGGGTCCTGGGATTGAGCCCCGTATCGGGCTCTCTGCTCAGCAGGAAGCCTGCTTCCCTTCCTCTCTCTCTGCCTGCCTCTCTGCCTACTTGTGATCTCTCTCTGTCAATTAAATAAATAAAATCTTAAAAAAAAAAAAAAAAAAGGCCACCAGAGGAAAGGCCATGTGCAAGGAAGGGAGGGAAGCTTCAGAAGAAACCAAAACTGTCAACAACTTGATCTTGAACATCAGACTTTAGAATGGTAAGGCATTAATTTCTATTATTTAAGCCACCTAGTCTATGGTATTTTGTTACAATAGCAATGGCAAATTGATTCACCACAGATGAAAAACATTCACAAAATAATTTTCCATAGAGAATATGAATATGGTTATAAAATATTTTTCTAATTTTTAATTAAAAAATTGCCTCCAGGGAGATCACAATACAGAAATGTAAAAACTACCGAAAGACATGAGCCAACAGAGAGATAAAGATACTTGGCAGAATTAAAAGAGGAATTAGAAGAAAAACCAAAATTGTCATAAAAATAAAAATAAAATTGGAAGGATTCCAAAGAAGAAAAGACAATAAGAGAATATAAATTAGTAATGTGGTTGAAAAAAACTTGAAATTTTGGAAGAGTTAAAAAGGATTTGGAAAGAAAAATCATAGGAAGATATAGATACAGGAGATAGACAAGGGAAATCCACCGGCCAAATAATTAGAATTCAAAAATCATAAACTCAGTAATGGAAAAATAAATATTTGATGATCTAGTTCAATTTTTTCACCATGATAAAAGCATGTATAACTCTATCAATTGAATGGGCATCCAGTGTACCAGAAAAAATTGAGCCAAAATGCTCAAAAAAGAGACTTATCATGATAAAGAAATGGATGGAGACTGCTTCTGAGTTCTGGGACAGTTGAAGAGGGTGAAGATGCCTTGCTGTAAGAAAAGACAAGTTCTTCCTCTCAGATAACATGAATGTTACACATTCCTGCATAATAACGTATCATTTTGCAAGGTGCTGAACTGCAAAGTAGTGGGGCTAGCTCATACCTGCTACCAAGAGCCAATTGTTAAAAAGGCAGGAATTTTCCAAGCTAGTCTTTAAATCACTGATAGCCTGAAATTAGCTATTGTGCGAGCATTTACACCTCAGAAATTGGTAAACACTGTTCATCAGGGCACTTCCCACCCTCCCTCTGCTGGCTTAGCAGTACACCACTGGCTAGAAAGTATCTATTTTTGTTTCTTCTAGTTATGTCCTTATTCACTGTTCTGGAGGTACCCTCAACTTAGCCTGGTGTTCGCAACAGTTTCATATGGTAGCTGAGGAACATTTTGGAATATTAAATAATTGATGTTACTACTCAAGTTGAATGTTAGGATTGTATCTATTTTAATTTTGGTAAAAATAACAGAACTTCAGAAAAATTTAAAAGTGAGCACTATTTTTTAAAGTTTTCTTAAAACTCTTATATTCATAATTATAATTTATATTTTAATTTTTAATTTTAATATATAATTTTAACATTGTAGAAGAAAACTAACTTTGAGAAGTCTATGAAAACTGAATGTTTATGTTAAATTTAAGGTTCTGTTGAGAATGTATTCAAATTTCCTATTTGATTTCTATTACCTTTTACATTTAATACTTTAGATCATTCTTGGTAATAGAACAAAAGTTATGTGAAAATATTTTGTCAAATTTTTTGTTCATGGTTGCTAGAGGCTTGGGGAGTGGGAAATGGGGAGTAAGTTCTTGGTGGGGTGTATTTGGGGGGGTCATAAAAATGCACTGCAACAAAATGGGAGTGGTAGTTGTACAACGTTATGAGCGTACAAAGTGCCACTGAACTGTTTGCTTTAAAATAGTTAATTTTATGTTATGTGGATTTCACCTAAATGAAATTTTTAAGAAATAAATAAAACAACATAATGTTGCTGAAAGGAAGGCAAGAACAAAATTTTAGGGGATAAATATATAATAATTCATGAATTATGTATGTCTTATTTTATTATTTATCCAAACATCAGCAGCAAATCAACAAAACATCCAGACATGTGCAAAAGGAACTGAATTCTGTCACTTTTTAAATGCTTGGCAGATTTTAGTCCTATAAAAACGATGCCTTTTTACATATTACTCAATTTGTTATTATGAACATATATTTATCAGGAGAGAATAGCAGATGTTTTATTAAGAGTGCTGGTTTTAGTGTAACTTTTTAGACATAATGTGTAACTTTTCAATATTTAGATATATAATACGTTGACCTACGTTTGTGCTCTGGCCTCAGACCCCACCCACCAACGCTAGGCATGGGCCCATCCTACATGCTTGATGTGAAGCATCAAAAGACAGTGCAAAGAACCAAGCTCTGGGCAGTTCTGGAAGCACGAGAGACCATCAGATCCCAGGAGATCTTACAAAGCGCTATTTTGGAATAAATGGTGAAATTCTCACTTATGGATTAATTTTTTAATCTGATTTCTGTATGTTTAATGTGCATGATTCATGTGGTGATATTTCAGAAGCCAATTTATACAGAAGAGGATATTTTAGAAGTTCATTACACCTGCAATATTGTTGTAGAGGACTTTGCCAACCTCTTAGAAAAATATACATGATACATGGGAATGTATGAATATCAATACTTAAAATAGACGATTGTTTATCCATCAGTAAATAGAGATTTACCTAACCACTGTTTTTTTTTTTTTTTAAGGATACCCAATAAGATAGAGTTGGAGAAAAAAAAAAAGTATAGGTTTGTACCTTAAATTAAGAGGTATGACAGAGCAAAGACCTCAATATCATATTGCTGTCATAGAAAAGCTAAATGATGACTTGGTAAATTTTATCTGGAGTTGTTGCTGCTACTTAGAACTGTACTGAAACAGCATTCACCAAAATGATTTTTCCCTCCTGTCATTGTGCCCAGTTCTGCCATTACGAAATAACTTTAGGCACATGACAAAATCCTCTTAAAGCCCTAACTATAAAATAGTTGCTAGTCTCAGTCCTTTATGAAAGTCAGAGACTGCAAACATTTTGAAGGTCAGGGAAGTGACCTCAGTTTTGGGGGTCTTTCTTTCTTTCTTTATTTTCTTCTTTCTTTCCTTCTTTCTTTTTTTTTTAGTAGCTCACTTTCAGCCCTCATGACTCCAGTTGTATCGAAGGCTAATGTCACATTACAATTCTAGGAGGGTTTGATTGACAATACTGCATGATAGCCCATCCAAAAAATTAATCTGTGTTGGAAACAGCCAGATGCCCTCCAGACACTCAGTCAGTTGGCTCTTTTTGCACTTTTTCTTAGAGATAGTAAGGATTATAGTGATTCTCCTTAGTCCTTGAGAAAAGACATCACGCAGACATCAGAGCAGCATCTCATGTCTGAATTTTCAGCAGGTCAGCCACCTGATCTGGGAGCTTTAGTTTTCTTCACAATCATCCTGAAATGTCGGTTTTGTCAAAAGATAGCATCACATCTCTGCCAAACGCCTAGGTGGTGGGGCTGTGCTGGGCCATGGCGACCGTGATCTATGATGATGGAAGAGCCTGAAAGGTGATCACAGAGGCATTGTTGCTGTGTCCAAAGCATCCTCCTTTGTCAGTGCTTCAGAAACTCCTCCGTAACCATGGAGTTCGAAATAATCTTTCATGTGAAACATTTCAAAATGTCACGTTACAATTGTGATTCTTCCAGAGAGGGTTGAATCTTCATGGAGCAAAAAGAGCAAAGGGGAAAAGAGTTTTTGAACGTAAATCCTGAGAAGGCAGAGATCAATCCTTCTCCATGATCGGATAGCTATTTTCGTTCTCAACGAAGCACAGAAAGATCCACGCTTTGTCATGAAATAACTTTCCTGTTCCTGTACCCTAAACGATCCGAATGGCCTTGAAGGTGAAATCTGGCCTCAAACCTTCATTAGTTTCTTCACCCCGCCGACCTGTAGCTACACTCCCCAGGCTGGGACTTCAGCCATGACCTCTGTAATCCAAGGATAAACCGGGTCTTAACATCAAACCAAAGTCACAACTTCCACTCCTCCTACCAACTCTGAGACACAGGAGAATGACAGCCTCACCTCAGATTCTCTCTTGCAAAACACAAAGGAAGATACCTGGGTGAGGAGAAAAATAGAGAGATGAACATAGCAACAGACTGTCAGAAAGGGGCAACTGATGGGGGAGGTTTCGTTCATTTCGAGCCGGAACTATCCAAGAGATGATAGAGAACAGACCTTGAACACAGTCCCTGTGGGTAGCAAGAGAGACCTTAAACTCTGCCACTGGCCTCGCGCCCTGTCTGGAAGAAAAAAAGATCACAGCTCTTTTACTTAGCCAGAGATAAAAATACCATGTGTGGAAAGAGCTGGACCTAAGAGCCATCAGTTTCCCCTCCGACTTCTGTGAGCCGCAGTGCGGTGAAAGATGTCAGGGCTGACCGCCCCTCAAAAGTAGACACTGTGATGGTGATATATTGTGGCCCTTGAAGAATTTAATTGTCAAATTGACATTTATCAAAAGCTTCAGTGCATGTGAAAGATAAATTGGGCAAGTTTGGTCAGATCAAAGAGCTCTCTTCCTTCTCCATTCATGGAGCAGGGGGCTTCCACGGCCGAGTCATGGGTGAAAAATGATCCCTTTCCAGGTCCACCCCTTTAAACCCTGCCCTGGTGACAGATAATCACAAATCTTAAATGTTAGCCTCCTCTTCAGAAAGTTCTTAAAATAATGGAGAACCCATTGAGACCATTTGTATTTGAAAGGAGTGCTAAATAATTTAGTGTTCGTGAGCAGGGATGCGCTGCGCTGGGCAGATAAATGATGAAACCCCAGCGCAGACTCTCTTCAGCAGTTGCCACACTAATTACAGATCAATTACTTCCCAGTTGTTTGCAACCTTATCAAAGAATGGTAAATTTACTGAGAGCAAAGTGTGATAAGATGACTTTTCATTATTATAGTAGATTTGTTGAAACAGCTCTGACACTGAGATTAATAAGAGCTCTCCCAGAGGTAATAGGATCCATGAGCATATAGGGAGAATTTAAGAGCTGAAAGCCGGATGCTAGACGCTATCATAAAAACCCTTCCTCTCATTAATTGTTATCATGAGTGTGTTCATAATGCAGAAATAAGGCAGGGAAAAGATCCATTCACTGAAACTTGCCTAAAACAATGTAGCTCTTTACTCCCAAAGAGGCATGCTGAAAATCAAAGGAAAGTAAAAGCATTTGGGTTTGGAAGCAAGAGAAGAATGTGTGTGTGTGTGTGTGTGTGCGCGCGCGCGCGTGCGCACGCACACGCACACGCACGTGCTAGTTGAATTCCATTTTCATTAGGACAATCACAAAGAGATGGTCTGTCCAATGTCATTATAAAAGGAAGTGTCAGAGTGTTTGAGGTGGATGCCAGTGGAATCACTAAAGAGCTGAGACCAGGAAAGATTTGGGGTGGCTGTTAGGGTCACACATAGCAAGATCCCTCTTTGGGGAGAGACCCGGAAGGGAAAATGAAAGGTTCACAGAGGCCAGGGAATCTTTCAAGATTTGAATAAGCAATGCACAATGTACTTAACGCAGTAACTATGGAACCCTATTTTTGTTTGTTTTTTAACTGAGAAATAACTCATCAAAGAACACTTAACACTGGGTTAATTTTAACACCGGTGTGCCAGTTTCCTAACCTTTTAGAGGTCATTCCACGCCTCCTGATAACCCCAAGTCTAGTGGGCACTTGGAACTCTTGTGAAATTGTTTATTCAAATTTGCAAGCTATTGCTATCCGAGATACATGCTCTGGTCGGAGAAATCTCTGGGAAATGATGAGAAACTTCCACTGTTACTTGGGTAACTAGAGTAAACTTTCAAGTCCCATTGGAAATGGAGGAAGAGAGAAGCTGAGAAACAAGAGTCAGCTTTTAGGAATGGGCAGACTTTACTAAGACATTATAATGAAGTCCGCCATAATTTCTTTCCTGACTTTTAAAGGAAATATGAAACCATAGAGTAAAGACCAGGTCTCTTTGTGAATAGAATTGCAGTCAGGAAAGGGAAGGACCAGGGGCTATGAGGCAGCATGGTAGTGGTAAGATGTTCATCCTCACCAAGTTGAGTGTTGCTGATGGAAGGATGGACTGCGTGTGGTTCTCCATAAGTGATGTGCAAATTAACTTCTTAGGAGTTCTATTCTAATAAGCTCTGTACAGTTATCCTTATTTTTGGAACAGATTCAATTAAGTCAACTAAAGCCCGAGGACAGAAAATAATTCCTCCCAGATTACATTCAGAACCAAATTTAAAGCCTTGTTGTAGATGTTCAAGGTTGGTGATTCTGTTCCTTCAAGGATAAACCATGGCAAGTTTGAAGACTTTTCAGAAACAACCAAGGAAACTGGGAAAGAGGCCAGGGACAGAGCATGTAGTATTTAATTTGGACAAATGGAAGGGAAGAAGGTAACGACTGGGGAAAGATAATATGAACTTGGTCTACTTCAAACTTAATTCTTAAACCTGCAAACTTAATTCATACACATCCTTATGGAAGGGCCTTGGGAATAACTGCCAACCACTCAGTACATTTTTCTGAGCCACAGACACCAAGAAATCCAGATGAAAAAGTAAGTCAATGTGGCATCAACAATAATGGCTGTTTGGTGCTTTCACTTTGTGTGTTTTTGCCACAACAAAGGAATAAAGCAAAAACAATAGGGGAATGATAAAATATTTTCTTTAAAAATTTTCTCCATGAACTTTAGAAAAAAAGATAGCAAAACACCCTAAAACAAATATCCGTAATTCTCTTCTACTCAATGGGCTTTTTGTAAGGTGATAATAGAAAAGAGAAAGCTCAGAAAAGCCTTTGAAAAACCACACAATGGGATTTCCAGCCCAAATTTCTCTCCTTTTTCCCAAGTCCACTCTGCCTTCCCATCTCTCCTCTTGCTTTGCTGAGTTTGATTTATTTCACCCTTGGTGGTTATTTGGACATACTTCTTCGCACATTCTTGTTGCAAATTTGTTTTCCTTCGTTTTAAAAGTCAGGCTGGGAAACCTCTAATGTGTGTGTGTGTGAGCTGGTATCGCATGAAGGGGAGAGAAGAGGAAAGGACCTGGCGTGGTGTACGAATTACACATGTTGAGAATATTTAGCATGGACCGTCTTGAAGCAGATGTGTTTGATGTATTCAAACACGTGCATATTCAAAAATCATGAGAAGCGTTAGGAAAACTGATCAATTCCCTCCATACTTCCTGCCCAGAACGTCAGAACAAAGGATCACTTGATGAAATTGAAGGGCAGAGATTTATGAGGGAAGGGGGTACGAAGTAAAAGGAAACTCCACTTCACACTACAAATTCATTCAACCCTCGGAATCTGCTTCCATGGAAATCCCTGACTTCATATTGTAGTTGGATATTAATAAGGTTAATTCTCTGACTGATTGTGCCACTCGTACAAGCTTTAGCTGAGAGGATAATAAAAAATTAGAAAATATCTTGCTTTGGGTTGTAGACCATCCTTGGAATGATCAACTTGATTCTGTGCATCGTGTTGGCAGTTTACTTGAGGAACAGTTGGATTTATTTTCCTTTCTCAGACGAAGTGCTTTTGGATCGTCATTGATTAGATGAATCTTTTGCTTTAAAAAATCCTGTTCATGACAACCTGAAATCCACTTTGTTGAAGAGGCTGTTTCATTTTGGTGTTAGCTGTCATTTTCTACTGCATCAGGGCTAGTCCCATTTTAAACATTTACCTTTTTTTTTTTTTTAATTATAAAAGTAATATATGCTTATTCAAGGAAATGCAGAAAATTAAGGGAAGTGGAAGGGAAAGTACTATCATTCAGATATAACCACTTTTAGCTTTTCAATAAATTTTTCTTGAATCCTGTATTTCCTCTACAAAGGATTTTTTCCGCCTTTTTGTGGGGTGAGGAGCTGGCTGGCTGGCTGGCTGGCTTGTATCATACATAATCACGCTTATTTAGAATTTTGCATCTTGCCTTTTTGACTACATTTTAGCATAAGGATTTTCTACATTATTGCATAATCTTTATAATCACTGCAATGGTTGTAAAACATTGCAATGAGATTATAAACTGTGGTTTACTTAACCATTCCACTGTTACTGAACATTTAACTTGTTTTCTATTTTTGCTATTGTTTAGAATTGTTTCCTTGGAATAGTGGTGTTACCAAGTCAGAGAACATGAATATTTTAAAAGATCTCACCAATTTGAAATGCAGATTTGAAAAAATAGATTAATAGGTTTGTTTGATTCTATGTTTCAATATTTAGGCAGTAAGGGACCCCTTTAAGTAGGACAAGAACAAGGACATCAGTTGTAAACCATTTTGAGTAAACTGATGCCTGCTTGTGTTAAGGATAGGACCTGAGGTCTACACGGTGTTTCAATGCCCTTTATGGTGACCGTTCCCAGCCAAGTGACCACCATGTTAATGGGCCATTAGCTTCCTGACTGGTTTGTTGACTCTGGTTAGCAACATTTTGTCATTTTTACAAAGCACATTCTCAAATTTCCTTTGTGGAAAACATCTGCAATTGCTTCCCCCAAATTTCCTGATGGTATTTTTCTTTCACTACTTATGTAAAATTGAATTTGCTTTCTTTTGCCTCTTAGGTGACTAAATAAACTCAGTGCAGGCACACTCAAAGGCAAATCTGCTAACTCCAAGGGAGTTGGATGGATTTTGGAAAGAATATTTTAGAATTGGGTTTGGGGGGGGGGATTTTAGACCATCTTAAGTGGATTCTTTTTTTTTTTTTTTTAAGATTTTATTTATTTACTTGACACAGAGAGAGAGAGATCACAAGTAGGCAGAGAGGGAGAGGGGGAAGCAGGCTCCCTGCTGAGCAGAGAGCCCAATGTGGGGCTCGATCCCAGGACCCTGGGTTCATGACCTGAGCCGAAGGCAGAGGCTTAACCCACTGAGCCACCCAGGCGCTCCTTAAGTGGATTTTTTAAGAAGTATGAGACCATTTTCAGATCTCTCACCCACAACTGCTTTGGCCTGAGTGCTCCTGTCGAAGGAACCAACGTTCCAGCAGAGAGGCACAGGGCAGGTACTGGGACAATGGGTACTATAGCTCTGGGGGTCCCCTTGTATTATCACAGCAGCAGAATCAGAAGATCAAAATGCCACTTTCTGTCTATGGCAAAATTGAGACTATCCTCATGCTGCCCTTGCCCTGAGGTCCTGCTCATCTTCTGCCCTGGGGTATGCTTACACTTGTGCTGGGATGCACCAGCTGTGTCTTACAGACTTCCCATTGGGATGGAAAGGGGTGTGGGGGGTGTGTCAGGGCTTGGAGGTAGAGTTAAAGCAATGGGTGTCTGTCCTCTACTAGGAGATTTTTATGAGAGAAAAATAAGAGCATCCTCTAAGGAAGCTTATAGGCAAGTTTCATTAGTCCAGTGTCATTAAATCTGTTAACAAATTGCCAACCTTTAAAAAGCAGGCACATGCATATGAAAATTTAGCTTTTAAACAAAATACCTCATTGAGAAATCAAAAGGTAACAACACTAGGCTCCATTTCCATAAAACAGTAGACTGAGAAGCACAACCCCCCAGAGCATGTGCCTTTCATTCCCATTCACCGTGGTTCCCCCCGTCATTGCCTTTTCACTTCTGTCACCTTCCCACTTCAGTGACTCCCTGAAGTGTGAGTGTGAGGGACTCACACTCCTCTCTCCTGGCCACTAGGCTCCTGAGATGGTGACCTTTGAGATGCAGGAGAGTGCCAGGGAAGAAATGTGGGGTGTGGCATCCTACCCAAGACAAAATCTTGCCTTGCTCATGGATGCCATGGTCTTTTTGTCAGGGGCTGGTGTTACTGGTTGCCCTGACTTGTTGACCGTATCAACACTCTCCAGAGATGTGTGCACTTACCTCTATAGATTTTTTGGTTGTTCGCCTGCACAATCACATAGAGTAATCCTACTGACACTAACAATGGATCGGTCTTTGTATCATCTTAAAAAGTGTAGTATGGGAACTTCTCTTTTTCGTTAACTAAAATTCCTTGAGATGTTTTGCTTGTTGCTTTCGTGTGATGATAATTTAGTAAGAAAGTGTGGTCCAGTCACTAAAAGCTGATGTCTACAGGAAACTGTTGACATGGTTACTTAGCCCTGGGGAGCAAAACTGAGTTCTATCATGGGAAGAAGCATTCCATCTGATCACACCGCAGTTTGCAGTGAATTGATGTTTTTTCCCCATCGTGTAAAGGTGTAATTTTCATTTAGAAGAAGTGAATATATTGTATTTTTAAATAACATATGACATGGGAGAAGGAGTTTAATATTGAATAAAAAAATCAGAATATAATGTTGTGTATATGGCAGGATCCCAACTTTAGAATAATGGCATTTAATGTGCATAGAAAAAGGTTGAAAAGGGAATAGTTCACAACGTTAATTGTGATTATTGTGATTACCTTTGAGTGGTAAGATACAAGAACATTTTCTTACTTCAAGTATATTTTGATTATTATTTTGGATCCAGTGTTATTTTATGGGAGAATATTGTTCTAGAAACTCTTATAATTATACATATACAAATTGAAATAGCATTCTAAAATCTTTCTTTAAAAGATATCAGTTGTTAGTATAATGAAGCCATGCTCTGTATTAGTGAAATTCAACGTTCCTGTCAAATACTTAAATATATCTGTTTCTCCCCCTACAATAAAAGGAATCATACTTGCTTTTGTATTTCCAAGTTAAATATGGGCCAGCCTGTTTCACAGACCACAATAACAATTGAGGGAATGCCATGAAGTAGGAACAAGAAGGGGAGACTGTATACCTGATGTATATTCACCCATAATACTTCTTAGCCAACTGGCAATTTTATCTCACTCTTTCCCTTCTGGGTTTCAGGGAAGAAGGATACATAAAAATGGCAAAAGGAGTTGAATGTAATTCATTCATTAGTATGGAAGGTGAACTCTGTCTTCAATCTTTATTTCCTGTGCCACATGACTAAGCATTTCTAACAATAAAGTGAGAAACCGAGACGCATTTTCCAATAAGAATACTACCAAAGTGTGGCCAGTCTTATATAGAACACTCTTTTATGTTTTGTTTGATGAGGAAAAAAATAGGCATTGTGCTCATAAATCAGTCTTTCATTTCAAACTCTTAGTAATAAATATTAAATACTATGTATCAGCAGGACAGCCAGACCTGAGATTTTTACAAACTAACATCAAATTTAACAATATCCATTGATATTAATGGGCGGAGATGTTGAAAGGGAGAGCGTTCCAGAACTTTTCACTGATTTATTTATTTTACCTAGAAAAAGCACTGCATTGGATCAAAGTTAAGCTAATTACCAGAATGTATTTAGATATCCCCAAACAGAGACTGGGGTCTTTATAAACATCTCTTGCGTTCTTGTTTGGAAGTGAAGCAGGGATATACCATTAGGAGCCCACGTAAATTTTTTCTATTCAATCACTGAGCAAGTTTGAAATGACTTTACAGCAAAGTTTCTCCCTCAGGTATCCGTTGTGTCCTGGTACCCACAGTGCTCTGCGTGCCCCATCAGCCCTCCTGGTTCTCTCCCTGGCTTCATCTCTCTCTCAGCCCCTACTTCAAAAGGAGATGATAAAGGCCATTCTCTCAGGCGTATTTTCTAGCAGCGACTATTAGCTTTTTCTTCTCATTCTTTTTTGCAATTAGGGGGAAAAAAAAGTAGAGCTTTTTTTCCAAAATCTTTGCATTCCTTCTGGCTGCAGATAGGGCCACCTGCAAGTCATTCTGCTCACTCCCCTTTAGACAGAAGGGGGAAAAAGGCAGGCATTGTGTTTTCTGCCCCTTGACTCCTCATCCTTGTGTCTATGGAAGGACACCCCTTCACATTTTAAGCAAGTGGGTGGAGAGGGAGATTTAGAAATTTCCTACCTTTTTTCCTAACCCAGGGACATTCTGTGTTGCCAGCTCCCCTCCTGTGGAAAAGGTGTTTGGGTCTGACAACTGTCCCTCTCTTTGTGACAGGAAGTCCCAGGGTGATGCGAAGACAGACAGAGATGGACCGGAGCTGGTTTGTTCCTTCGTTAATTCAACGACCATGAAAAGTAAACTTGCCTGACACGGTTTTGTGGTTCACTGCTTTTATTCCCCCTGTCCACCCTGAGCACAGAACAACTTTTAACTTTACCTCAGTAATTAGCTAGCCTCAGACAGCTGAAATTCAAATCCCTCCAAGAGGTGGTTAAAAAAAAGTTTTAAAGAGCTATGACCAAAACCATTAGCCTATACCACCTTTTTAGAAGCCTCAGAAATCCCTTCTTTTTCTTTCAAAAATCTTCCCCTCTGAATTTGAAGAAACTTTGGCAGAGTATTAAATACTTAATTCTCGATAGATGGTTCCTAAATTGCTCAGGCCAACTTGTAAAGAATCCGGTCTACAAAGAAAAATTAACTACTTGATCTGTTTACTGTGCCCGTTAACAGTCTAATTCCTAGAAACATCACACTTTCAAAACTTCACCCTAAAAATCTTTTGCTCTCAGGCAAAAATGCCAGTCACCCTATGAAAAATCCTGAAAAACGGATTGGTGATCAAGACAAAAACCACACTCTATTTTAGGGACTAGCCTCTGACTTTCCATTTATTCCACAGTCGAACACCGGCTTCTTATGCGATCCATCAACCATGCTTTAAATGAACTGGTATAGCACTGGCGGATTTCAAAATAACTAAGAAAGCCAACTTTGGAGAGAATTGACTGAGTAATGAACCCCCATGGATTTCTCCACAACTCCATTCTTCTTCCTCAAAAGCCCATCTCCTGGGTCTCTTTCCCTAAATCGGTTCCCAGCAGCCCGGGGCTCTCTGTCAATCCTTCATCTGGTTCAATCACCCTGTGCTTCCGGCCTCCTGCTTCTCCCTCCCTTCTGCTGCTGAGCTCCCAGAATCCCCCACCTCTTGAAACATACCCAAGATTCCTGCCACTCTCTTGATACAAACTACTAATCTAAGACACCAATCGTAATTCAAGTTCTAGGAGAGGGCCCAAAGGAGTCTGCTAGCTTCCTCTGTCTTCAAGAGTCTCCTGGAGAGGGTACCCTGTCTTTACCTAAATCCTAGAAATGAATCTAATAGTAGAGATTCCTTACCAGCCCAATCACAAGAAGAAGGTGGCTGCCAATTTCTCCCATGCAGTGGGCTGGCCCCGGCCATAAGTATATGTGTGGGAAATGGAATTGAAGTTAGTAAACCTAGTATTTACCCTGACCTAAAATTATTTACTTGGAGGTCTTGTTGATGCTTCTTTTCTGTCATGCTTTATAAACACAGTTCTCCAAACTCATTTATGCTTTCCCTTTTTCAGCTCCAGGATCTGTTCTCAGTGCACGCTCACTCCACACAGGTGTGTCGTGATCGGTTGTGAGATGTCACAAGAAATTTGTTACCCGTAATAGCTTTTCTGAAGCTTGCAAAAGATTTGGTTTCCTTTTCTAGGAAGAGAGTTTTCCAGGCTATAGCAACTATCTCCTAGAATGTTACAGCTAGAATAACCCTGACAGCACCCTGGAGAGTGTGTTGCACATGTGAAAGTCATCTGCTGGGGATGGGCAGGAAGAAAGACCGTTGACAGGCTCTGTGCTAGAGCCCTGGGTCCAGTAATTGAATATAAGGGAGATTACTGGATCATTTATTCCGATGGGCTCCTGTTCAACTAAAGCACATGCCCAGAAGAGCAAGGCAGATAATGCACAGGGAGGAATAGGGCACCGTGCTCACCTCATGACCTAGAGAACATACCAGGTCAAAAAAAAAAGGGAGAAGGGGGCGGTAGCTCTTCTGTTCTGGCTGACCGCTACCATGAGAGAAAGAGAGCCCAATGTTGCCAGCACTGCCAGTTTTGCCAAAGAAACTAGAAATGCAAATTTTAATATGCAATCTCTCCATTCACAAATGTAAATATCTACGTAAACCATTGAATTGAATTAGCCATTTGTAAAATTCTGCTTTGGTCTAATGATACACAAGCAGCTGGACATGTCTGCAGGCCACAGTTTGCCATCTCCCAATTCAATGAAACCTTAACTAGCAAGACAGCATTCAAAGATGACTATGACCCAGTCCCTTGTTGCAAGGAATGGAGGAGGAAGAGAGGAAAGCGTCAAATACGGATAGCTTAAGCAACACACGGTAAACTGCTTTACGAGAAGCACGAAGTACCGTTTAGCCAGGAGGTAGAGCAAACAGAGTTGGGAGAGCTCGTGTTGGAATCCCAAAGTTTGTCAGCAACTCGGGCTTCTGACGGGGCCTAGAGAAGTCTGGCAGCTGAGCCCTCCCCCAGCAGAGAAACCTCCTCCAGCAGATCCTGACTCTTCTGAGTGTTCTCAGTCAGCGCCAACACTAGCCTCTCGGGTGTTTTTGGACACAACGCTGTGTGTGCGAGGGTTACACGTGGATGACGTATTTACACAGAGCAGGAAAAAGGCGTCCTCGTCTAGGCAGTTGCAGCCCCACAACAGAATGCTTGGCTTGGCCAGCAAATGACAGGATGGATTCCATTCCCCGGCCATGCTTTTGGCTGGGGGCCATTTTGCAGGACACAAAATGTGAGGTACATTCATCGAGCAGCCCAGCTCCTTATCAGCCTAGGTGTGTGTCTCCAGATGAGCTTTTCTTGAGCCTGGTAAAATGTAGACTGTGTTGAAAATTATTTTCCTGCAGCCTTCCTACCTGCCGTGTAGATGGAAATCAGGAGCCCTTGGGATGTGGAGCTATTTAAAAATAAATGTGGCATATGTAACCATAGCAAGCGATTATATCAATTCTAAATGGACTTTGCCCTAAGAAAAATAAAAAGCCAAGCTTTGGGGTTTTATTTCATTTACCAAAACCCAAGTGAATTGAGCATGATTGAAGTGCCTGTGTTTGGCTGGGCTCCTCTCTGTAATGCTGGCTTGTTGGACTGGTTTGAGTGGACCCAGCTGTAAAACTAAGAAGCCCCTCTGGACACAATCTCTTCCCAGATGCCAAAAATACCTCCTCTTTGAGAAGCTGGAGGAATAATTCTGTTCCAACAATAGGACATTCTTTCTTGTCGAAGGTTTTATTTTTTCAGGGAATAGGAATGGAGCAGGAGGTTATTCTCCGCCACAAGGCAATGCCCAGAGCAGGGACTAAGTCCTAACCTAGTTAGGAGACTGGGAATTTGATCCAGCATCCCGAAGAGAAAGTTGTTCGATTTTTCTCTTTAGACACAGCACCCTTGTCCCTATGGTACATTTACTGTGTGTGTGTGTGTGTGTGTGTGTGTGTGCGCGTGCATTGCCAGATAGGGACAAGAATCACTCAAATTCTTGGAACCAGACTTGGTTTTTATTTCTGAGGGCATCTCTCTCACAGAGTTCTTTCCAAAACCCCAGTGCAGAAATATTTCACGAAGCCGCATAACAGGGACGTGGATTATGCTGCGGGAGGCATGTACCTTCCCTTCCTACACGTTGCTTTGCGGATTGCGGTGTGGCTGCAGCTTCTCGTGGAAGCCTACCCCCCCACCCCTTTCTGTTTCTTTCAGGGTGTACTCAGCAGTTCTCCCACACAGCCTTGTAAAGCGGATGTCTCCCGGTTTTATTTTAGCTCCCCACTTAGTTTGGAACTCTTGCGTCTTGATTCAATTTGAACAACTGTGAGAGTTCAGATTGAAACAAAACAAAAAAGCATTACCTCTCTGTCTGATGTTGACTTTCAAATTGGCTCGAGGGCTCCTGGGATTAAACAGAAGATGTGTGGTATCTTCTTGTAAGGCTCATTTTTTCTTTCTTTCTTTCTTTTTAATAGAGAATTTCTGACTGAGAGAGAGGCCGAGAGAGTCTGTTGAAAAATCAGAGCATCTCATGTGGCTATTCCAATGGCAAATAAAAAAGAAATGCAAATCCTGTACAGCACCTCGGTCCCTATGCAGGAACCATGAACTTAGGAAGCTGGGAATGGCAACTTACTTCCCGGGGGAGCTGAGGTAATTAAATGGGGCGCTGCAAAACCAAACTCCGAATGGATTTAAGCATCCCTAGGGAAGTGCAACCCCTTCCTTGGGAGGAAGGTGAAAATATGCATCCTGATGGTAAACAAGAAAGCTTTTCATTTGACTCTCTACTTATTTATAGCAGTTGCTACTTTCTGTCACATTTGAGCTTATCTTCCTTGCTCTAGCCATAAGGAAGAATGTTATAGCTTGTTATGTCGAAGTTGTGAAGGAAGTACGTACCTAGCTGAAGAAAGCGTGTCGTTATTTTTCTTAATTATTTTAGAAATGTCATCTCTGATACCATCCAGTCTTTTGTAATGCTGAGGAGAAAATCGAATAACCGCCCATTTCCCGAGAACCACTTTAAAAAGTTTGCAGTCAATTTTTTCAGATGGCCATGAAACAATTCAATGATATGGGTAAGCTTGCAGGATGATAGGAGAGCCATTACATGTAATCAGGAAAAAAATATGATGGTGTATACAGGCGGACTGTTTCACATAGTTCAGTTAGTTTAGGTTAAGAAATGTTTTCTCTCAGGAAATGCCTCTAAACCAGGGCTACATTTTATTTAATGATGTGGAAAAATTCCACAAAATATCCTTATGAGAAATGTATTTAATTTTCTCTTTTTAAGCCAGTCAGCAAGTAAAGTGAGCTGCATATTGCTTGCATTACTAACACCGCCTGGCAGAGCACGTTGAAATATGCCTGGTCATGCACATTCGGAGGTAATGTTAGTTGGGAACACTTGGTATGGCTGCTTAGCACTTTCCAGAAACTGATTGACTTCAGCTGCTGGAAATTTCTACCGGGATATTGACAGATGTTGAAACCCAGAGTAGACTCCCCTTGCCTTTTTCTGTCTCTAAGTACAGAGGAAAAAACAGATGTGCATCTTAGCATCACTACCCAAGGACCTCACCTTGTCCTGGCATTACTGACAGTGCTAAAGAGAGAGCATTTGTGCCCCAGTCCTAAAGAGCGGTTATCAAGCTTGCCATGGTCAGGGTAGGTAGAGAGATTAAAAGGCCCAGGCAATGGGACTGTGCTCTAAATGTGCATCATTTCCTCCCTCCCACTATCCTGACTCAGTTGATCTTTTTTTAGCAGGTTTAATTTCGGATAGGTCACATTCTGGCTTTGCTGGATCATTTGGTTTCTCTCTCTGACCTTTGGTGGAGGTGGGCTTGGCTCTCCTCTGCTCTATAAACACTGAAAAGTAGTAATGACATTCTCGAAATATGTGAGATTCGGTTATGAAAACCACTGAGTTGACAGCGATAAAACAGTGTGCTAAATTATCTTTCCCCCCTCTATTTACAATTTGTAAACTCTAATTTTTACTCCAGGTAAAAAGTAAACGGTAAAGATAGGCTGATTTTTGATAGAGGTAAATGTGATGGAAAATGCTTGGTGCAAAATGAAATGTATCTGATTTGAGATTTCCTTTCTTATTTGACCTTCACTCTTGCTTCCAGCTCAAGGCTACTTGCTTGAACACTACAAAGGGAATGTGTGTTTTTCAGAAGTCAGATATGCAAAGGAAGAATTGTATTGCCAGGGCTGTTTAGGCATTTTAATTCTATTAAAGCTGTCACAGGATAGTGTTTTTTATACAATCAACTTCTATAAATTTTAAATATGTATACTGTCTCAAGTTCATACATGATCAGCAAATTAATAGAAAATTTATGTACTAACTAAGAGTATGAGCACCATAGAACAGTAGTCCTTGACCCTGGCAAAGACATTAATCACAATTGTTTATATTCCCGTGCCCCCCCCAACCAAGGTTAATTGTTCCAAGTTTTCAGTGTGCTAATAGCTCTTAAGGAGGCTGTCAGTTATCAGTTAAAAATGAAGTATTATTGTTCCATAGAAAGAGCTTCTGCCCTACAGACTGTTGATTGACACTAGGCCATGGATAAATGTTGGGGTATAAGATAGGTGCAGTTGGTCACTTGAAGCCACATGTCTGTCTGACTTTTCTTAATCCAATGGGAACAAAAAGGAACCAGTGTCCTGCAGCACTGTATCATCTCTTTGACCTGGAGACAGATGTTATCTCACACTTAATAGAGGTTATTTTACACAGAGCTTTCATCTCCCTGGAAAGTATACTGGTCTTTCCCAACCAAGGACTAGGAGCTTCTTTTAAAGAAAAAAGTCTTGCAAGAAAAATAAGGATCTCCCATAAATGTTCAAATATATGGTCTCCAGACCAGGTGTCCTCTTTCATTCTTACCCAATGTCTAATGATACCAAAATAAATTGGCCATTGGCCCCATAATGCAATAATCAATGGGTAGGTGTGATATTGCTCAGCAAGGGAAAGAAATGGAAACTGTTTTGAAGGTAATTAACAAATACCTCCTTGCTTTTGATAGCTTCAGATTACATATATACTTTTTTTTTTTTACTTGTAGAGAAAAATACAATTATCTTTAAGAGTATAATTAATCGTGGTGGCTTTACTCAAAAAGATTAAGGATTAAGGAAGGCACGTATTGCATGGAGCACTGGGTGTGGCACATAAACAATGAAATTTGGAACACACACACACAAAAATTAAATGAAATTCGGATACATATAAAAGATTGATAGAACAATCGATAGAACAATTGTGTATTATATTCTTTGTGAAATTTATCTTCAGCAACAGACGTTTTCATCCAGCTTCTTAACTACAATATGTAGTTTTCAAATTATGTATGTAATGTAGTTTACATTTTTACTAATTTTTTGGGTTATTAATTTCATAGTGTCCCTTTTCCTCCTTAACACAGGTTAAAATGCAGAGTTGCTCAGAATTCATTGAGGTTTTAAATGGCTCAATAAAGGCTCTAATAATTTCTTTCTATTCTAGTATAAAATAATGCTAGACTGCTCAATTTCATACTGTGCATTGGATCATCCATCTTACAGTCTCTATTTGGAGTCTTAATCCAGAGAGGTTACCTTAACTCTTATTACGCTTGACTATCCTAAATCTATTTTTTTAATTTTCTTTTTAAAAAAATTTTAATTTTATTTAATTTTTTGTGTGTGTTCCAAAATTCATTGTTTATGCACCACACCCAGTGCTCCATGCAATACGTGCCCTCCTTAATCCTAAATCTCTTTGGGTAAAGCCACCATGATTAATTATACTCTTAAAGATAAATATTTTAAGGAATGTTTTAATATTGGCAACATATCATAGTTATTTCCTGGTTATAGAAATAATACATATTCATAACAGGAAATTTGGGGAAAAAACAGAAAAATAGAAGTCACTTCTAGAAAGTAATGTTGGATTAGTTATATTTTCCCTATTTTGTTGTACTTCCACAGAAAGAATTTAAATTAAGTATTGATTTCATTTGTTTGCTTCAGAATATATCAAGATTATAACTGCATATTGGTTCAATTAGTCTTTGAAGCAAGTGTTTTAGAATTCAAGAGGCTCAGAGTTTTTACGTTTCTTGTATCTCCTGAGGACAAAACACCTTTGAAATTTCCAGAAATAATCCCTCTGTGCCAACAGATGATGGGACCCAATTCTCAAACCTTTATTCAAGAAAAAAAAACAACAAAAAACCAAACTCCCTGCAGACCCCAACGTTTAGGTAAGAACACAGCATTGAGGCCGTATTTTATGTCCTGACCAATGCTGGGGCCATTCACATGCGAGGCCTCCCGGGACCCCACAATGAATACCATCTGGCTTTGGAGAGTTGAAACACTTACATGTCTTAAGTGCTACGTAATGACTTCCTGGAAGATTTTATTCTCCATCAACATTTTACGAAAAATGATTGCAGGAGAAATTTTTGTTTTACCTTAAACTTCTTTTGTTGAAACTTCATCTCTTGAATTCTCGGCTTTGTATCATATTCTTTGTGAAATTGATCTTCAGCAAGAGACTTTTTCACCCAGCTTCTTAACTACAGGTTCTTAACAATCTATCTTTTGTACCATCTGCTATCCACCCCATCTCATCTGAATTTAATAGATGTACTTAATGCTACAATAACTATAATTAGAGCCGGGTAGGTTTTTATTTCCTACATTATATTTTATTTTATAGAATTTCTGGGTTGGGTTTGGTTTTTTTTCCCCCTGAAGAAATCATTTCTCCACTTCATCACACTGGGATTACTCTTTCTTGCCCTTACACTTTACTTTTCAAAAGTGTAGTGACCTTCAGTGCCTTTAATGCAACATGTTTATACAACCTCAAGGCTGATTCTAGGCTGCTGAGTGTTTTTATGTGTGGGTTTTGGTTTTGGTTTCTTGTCTGTACTGAATTTGTCCACGGGGCTGTTGCTACTGCGGCTGCTGACCATACCATGCCAAAAATTATAGAATTGCAGACTCTCAGTCACTATTGAAAGGCTTCGCTTAGTTTCATTTTGCCTCGTGGTTCTTAATCTTGTGTATTTTTTATTTTTGACCAATGGGAATAAATTATGAACTCCTTGAAGATAGGGGCTATAGCTTATTAATATTAATCTCAATATTTGTAGTGCTTAGCACAGTGCCTGGCCTATGAGGTACTCATAAGTATTGAATAAGAGACTGGATGAGTGTCCCTTGAACTTACCATGACTCAAAATGTTCACTTTTTGGTCACTTGACTTTTATTAGTCTATGGTAATATATATATCATCTACAGACAGTTTTTAAAGATATTAAAATGGCAGAAGTATTTTGGGGAGTGAGCTTCACTGCTTTTGCTAAAGCCCAAGCAAAGACATTTTCATTTTAGAATACAGAAGTAGTCACAATTCTGTTGCAAGTGGAAATAGAGGTTACACAGGAGAAATTCTTTAAGGTTGTTCTGAAATCCTGTGTCCCCCTGCACTACCTCTCCAGCCCACAGGTGGTGGGTAGCTGAAATCCATCAGTCTACCGCCATGGCCCTGCGACCACATATAATTCCTGATCAACTTTGGAAATTTTGCATTAGATGGTGTTGCCGATATGTTGCAGACCCGTGGAAGAGATAAATTTGAAATTAAAAACGGTCACCATTTTCTAGGAGAGGCTTGTGGTGTCAATGGGGTCATCACTAGGCCAGGAACTATTGTAGAGATTTTGACACATCATCATCTCTTCGTGCTTGTTTGGTTTTTTGGCCTTTTTTTTTTTTTTTTTTTTTTTAAATCTACCAGTAATAACAGTGCTGGCTTATCAGGAAGGTAAAATGATGAATTGATAGCCGCGTACTTTAAGATGTACAAAACCCCCAACAAATATTGTTATCAGGTAGGCTCAGTCTGCTAATCTCTTCCAGCCATTCGTTCTGTGGAGCGGCCAGTGATGGGGAGAAGTGCTCGGCAGTCATTTCCTCTTATGTGCATCCCCAGGGCGTGTGGACAGAGGAGGCCCTGGGACTTAACATGAGTATGAGTCTATTTTGTGGAAGAGAACTCAGCCTCAAAAATTTCCCAAATTCCTATAAATTGAAGATGAGGTAAGAAGGATCTGTCTAAAACAAACATACAAAAACAAAAACAAGCCACAAAGCAAACAAAACCCTGAGAAGGTTGTGAAGACTTATGTGGGGGGAACTGTCCCTTATCCTGGTATAACTAGTCCCTTCTGACTGGAAAGATATGTCCTGAGAAGATGATTCCGAAAAACTGTGTGGCACCTCTTCTTCCCTATAATCCTCAGAGCGTGGTCATGGACCCAGCAGCATCAACATCACCTGAGATCTTACTAAAAATATAGATCAGGTCGACATACGCATACTGTATCAGACACTCAGGGAGCGGGACCCGGCGATCTGGGTTTTAACAAGCACATCGGGGACTCCTGATGCACAGTAATTGAAAACGACTGGTTTAAATCTGGCAGAAGTACAAAGGCCGATCCTCCCAAACCCCACAACTATATCCCAGCAATCTCATTTTTGGTGAAAATGTCACAGTTCAGTCTCCAAACAGACTTCTGGCCTATCAGGTTGCTCCTTTTGCCTTTATTTTATCTCCCTTGTTTGCATGGAAAACTCCTACTCACCCTTTACTCTGTTCAAATGACATTTCTTAGTGAAAACTTTTCCTGACCTGCCTCCTTCCTACCCCAAAAGCCATAACAGAGTTATTTGTACGCTCCTCTACAGGAATTTTTGTCATTTGTACTTTTGAGAACCACAGAGAACCATATGGCTTAGCGAACCATAATTCTCTACGTTTTTCGTCCTTGGCCTCATTTGCTTTACCCTCTTCCTCAGCCACCCCCTAAAGTATCCGTAACCTCAGGGCGCTCTCATTTATATTCTGTCCCTGAAAAGTCTCATTCACGGGCATGGCTTCAACTACCACCATTTAGTTGACGATTTTAAAGTCCGTATCTCCAACCTAGACATCTTCTCTGAGCTCTAGAGCCTTATTACTAAAGACACTTGGACAACTTCACCTGAGAGAACCACAGTGAACCTCAAAGTCAACATGTCTAATATGGAATGAAACATCTTTTCTCACCCCCTGCACTCAATCCCTCCTTTGCTTTGTCTCTGTTTTCTCTCAGAGGCTGTCACTGTCATTCACTCTGTGAACAATACCAGGAACCTGGGAGCCATCTTGAACTCCTTCCTTGCCCTCTCCCCCAGTATCGAACTGTCACCTACTGTCATTTTATAGAGCTTACCTTGTTAAATGTCTCACAAAGACACTGGAATAGTTTCCTAACAGGTCTCTTAGACTGAAATTAGTTCCTACTCCTATGCCTGTAATTCACCCTGTTCACTTTAGGCAGAGAGATCTCTCTAAAATGTCAATCTGGTTATAGCACTGCCTTGCGTAGACCCTTCACGGCTCCATATTTTATAATTCAACAGAAGAAGGATCAAACTCACTCATCTGGGTCTTAGCTACCCACTCAGCCATAACCCCCCCCCCCCCCACACACACACATTTTATTAAGAAAATGTTTAAACTTACAGAAAAGTTAAAAGAATTTTATGATGAATACTCCCATACCCTCCACTTAGATTATGCCATTAGTATTTTACTATACCTAGCTTATCACGTAACAGTCCATCTATCCATCCCTCAAGGTATCTATCAATCCATCCTATTTGTTGATGTGTTACAAAGCCAGTTCAAACATCAGTATACTTCTCCCTAAACATTTCAGCATGCATATCATTAGTTTCATATCATTAGCATACTGAGTTTCAGTATTTGTTTATAGGGATTTTATTTGAGGCAAAATTTATGTATAATGAAATGCACAAATTTTACATAAACATTCTCTGACAAATGCATGTACTTGTTTAACCCAAACCCCTATCCCAATATAAAATATTATCAACAAAGCAGAAAGTCACCAAATGCCCATTCCCAGTATATTGTTGCTTAGCTCAGCACTCACTTTCCTGACATTTTCCACCATATATTTGTTCTGCCTTTTCTAAAATTTCTGTAAGTCGCTTCTTTGAGTAAGGATTCTTTCCCTCAGCATTTGATTTTTTTTTTTTTTTTTTCTGAGAGAGCCTGGGTGGTGTGGATGCAGAGGGAGAGGGAGAGAGAATCTTAAGCAGGCTCTATGACCAGTATGGAGCCCAACGTGGAACTCAATCTTGACCCTGAGATCATGACCTGAGCTGAAATCAAGAGTTGGACACTAAGATGACTGACCTACCCTGGCACCTCTTCGTTTTCTCCCTTTTTATTCCTAGTAGTGTTCCATTGTACAAATAGGGCAAAGTTCTTTTCTATAATATTCTGCTGATGACCTACTTCCAGCTTTTAGCTATTATGAATAAATCTATGAACATTATCATAGATGCCTTTATGGACACATGCTTTATTATTTTTTTCCTTAATTTTTTTTAGATTTTATTTACTTATTTGTCAGAGAGACAGATCACAAGTAGGCAGAGAGGCAGGCAGAGAAAGTGAGGAGGAAGCAGGCTCCCTGCCAAGCAGAGAGCCTGATGCGGGGTTCAATCCCAGGACCCTGGGATCATGACCTGAGCGAAGACAGAGGCTTTAACCCACTGAGCCACCCAAGCACCCCGTGTGGACATATGCTTTAATTTCTTGGAGTAAATATCTAGGAGTAAAATTTCTATAGACATAAAGTAGCTTGTACCTAATCTAGATTGTACCATTTTTTCCCTCCCACAAGACCATCTGAGAGTTCTGATCACTCTTCATCTTTGTCAACTTTTGGTACCGTCTTTTCAGTTTTAGCTTTCCTTGTAGATATATAATGGCACTTCATTAGATTTTTAAGTTGCATTTTTCTGATGACTTGATATTAAGCATTTTTTCATGTACTTTGGCCATTCCTGTATCTTCTTTTGGAAAATGTCTTCAAACCTCCTCCTTATTGAGTTATTTGGCTTTATGTTACTGAGTTGTAGAGGTTCTTTATATCCTGGATACCAGCCTTTCACCAGATATATGCTTTGCAAATATTTTCCTCCAGTCTTCAGTTTACTTATTCATTTTCCTAGCAGTGTCTTCTGATGAGAGAATCTTTTCATTTGATGAAATTGACTTTATCAATTTTTTTCTTTCATGGTTAGTTTTTTTTTTTTTTTTTTGGCCAATCTTAAAAAAAAAAAAAAATTAGGGGCACCTGAGTGATTCTGTCAGTTAAACACTTGCCTTTGGCTCAGGTCATGATCCCAGAGTCCTGGGATTGGGCCCCACGTCAGGCTCCCTGCTCAGTGGGAAGCCTGCTTTTCCCTCTCCCACTCCCCCTGCTTGTGTTCCCTCTCCCGCTATCTCTCTGTCAAATAAATAGATAAAGTCTTTTTTTTTTTTTAAGATTATTTATTTATTTATTTATTTGAGAGAGAACGATCACAAGTAGGCATAGAGGCAGGCAGAGAGAGAGGGGAAACCGCAGGCTCCCTGCTGAGCAGAGAGCCCAATCTGGGGCTTGATTCCAGGACCCTGAGACCATGACCTGAGCTGAAGGCAGAGGCTTAACCCACTAAGCCACCCAGGTGCTCCTAAATAAATAAAGTCTTAAAAAAAAAAATTAACCTACTCCTCAAGTCATGAAGATAATCTCCTATCTTTTTAAAAAAATTTTTTGAATGGAATTTTTTAAATTTATTTTTTCAGTATTCCAAGATTCATTGTTTATGCACCACACCCAGTTTCAAAATTTATCTTCTAAAATTTTATGGTATTAGCTTTTATGTTTAGGACTAGTATCCATCTTGAATTAATTTATGTGTATAATATGAGGGAGGGGCCACGGTTGACCCTTTCTCTAAATGGATATCCAGTTTATTGATACTTATTTCCTTTTATTTATTATACTATTTAATTTATTTATTATACCATTTCTTAAAGGATAAGAATTTCCTTTTCCTATTGGATGACTTTGGCATCTTGTTGAAAACCAAATGACCACCTAAGTGAGAGTCTATCACTGTGCCCTATATCCTGTTCCATTGCTATGTTAATCTTTATGCCAGTATCACACTGTCTTGATGACTGTAGCTTTCCAGAATACTGAACTCAGGTAATGTAAATCCTCCAACTTTGTTCTTCTTTTCCAAAATTGCTCTGAATATTCAAAGTCTTTTACATATCTATATGAATTTTAGGGTCAGCTTGTCAATTTCAAGAAAGCCTGTTCATTGAGTCTTAACTTTTGATGTGCTACACTCCATCTCCACTATCCCTACAGACTAGAGAGAGTGGAGAAACTGTATTCTCTAATAAACTCTTAGCTCTATAGGGCTTTAGCCAAAGGGCAGAAGTGTTTTGTTTTGTTTTGTTTTGTTTTTTTAAGATTTTATTTATTTATTTGACAGATAGAGATCACAAGTAGGCAGAGAGAGAGAAGGAAGCAGGCTACCTGCTGAGCAGAGAGCCCGACGCGGGGCTCCATCCCAAGACCCTAGGATCATGACCTGAGTGGAAAACAAAGGCTTTAACCCACTGAGCCACCCAGGTTCCCCAGGGCAGAAGTTTTATATTAAGGTTTATTCTTAATTTTAGGTAAAAAAAAAAAAAAAATTCCTCTTTCCATTCTGACAAAATGCATGTGGCCCCATTTTACAGTGACTATTTTTCTACAAGAACCGGTAAAGCAATGCACCTAAATGCTGTGCTATATTTTACCTTAGTAAAAGATGATTTTCCCATTTTTTTTAAACCACTTGTTTCCCAGGAGTCTCTCTCTCTCTTTTAAGATTTATTAATTTTAGAGTAAGAGAGCTCACATGCAGAGAGAGGGGCAGAGGGAGAGAATCTCAAGCAGACTTTCCACGGAGTATAGGGCTCCATCTCACGACCCATGAGATCATGACCTGAGCCAAAACCAAGAGTCAGATGCTTAACCAATGAACCACGTAGGCGCCCATCTCAGGAGTCTCTTTTAAAAGGATATAGATTTGGGTCTTGCTGATTTTCTAATTGATTCCCTTCCTCCTCCCCTTTTTCATCATTTTCACCTTCATCATTAAATATCACAGCTGACATTATGCCCTTACCCTGTGCTGCCAAACCTTTGCTAAGAGCTTTATTTGTATCTCATTTAAACCTCACATCAGCCCCACTTAGTCAGCCTTGTTACTGGGCTCACTTTAAAGGTGAGGAACCTAAAGCTCAGGGAGTTGGAAGACTTTCTTAGGGTCCAGCAGAGTAAGTGGTGGTGCTAGGGCTCAAACTCCAATGCCTCCTTCTCCAAAGACTGACATTTTAGGTTTCTTCTATAAAAGAATGCTTTACTAAATCTATGCAATAGTATTTCCTTTGTCCATCCGAGGGTAATTTAAAACATTTATCATTATGGCTGCTGTTTCTGTAGCAAAGTATAATGCATACCCTGAAATCTTCAGATACTCCTCCAACTTTGGCAATCATGCAGTTCTGAAGACATCTGGAAAACAAAGTTGGTTCAATTGGTTTTTGCATTACATGGGGTTTTAGAGCCAAAGTAATTTAACCTTCCCCTTTTCTCTTCACAGTGGTAAACTATTTTCATAGTGTTGAAGGATTCCTTTATACATCATGTATGTCTCATTCCAGTCCTCAGCTATCTTTATGTATAACTCAAAGTAGAGCTTGTCATGCCCCACTGATTTCTATCACCCAAACATGTTGCTGAAATTCCAATTATGATGTCTCTTTCTGACTCAGCCATATAAACTCAATCCTACAATTTAGACTTTTTAATTTCACTGTTGTCATACAGATAGTCATTAATATATTTTCATATTAAGCTGTATATAATGCTTTGTACTGAACTCTTTGTTTTGCTAAGAGTGGAACATATGCCTTATTATCCCTATTCCTGAGAATCCAAACTTTCCTTAAAAAAGAAAATATTCATGTATATACACACACACACTCTAATACAACCACATAGGTAGCATTCTATGCTTTTTAACTGACACTCAAATGGTGAACTGGAATCTTACCAGGTGTCTATATTGATATACAATAACTACTGCCAAGATCGGAATGATGATGTCTTCATCTGATATCCACAGAGAAGTGTTAAAGAATTCACATACTGGGATCCTTGAGAAAATGGCTTTATCTGAAGGTAAATGGTAGAAGAAGACAGAAACAATGACCAAAATGAAAATATACTTTGTCTATTAATCACTAGCTACAAACAGACCCTCTATCACAAGTTCATCAGATGATGAGAGATACATTATAGCTCAAATTGAGCATTAATACATTTGTTGATGTAAATATTCTTTTTGAAGATATGAAATTAAATACAAGATTTTTTTTTCCTGTATCCATTCATTTTATTAAACAGACACCATATCCATAAGCTTAATGGCTTTGGTTAAAAGCATAATGAAAAAAAGTTGGTACATTCTCGGCTTAATTTTATAAAGATCACATAATAATGTGACAGGTGGAGCCACGTGGGGGTGGAGGCAAATTGGTCTTCTGTCCCAAACGTCAAAGACGTGCTGCAGACATCAGGGAAATGTCTCGTGGTTGGGAAAGGTACGGAAACTCAGCAGGCTGGTCTTTGATACCTAGGGCTTTCATTTTTAATTAAAGAACAGAACTCTGGTGAAAAGTCATCATATCATCCTATCTTATATGGGGCTTGGATGATAGCTCTGTAGAGAAGATGATTGGGAATATGCCTAACATAATATCTAAAAGGTTCTACATATCTAAAAAAATAATAATAAAAATTAACATTTATTGAACATCATTTCAGCGACTGCTCATGTCTCTGTGAGGGAGGCACAACTGTTATCCCCATTTTGCAGATGAGAAAATGGATTCTTAGAACAGTTGAACAACTTTTTCAGGGTCACAAAGCTAGGAAGTGAGTGATCAGAGTAAGCAGAATATCATCTTGAAGACAGTGCATCTACCCACAATGTCATATTCTTAGAACTTTTCTTCCTTCCCTGAGGATAGATTAGATCCCTACCATATTTTATGAAAGAGCTTTTTCATATACTGTGATATAGAATTATTTCTTTTTCCATATGTATGACCTCATTGAAATAAAACCCTAAATGAGCTTTATCTCCAGTATCTTTTCTTCCAGCTATGAAAAGATGTCTCTTCTTCCTTTCCTTGACAACATGCTATCATATCCCACAATTTTCCCAACTTTAGAGTCTTGGATAATCTTCCTAATGTGTCTTTGTAATCTCTGTTGCAATAGCCCAAAGCATTTGTTCTTTTCTGAGTAGGAACATGAAACAGCTGTCACTGTCACTCACATAATAGTTTTTTCAGACACTCAGAAACTAATTGCTAACATTTCCTGCCCCTACCTTTTCTTTTCTGAGTCAGATAATTTGCCCTGCTCGTTTTCTTTGTCCTCCTCCTCTTCCTCCTTCATATATAAATTACTTCCACATAAAGCCTATTTCCAAAATTGCTAATCATTTTTGTTCCGGTCCTCCAGACTCTTTCAGCATCTGGATGTTCAGTGGGTGTCATGAAGACATTGCCATACAGTACTAAAATTATGGCATCTGGGAAAAATTTTAAACGTGTCCACAGGAATATTTTCTGTTGTTTTACAAATTGCAGGCAAAACATTAAAGAAAATTATGGTTTTCCCAGTTCTCAGATGGTGTTTGTCTAAACTAATGTGAGACAAGAAAGAAAGAAAGGTGGGGTGCTTTATATTGCTTTTCCCTGTGTAGAAAAGATGTAGTCATTTTGGAAAGAGATTATGCTCTATAAATTTAGGAATTATTTGTATTTAATTATCTGAATGTATAACATGAGGGATGCCAGTCAACTGGAAATTTAGAGGGAAAAGAAGTTATCATTTAAATGAACCACGCAAGGCTTCACAGAGGTAGCATTTGTGATGGATCCTAAAGAATAAGTAGTACTATGACATAAAGAACTTGGGAGGAAGAGAAGTTCAAAGTAAAAAAGCAGCATAAGAAAAAACTCGAAGAAATGAAATATATTCTTTGGAAAAGAGGAAATGGCCCCATTTTGAGTTGTCAACTTCAGTTGGTATGTCGAGAAATATTAGGCAGGAAGTGGATACTGGAGCTAAATTATTTAAGACATTTAAGGGGCGCCTGGGTGGCTCAGTGGGTTAAGCCGCTGCCTTCGGCTCAGGTCATGATCTCAGGGTCCTGGGATCGAGTCCCGCATCGGGCTCTCTGCTCGGCAGGGAGCCTGCTTCCCTCTTTCTTTCTCTCTGCCTGCCTCTCCATCTACTTGTGATTTCTCTCTGTCAAATAAATAATAAAAATAAATAAATAAATAAAATCTTTAAAAAAAGAAAGACATTTAAGCAAAGTTCAGTTTCCTTTAGGAAAATAATTCTGGCAATGGAACACATGATGAGTAGAGAAATTATCAGTAGGGAGAACAGTTTTGAAGCTGACGCTATTACGCTAATAGGAGTGATATATATTGAGGACTTATTATGTGCCCAGGAGACAGGAATAGAAAGTGTAATATGAAAAGGCTACAGTTCCAAGAAAATGAAAACTAAGAAAAGGCCTTTGGATGTAATGATTAGGATATCACTGACTAACTTTGACTGGAAAGTTATCAGGAGAATGGTGGAAAAAGACTAGACAGAAGTGAAGCAAAGGAAAATGATATGATGGTGACTTGAGGGTCAAGGGATGTTTTCTTGTTAGTTGGTTTGTAGGATGTGAGACTTAAACTTTTTGACTAATATCATAGGGCTAGTAGCGAGAGACACATTAAAGACTCAAAAGAAATATAAGTCCCAGAGCTGCCGAGAAAATGTTACAAAGATGAAGGCATGATCTTGGCAAGCACAAGAGGGACATCTTCTGAGGTAACAACAAAGAGAGTAAAAGAATCAATATGGAGAGATTTTGAGGTTAAGAAGAGGGAAGTTGAGGGAACTTGTATTGTCTAACATTAGTACTTTTAGTTAAATGGATGGTGAATTCCCTTTTGTGGGGGGATGATGGGAATAAATGGTGACTGGATTTTAGGGGGTAAAGATCTGGTGTAATCTCCAATCTCTACAAAACATGTAAGAAATCAATTGCCAAGCAGCAATGAGTGCCTAGCCAGGAAGGATGAATAACACCTCTGCATAATCAACATCTATAGGATATTTAATGCAATGACAACAAAACACCTGGTAAATACTTGTTTTGCTTTGATGATGAGTTCGTCTCTCATATATAGAGGAACTGACCAAGGAATTAGTCATCTCTTCTTAATTCTGATCATTGGAACAGTGATTATGTCACCTCAAAGTGTGTAGCATCGTTGGAGAGATACCTTGAATGTGAGGCAAAGCAATGTCTGAAAAGTTCCATGAGCTTAGCAATACAGAGAGGCATATAACCATGGTAAATGTGGAAGAGAAGCATAAATCTATTTTAAAACAGACACGAAGACCTAGCTAAGAAAAAAACTGGGAAGACATGACTTAACAGGAGCCTAAGTTAAATGATTTAAGGTAATTGACATATATCCCTTATAGATCACTGATGTGATGTAGCCAATATGAACATGGACTGCATTGCTAAAAGTAACAGGGAGAGTAAAGCCCAGCCATCCTACTGGATTGAGTTTTGGTTGCCATGTCCAAATGATATTAAATATTTCTCTTGTCTTGGATTTTTGCAACAGGTCTCAAAGACATGAATAATAGAAGAGGCATCAAGTTCTCCTGTATCCTAAAGATATGTGCTAAATCCCTTCTGTGGGACATGCTAGGAGACCATAAATGCAGTTTGGTCAACAGGAGCCCATCACCCACCTGAACAGAAGATAAAAGATTAAGCCAAGGGAGGGAGGCTTCAAGAGAACTCCTTGAGAGCCTAGCACATATCTTTTAAAGCTTGGCACACAGAGACACTCACATCATCATCTCCCCATGAGTCTAAGATGGACAGTTTAGGTGTAGGGATGAATATATAATGTTGGGAGAGAGCTTTACTGTCACTAGCTATAGAGAAAGAGTAGTATCCTGGACTATAGGAGATTTGTGGGCTCACCTCAGCAGGAAAACCCGGAACTCGAGGAGCAATGTGCCCAGAAACCTAGGGCATGACAAAGCTTATAAGTGGCCAGCCAGAGGAGAGAAACCACTTTCTCAAACTTTAGCCTGCCTTAGGATCACCCAGAGGGCTTTATTAAAATAGATTCCTGTGCCATACTCCTAGGACTTCTGATTCCTTAGGATGGAGGGGCCCCAAAATGTTATTTCTAAAAAGTTCTCAGGTGATAATAACTTCATCATTTTGGACCACACTTTTGAGAAGTTTAGATGTCACCAGCAGGGCATCTCAGAGAAACATGTGGAAGTACCACAGAATAAGCTTTGCATATCCATTATGCCTGGAAGTCATCAACAGACTTAACTGCACTGACCAGTTCTCCCCTGGTATTTTCTCCCCCACTGCAACCCTGGAATGGTTGGAAATAGTAGCTAGGATGAAGAAGGAAGAGCTATGACACAGAAAAGGAGACAATTGTACTCTGCCCATCATCTCCACGCTTCAGAGACTGAGTTAGTTCTGAGCAAGAACAGGGGATAATCTCTTCTGGACATGTATTTGGAATTTTAACTAAACTGGGGTAGACCAGACTGGAGTTAGAGAGCGCTTAGATTTATGGTGCCCAAACAAAGGAACTAATACTCTTTCCCGAAGTAGAAAAGCTATGGTGTCTGTTTCAGATTTTGTATTCTGATGGAAAAGAACTGGTTTGAGAAAAATGGTTACAAGAATAAACGTAATTGAGGCAAGCTTGTTCAATCACTTACACACGTCTTTAAAACGGTATTTCTTAAACCATTAGCAAATCCGGTGACATACAGCTAGGACAACTGGACCCTAAAAAACCTTACCAGAGAAGCACCCTTGCAAGGAGAGAAGGAGCTTCAGTCTTCAGAGGATTGAGGAAGCATAATGCCACACTTAGAGTACTAACGGGCCATTCTGTCAGGGAAGGAGTAGCTTTCTGTGTGGTGGCAGACGCCACAATTAGCTTAAGTTAGTGAAAGTCAAGAGAAGAGTGTGCTTAGGTTCCATGTAAGGAAAACATAACAGTTAAAGCCAGGTTAGTGACACCAGGTGATGGACACCTGATGGGAACCTCAAAGAGTTTTACACCTGGCAGAGCATAGTTTTGGCTGGACTCTATGCATATCAGCTCGCCAGCAACATTTTGGCCACAGGTATGGTGATGGCCAGGGTGGGGTCATCAGGACTCACCTGGCTTCCTGTCCCTGCTTCCCTCCATGTACTTCTGCTGAGACTGCCTCAGACTTCAGGACTGCTCCCAGGGCAGCCTGGGGTGACTCAGGTTCTAATGAGGGCCATTTCTCACTCATGGTTTTAGTCCCCATTCGTTGAAATTTGATAAATGGGTCTTTGCAGTCAGGCCTTTCTAAGACAAAGCAACAAACTGGTCAGGATGACTGGATCCTGCCTGGTATCCGAGGCTCTGCCCTGCTCTTGCTGTTGTTTTCCCTGCCCTGTGCACTCAGGCATCCTGTTGAAGTAACTGAACGGGCGGTCTAGGTTTCTCAGAGACAGGAGGAGAACGACGTGGTTCCTTGACGCATGGAGAGTCAAAGCTCAGGAGGGAAACTGGAAAGACCAGGAGCATGTACAGTGACAGAAGTGGAAGGAAGAGAGGGTGACATGATATTGCCCCTGACTGCGAAATGCAGAAGTTTGTTTGATAGGCCTGTCTGTGCTATCCCAGACAAGAACGGTTATGATAGTCAAAACTCAGCAGACAGAAAGGCGTTGTGCCTTTCTTCCAAATGTTGACATAATCATATAATAATCCAGGATCAAGAAATTCCTAATCCTCCATCTAAAATAGCTTCCAAATGTCCACAGGGGTGCAGGAAAATATTCATGGGGTCAGCTGACCACAGGTAAGTGATTGTGACAGCTGCAGGCCTTAGCATTTACTCAGTGAAACAATGGCTTTTAGACAATGTCTTTCCAATTTGTTTTCAGCATTGCAGCCAGAGTGTTCTTTTCAAAACACAAATCTGATCATGTCGCCAACCTCCCGAAAACCCCTGAATGGCGTCCCACTGTTCTTGGAATAAAGACCAAATCCTTAACTAGGAGCTGCTTGGGCTAGGGCCCTGTGGGGGTTGAGCATGGGGGTGGGGTCCTCCTTTGGGTATGCTCTTCCTTGCGTCTTGAGGGCTCCCCCCCCTTTCTGTTAGCTTTAACTCAACTTTGCTCATTAGATCTCAGCTCAAAGAGCCCTTGCTGCACCCCCACCTGGACTTCTTTGTTCTTTACTTTTTATAGGACTCCGTTCTTTTCTTTTAAAGCACTTATCTCAGTTTGTAATTATACATTCATCAGTGCCATGATTTGGTGACTGCTCTCCCATCCCCTCTAGCCTCTCGTTTCCATGAGTGAGTAAGGTCTCTTTTTGTTCACCATCTTCTCCAAGAGCCTAACATTGTGCCTGGCTCACAGGAGGCCCTCAATGCCCTTTTTGCTGAATGAGTAAAAGGACTGTCTAAACTGTGCTTTCCTTCTGAAATTTTGAATTCTATAAAGGAAGGAAAGTGTTAAGCAGGCATCAGAGCAAAATTCTTCGTAATATTTCCTCTGCTTCCATGCAGTGATTTATTTTAAAATGCAGAACCCTATGAGCTCTAATCTTCCTTTATATTATATAGAAATCAGTTCATCAAAATAACCCTCTAACTCTTCCTGGTATTCTCATTTATTCCCCATTTTCTCTGGAATGAATTTAAGTAGTCTTTCTTAGGGTTCATCTTCTTTTGGGAACTCGTACAGAGAACATTTTATTTTAGGTTAATTCAGTTGAGATTTTATTTAAAGGCACCCTAAGTTACAGACATTGACAGGTAAATGTTTATGAAAAGATAATATACATACACTCTGTATGTGTGTATGTCTATCAATCCATCTAAAAATATGTGTTTTCACGACTTGAAATAGAAAAGATTGGATTTAGGTAAGGAAATCATTACAGTGTCGAAGTTTCCACCCCCAGACTCACCCTCTCCAGCTAAGTTCTGCAGGATTTGGTGGAATAAGCAGGCAGTCATGATTTCCTGATGACTGACTGAAGGACATGTTACTTCACTTCCTAATGAAATCCTCAAATAGTGAGTCATAATGCCAGAGGCACTGTTCTCCAAGACTCCATCTCTGCCTATTTTCTAATCCAAATTCTGAAAAGAGCACAAGCCTAGATCCAGCCCTTCAGATCTCTGTGTGGGTCTGAAGTACACATTTCCTTTCCAATGTCTCATTTTCTTTCTGCAGCAGAACTGACATCCACTGGGCAGGAGTGGTCAACGTTGATGACCGTGATGGCAACAGAGAATAAAGAATTCATTGTTGTTTGCTGACTGTGCCATGGTGGTGAATGTCTCTTTCAGAAAGCCACAAAAATGGACATTGACTGAGTCATAAAAGAGCCCAAACCAAATTATCTAGACAAACAACCTTTGCTATGACTATGTACAAATGGCCACATGTTACAGAAATCTGGTTATTTCCTTTAAAGTACCAATCTGGTACATCTGCCCTCAGAAAACAAATTTTCTTAAGGTACATAGAAAGGGAAAACAGTCTTTTGTTCTATTCTACAACGCCCTTTTGTTATTGTCCTATTTCTCACCATACTCGTATTGCCCAGTTTCTTGAAGAGTGGGTCTACAAACCCTGTCTCCTTTTCTTCACCACCTATTATTCCTCAACTTCTTATTTGTCCTCCCGCTAAATGACTAAGTGGGTCTTTCTTACAAAGATTCAAGAAAACTCCTCTAATCACTTTTTAATATCAGTTTCCTAATAATCTTCAGGAGTTGGCCATTCTTATTCTATCCTCCCTGAAGCTTCCAGTTTCACAGACCCCAACTAGACCCTGGAGATTTGGGAGAGTACTCTGAAGAGTTTCTCTTCCTCCTTTGGATTTACAGCTGTCTGTGCCCAAACACCATCCAACCCAAATGCCCCACCTAGTTTGGGTTTCCTTTCACTTTCTTTCAGTTCTCATTCATCTTCACGTTTTCAACTTTTTCACATTTTTCAACTTTCACATTTTTACTTTTTCAGGTGAACCCCCAAGTTTTCTTCCTTAGCACTTTTTCACAGCTTCAACTGCACAGCTTGATCATCTAGTTGAAGATCCCTCTGTCAATGGCTGTGTTGCTAACACTTGCCTATCGTGTTCCCTGTGCCCCCTTCCCATCCATCTGAGTCAATGTTTTCCCCTCACCAGAGACTTGGAAGCTCAAATTTGCCTTTGGCTCCTCCTTCCCACACAATGTCTATATCGCATCAGTTACTGAAGTCTTCTATTTTAAATATTTTATTTTTATTCAAGTAGAACTAACATCAAGTGTTATGTTAGTTTCAGGTGTACAATAGGGTGATTCAGTGATTTTATACATTACTCACTGTTCATGAAGGTAAGTGTGCTCCTTAATCTCCATCACCTATTTCCCCCATCCCCCTCCCACCTCTCCTCTAGTAACCATCAGTTTGTTCTCTAGAGTTAAGGGTCTGATTTTGTTTTTCTCTTTCTCGTCATTTGTTTCTTAAATTCCACATATTAGTGAAATATGGTATTCATCTTTCTCTAACTTATTTCTCTTAGCATTATACCCTGTAGGTCCATCCATATTGCTGCAAATTGCAAGATTTCATTCTGTTTTATGGCTGAATAATATATTCCATTGTGTATGTATACCGCTTCTTTATACCTTTATCTATTGATGGAAACTTGGGTTACTTCCCTATCTTGACTATTGTAAATAATGCTGCAGTAAACATAGGGGTGCGTATATCTTTTTGAATCAGTTTTTTCTTTTTCTTTGGGTAAATACCCAGTAGTGTAATTACTGGATATATGGTCATTCTATTTTGAATTTTTTGAGGAACCTCCCTACTATTTTCCACAGTGGCTGCACCAGCTTAACATTCCCAACAACAGCACATGATGGCTCCTTTTTTCTACATCTTTGTCAACATTTGTTATTTATCGTGTTTTTTATCTTAACCATTCTGACTGTCATGAGGTATATCTCATTATAGTTTTGATTTGCATTTCCTTGATGAAGAGTGATGTTGAGCATCTTTTCAGGTGTCTGGAGGCCATCTGCATGTCTTCTTTGGAAAAATGTCTATTCAGGCCCTCTGCCTCTTTTTTAGGATTATTTGGGTTTTTTTGGTGTTGAATTTATCAGTTTGTTATATAGTTTGGACATTAACACTTTATTGACTATATTATTTGCAAATATATTCTTCCATTCACTAAGTTATCTTTATGTTTTGTTGGTGGTTTCCTTCACTATGCAAAAGGTTTTTTATTTTGGTGCATTCCCAGTACTTGAATTTTGCTTTTGTTTCCCTTGCCAGAGGAGACAGAACTAGAAAAATATTTCTATGGCTGGTGTCAAGGAAATTACTGCCTATGTTTTCTTTTGAAAATGTTATGGTTTCCGGTCCCAAATTTAGGTCTCTAATCTATTTTGAGTTTACTTTTGTATATGGTTTAGGAAAATGGTCCAGTTTCTTTCCTTTGCGTGTATTTGTCCAGTTTTCCCAATACCATTTGTTGAAGAGACTGCTGTTTTCCCCTTGTATATCTTGTCTTCTTTGTCATGGATTAATTGAATATATAATCATGGGTTTGTTTCTGGGCTTTCTAATCTATTTCTCTGATGTCTGTGTCTCTTTGTGCCAGTACCATATTGTGTTCCTTACTATAGCTTTGTGCTACATTTTGAAGTCTGAGATTGTGACACCTCTAGTTTTATACTTCATTTTCAAGAGTCCTTTGGCTATCTGGGGTCTTTTGTGGTTCCACACAAATTTTAGGATTGTTATTATAGTTCTATGAAAAATGCTGCTGGTATTTTGATAGGGATTGCTTTAAATCTGTAGACCGCTTTGGGTCGCATGGACATTTTAACAATATTGGCTCTCCCACACCATGAGCATGGAATATCTTTCCATGTGTTTGTGCCATCTTCAATTTCTTTCATCAGTGTTTTATAGTTTCTAGAGCATAGGTCTTTCACCTCCTTGGTTAAGTTTATTAGGTATTTTATTATTTCGGTACAATTATAAATGGTATTGTTTACTTAATTTCTGTTTCAGCTACTTCATTTTTAGTGTATAAAATGCAAGAGATTTCTGTGTATTAATTTTGTATCTTGCAAATTTAGTGAACTCATTTATTTGTTCTAATGTTTTATGGAGGAGTCTTTAGGGTTTTCTATTTATAGTCTCATGTCATCTGTAAGTAGTAAAAGTTTTACTTCTTTCTTACCAATTTGGATGTATCTTATTTCTTTTTCTTGTTTGATTGCTGTAGCTAGGACTTCCAGTTACATTGAATAAAAATGGTGAGACAGAACATCCTTTTTAAAAAAAAAAAAAAAAAGAGTGGCACCTGGGTGGCTCAGTGGGTTAAAGCCTCTGCCTTCACTCAGGTCATGATCTCAGGGTCCTGGGATTGAGCCCCACATCGGGCTTTCCTGCTCAGCAGGGAGCCTGCTTCCTTCTCTCTCTCTCTCTCTCTCTTTCTTTCTCTCTCTCTGCCTGCCTCTCTGCCTACTTGTGATCTTTGTCTGTCAAATAAATAAATAAAATCTTTTTTTTTTTTAATATTTTATTTATTTATTTGACAGAGAGAAATCACAAGTAGATGGAGAGGCAGGCAGAGAGTGAGAGAGAGAAAGAGAGGGAAGCGGGCTCTCTGCTCAGCAGGGAGCCCGATGCGGGACTCGATCCCAGGACCCTGAGATCACGACCTGAGCCGAAGGCAGCGGCTTAACCCACTGAGCCACCCAGGCGCCCAAATAAAATCTTTTTTAAACCTTTATTTATTTATTTATTTATTTGACAGAGATCACAAGTAGGCAGAGAGGCAGGCAGAGAGAGGTGGGGGGAAGCAGGCTCCCTGATGAGCAGAGAGCCTGATGTGGGGCTCGTTCCCAGGACCCTGAGATCATGACCCGAGCTGAAGGCAAGAGGCTTAACCCACTGAGCCACCCAGGCACACCGAGAGTGAACATCCTTGTCTTGTTCTTGATCTTAGAGGAAACGCTCTCAGTGTTTTTTTAATCATTGAGTGTGATTTTAGCTGTGAGTTTTTCATATGTGGCATTTATTGTGTTGAGTTATATTTTCTTTAAACCTACTTTCTTGAGATCTTTTATCATGAATGGGTACTGTACTTTGTCAAGTGTTTTTTCTGCATCTATTGAAATGATCAAATGGTTTTTTTCCTTTCTCTCTCTCTCTCTTTCTTTTTCTTTTCTTTCTTTCTTTTTTTTCTTTTTTTTTTTTTTTTTTTTGAAGAGAGAGAGAGAGTGCATGCACTCACAGCCTGAGTAGGGAGAGGTGCAGAGGGAGAGGGAGAAAGACAATCTTAAGCAAGCTCCACATTCAGTGCAGAGCCTACATGGGGCTTGATCTCACCCTGAGATCAGGACTTTAGCCAAAATCAAGAATCAGATATGTAACTTACTTAGCCCCCCAGCAGCCCCTATCCTTTCTCTTTACAATGTGATTTATTACATCAATTGATTTGTGAATATTAGACCAATTTTTTAAAATGTATTGTTTAATTTGGTTTGCTACTATTTTGCCGAGGATTTTTGCACCTATGTTCTTCAGAGATACTGACCTGTAGTTTTTTATTTGTTTGTATTGTCTTTGTCTGGTTTTGGTATCAGAGTTTTGCTTGCCTCACAGAATGAACTTGGAAACTTTCCTCTTCTGTTTTTTGGAAAAGTTTGAGATGAATAGGTATTGACTTTTTAAAGTTTGGGTAGAATTCACCTGTGAAGCTACCTAGTCCTGACCTTTTTGTCTGTTGGGAATTTTTTGATTATTGATTCAATTTCATTGCTAGTGATCTGTCTGTCCAAATTCTCTATTGCTTCCTGACTTGGGAAGTTAAGATGTTTCTAGGAATTTATCCATTTCCTCTACGTTGTCCAATTTGTTGGCATATAATTTTGTATACTATTCTCTTATAATCCTTTGTATTTCTGTGGTATTGATTGTTATTTCTCCTCTTTTACTCCTGATTTTATTTATTTGAGTCCACACTTTTTTAATGAATCTGGCTAAATATTTATCAATTTTGCTGATTTTTTTTTGCATATCTATTTTGTTTTGCATATCTATTACAGGTTTTTTATTTGTGTTCACAATTAGGTTTATATATAAAATCCTATGCATATTGCAGACTATATTGCGTTGATGGTCACTTAAGTTTGAAACTAATCTAAAAGTACTAAATTTTTACTCCTCCCTCCATGTTGTATATATATATAATATCATACTTTATATTTGTAAAAATAAGTCAAGGGATTCCAGAAGTAGCTCCTGGTTTCATTGATCTGTTCTGTTGTGTGTGTGTGTGTGTGTGTTTTTAAGTCTCCATTTCATTCATTTCTCCTCTAACTTACTATTTCTTTCTTTTTATTGATGTTTGGGTTCGTTCTTTTCTTTGCTCCTTTAAAGGCTAATTTTAGGTAGTTTATTTGAGATTTTTCTTGCTTCATGAGGTAGGCCTGTATTACTATAATCTTCATTCTGAGAATAGCTTTTGCTGTATACCAAAGGTTTTAGACTATTGTGTTTTAATTTTCATTTGTCTCTATGAACTTTTAAATTTTCCTCTTTGATTTCCTGGTTTACTCGTTCATTATTTAGTAACATGTTATTTACCCTCCATGAATTTATTTTCTGTCCAGGTTTTTTTTTTCTTTTTTCCTGTGATTGATTTCTAGATTCATACCTTTTGGTTGAAAAAGTTGCATGATATGATTTATTTGTTGAGACTTGTTTTGTGGCCTAACATGTGATCTCTTCAGCAGAATATTCTACGTGCACTTGAAAAGACTATATATTCCACTGTTTTAAGATGTATTGTTCTGAATATTTCTGTTAGCTCTATCTGGTTTAATGTTCATTCAAAGCTACTGTTGCCTTGTTGATTTTCTCTATGGATGATCTACCCATTGCTGTAAGTGGGATTGAAAATCCCCTACTATTACTGTATTACTATCAGTTTCTCCCTTTAAGTCTGCTAATAGATGCTGTGTATATTAGATGCATAAATATTTATAATTGTTATACCTTTTTGTTGAATTGTTCCCTTTATGATTATGTAGTACCCTTCTTTGTCTCTTGTTACAGTCTTTATTTTAAAGTCTATTTTATCTGATATAAGTATTGCTACCACAGCTTTCTTTCCTTCCATTTGCATAATAAATATTTCTCCATCCCTTCACTTCCAATCTGCATGTGTCTTTAGGTCTGAAATGAGTCTCTTATATGCAGCAAAGATGGATCTTGCTTTTGTATCCATTAGTCATCCTGTGTCTTTCTGTTAGAGCATTTAGTCCATTTATATTCAAAGTAATTATCAATGGAATGTATTTATTGTCATTTTGTTACTTATTTTATGCTTGTCTTTGTAGCTCTTCTCTGTTCCTTTTTTCTCTTGCTCTCTTCCCTTTCATTAGTGTTATACACAGATTTCCTTCTCTCTTTTTTTTTTTTTTTTTGCATATCTATTACAGGTTTTTTATTTGTGTTCATAATTAGGTTTATATATAAAATCCTATGCATATTATAGACTATATTACATTGATGGTCACTTAAGTTTGAAACTAATCTAAAAGTACTAAATTTTTACTTCTCCCTCCATGTTGTATGCATATAATATCATACTTTATATTTGTAAAAATAAGTCAAGGGATTCACAAAATAAAGAATGTAAAGTATAATTGTACTGCTTTTGTGCTTTAACCTCTGTACTGGTTTTTATAAATGATTAATCTGCTACTTTTATTTATTTATTTATTTAAAAAAATTTTATGTATTTATTAGACAGAGAGACATAGCAAGAGAGAGAACATGAGCAGGGGGAGTGGGAGAGGGAGAAGCAGGCTTCCCGCTTAGCAGGGACCCCAATGTGGGGCTCCATTCCAGGACCCTGGGATCATGACCTGAGCTGAAGGCAGATGTTTAATGACTGAGCCACCCAGGTGCCCCAGTCTGCTACTTTAATTATGTTTGCATTTACAAAATCCCTTATTTTTTTCTTTTCTTTTTTCTTTTTTAATATTTTATTTATTTGAGAGAAAAAGAGAGAAAGCAAAGCAAGAGGGAGAGCACAAGCAGGAGGATGGGGGAGAGAGGCAGAGGGAGAGGGAGAAGCAGACTCCCTGCTGAGCAGGAATCCTGATGTGGGGCTCAATCCCAGTACCCTAGGATCATGACCTGAGCCGAAGGCAGACGCTTAACACACCGAGTCACCTACGTGCCCCTCTTTAACCCTTTTTGTAAGCCTAGTTTAGTGGTGATGAACTTTAACTTTTGTTTTTCTGGGAAACTATTTATGTCTCTTTCTATTCTGAATGGTAGCCTTGCTGGATAGAGTATCCTTGGCAGCAGGTGTTTTCCCTTTTAGCACTTTGAATATATCATGTCACTCTCTTCTGGCCCACAAAGTTTCTGCTGAAAAATCAATTGATAGCCTTAGGGAGGTGTCCCTTGTTTATAACAATTTTCTTTTCTCTTGCTGATTTTAAAGTTCTCTCTTTAGAAACCAATATTATAGTATATGTTAACTAACTAGAATTTAAATAAAAATAAGGAAAAAAATTAAATTCTCTTTTTATCACTACTTTTGTGGGCTGATTCTCAGGGGGAAGGGACTCTTTGTGCCTCCCGAACCTGGATATCTGTTTCCTTCCCCAGAGTAGAGTAGTTTTCATCTATTATTTCTTCAAATAAATGTTCTGCCCCCTTTTCTCTCTCTTCTCCTTCTGGAATCCCTGTAATGCAAATGATTTTACACTGTCAAGTGTAAGAACCTATTCTCATTTTTTTATTATTCTTTATCCTTTTGCATTCAGCTTGGTTGCTTTCCATTATTCTGTCTCCAGCTCACTGATCTCTTCTTCTGCTTCCTCTAGTCTACTTCTTCTTCCTTCTAGTGTGTTTTTAACTTCAGTTTTGAGTGTGCCTCTGCTAGGTTCTTTTTTATATTTTCTTTGTTGAAAGTCTCACTAAGATCCTCCACCTTTTTATCAAGTCCAGTGTCTTTATGACCATTACTTTGAATTCTTATATCATGCATATTGCTTATCTCTGTTTCATTTAGCTCTTTTGCTGTGATTTTGTCCTTTCATTTGGGATGGAGTTGTCTATCTCCTCATTTTGTCTAACTATTTGTGTTTGATTCTTTATATTAGAAATTCAGCAATATCACCTGATCTCAAAAGTAGTGGCCTTGTGAAGAAGAGGTCCTGTAGTGCACTGCAGTGCTGTGTCCCCCCTATTCACCCAAACCTGGTGTTTCAGGGTGTCTCCTATGTGTGCTTCATGCATCCTACTATTGTGATGGAACCGCATTTGCCTTTAGGGTAGTCAGCTGCAATGACTCTTTTTGCCTGTTGTGGGGAAGGTTTGGATCCTGTGTTGTTAAGGGGCCAGTCTGGGGCCACTACGGGCTGTAGTTGGGTCAGACCAGATGCCTGCCCTCAGTCTGTTTGCCAGGCCTGTAATTACACAGAACTATAGGGCATTCTTTCTGCATTGTCCCCTGGGAGGCTTCTGTTAGTGGGCAGAGTGTGCAATCAGATCAGATGTCTGTCCCCTAGCCCACCGCTGGGACTGCAGTCAAACTGGTGTGTTTGCTTATCTTTCCCTCTGTCCAGGGCAAGGTTCACTTTGGAGTGGGGCTGTTCACTGCAGGAGCTTCTTAAAGAATGAGAGATGTCAGACACCCATTTGGAAGGATTCTTGCCAAATGGGGTGGATTTGATGGGGTAGATCTACAGGAGAACACAGGGGCAGGGCATGAAGTGTTGGCAAGGTATGTTGAGAGGGTTGGTGTTGTCCCACACGTTTCCAGGTATCTAGGCTGGGTAGAAAGGAGAAAATGGCACCTGTCAGCCCCTCTCTTCTTGAAGATGTCTCCCAAGGATCCCTGCTCCTCCAGTGCACATCAGTAAATAAATCTCCTTCCCATATACTCAAGGTGCTTTTCAAAATGCTGTTTCTATGTTGTATCTCAGAGGGGTTGTTTGTTATGCTGGCTCTTTTAGGGCAAGGACTATGTTTCCTATCACTCTCCAGCCCTCCCAGACCTAAGTCTGCTGATTTGTAACGTTCCCACTGTTAAGCCCCAGTGACTGTAAATTCTCACAAAGTTCTCTGGTTTTTAAAGCCAGATGTTATGGGGATTCAGCTTCCCAGTGCCGGTCCCCCATGTCTGGGGCGCCTGGTATAGGGTCTACTCCTATCCCTCCTTTATGCTTGTGTTGTCCTTCCCATTTGTGGTTAGTCTCTTGGGGGTTAGTTTGGTTCCCAACTGGGACTTTGTCCTTCCTACTATTTTTAATGTGGCCTCCTCTTTACCAATAACTGTGGAGAGTCTGTTTTGTCGGTTTTCAGTTTATTTTCTGGGTTAGCTGCACTAATGTAGCTGTTGTCTAGGTGTATGCATGGGACAAAGTGAGGTTAGAATCCTTCTACCCTGCCATCTTCCCAGATCCCCCTAAAAGTCTCCTTTACATGCCTCTAACGTCTGCTCTGCTTCCCATGTCCACTGTCGCCACTAAGGTCTCTCACATCCTGTCTAGATTTTGGCAATACACTTCTAACTGATTTTCCAATAATGTCTTCTCCTCCCCAAACCATCTATTACATACCCCGTTGTCAGAAGAATCATTTCACTACATTGCCTATAAGGAAAATTCCAAATATCCAGGTATGGCAGGAAAACACTTTGAGATATTAATTAACAGAGGTTACCCCACTCATTTTCTTCCTCCCCATTCCAAAAAGGCAGTCCAGCCTTTGGCTCTCTTCTCCCTTAGTAGGGAAATTTGTATTAACTGGTACCTATAAGGCACTTCCTTAAAACCTGAGTTCCCTGAAGACTGAAGGTAGCTAAAAGAAAGAGGGTGATTGCTTCAGATTTGGAAAAGGACTCCAAGGTTACTGAGGTACAGAATAGAATGTGTCCCCCATGGCAACGGCCCCATAGGAGGCAAGACTTCAAAAGCAGTGGTTTAGGGTACCTAAGTAGCTCAGTCATTAAGCATCTGCCTTTGGCTCAGGTCTTGATTCCAGGGTCCTGAGATCAAGCCCTGCCTTGGCTCCCCGCTCAGTGGGGAACCTGCGTCTCCTTCTCCCTCTGTGGTTCCCCCTCTACTCTCTCTCTGTCAAATGAATAAATAAAATCTTAAAAAAGAAAAGAAAAGAAAAGAAAAAGGCAGTAGCTTTAGGGTCTATCTAGGATGTGAGACCATGTTCACAGTTTTAGTAAAGATTCCTGTAAGCCACTGTGTCCAAAATAGCAAGGAGTCACAGGACTTGAAGGGGCTGTTATGGGTTCAGTAAATAAGAATGGTCAGCATCTTCAGACTGGAATAGATAAGATTTCTTTTAGGATCCAGGTAAGCTTCCCAGATTCTGGTGTGATCCTGGAATGGGAAACAGCAAAATAATTACTGAAATGGGTTTTCCTGTGATCTTGGTAAGAGCATGCTCAGAATGGGTTCTAATTTAGAACAAGAGTCAACCCACTATTCTGCATCCAAGGCTCTGAAATCTGCATGCCTCATTCATTCACTCAACAAAAATATACTTTGTGTTTCTTAGGCAGCAGGAGAACACAAAGGCAAAATAGAACACTTTGTGTCCTCAAGTCATAACAGTGAAAGAAATAGCCAATTTCCCTCTGCTTTTCTCTTCTTTAAGGAAGCCTTCCCATGACGCCTCTAATCTTGGTAGACACCTCTCATACACATTTTTAATAACATCTGTTAACTTTGTTAAGTGCTCCTAAGGAAAGGTAGTTTTACATTTATTTGAGTGATTATTTAATTAATTATGTCAACTCCATAGACTGTAAGTTCTATGAGGGCAAAGGCCATGTCAGTTTTTGAGCAATAAATGTTCAGAAGAAATGAAGGTCAAACTCAGATAGGTCTTCAAAAGTCAGGTCAGGATCTTAATCACTTGTCATTTAAAAGAGTTAGAAAAGGGATGCCTGGGTGACTTAGTTGGTTAAGTGTCTGCCTTCGGCTCAGGTCATGATCCCAAGGTCCTGAGATGGAGTCTTGCATTGGACTGTGCTTAGTGCGGAGCCTGCTTCTCTCTCTACCTGCCACTCCCTCTGCTTGTGCTCTTTCTCTCTCTGTGTGTTTCAAAAAATAAAATCTTAAAAATAATAATAAAGTAAAATACTTAGAAAAGACCAAAAACAATGTGGAGGCTCACCTGGCATGTGTTGTTAACCACAACTGAGTCAATCAGGCAGGGAACTGTTTAATGATGACATTAAGAAACTGTAGCTGTGGTACAATAATATTCACTTTTTCACCAAATTAATTAACTTTAAAGATTTTTATTTATTTATTTATTTGACAGAAAAAAATAAAGCACAATGGCGGGGGGGTGGGTAGCAGCAGGCCAAGGGAGAAGCAGGCTCCCAACTGAGGCAGGGAGCCGAATGTGGGGCTCGATCCCAGGACCCTCGGATTATGACCTCAACCAAAGGCAGAGGTATAACTGATTAAGCCACCCAGGTGCCCCTGTTAATTAACCTCAATACGATTATTTTTATTTTAATGGTAATAATAGCAAATACTTTCGCGAGCCTACTGTAGACCAGGTATTGTGCTTAGTGTTGCTTACATTACCACTGTCATGTTCATGTATGAATATAGTTTGGATTACTTTCATTTTGCAGATAGGGATCCAGAGACGGACAGAGACTTTGTATAAGTTGCCTAAGGTAACACAAATGATAAATGATGGGCTTGTGATGTAGAGATAGCAGCCTAACTCCAATGTCATACTGTCAACCACCTGCTCTCCAGCCTGATGCTGATGAGATCGAAGAGTCAGCCAGAGGGAGGTTTAAATACTGAAGGAATCTACACATGTGAAGTGATGAGTAACTAAGGAAATTCCATGGATGAGTGCAACTAAAATATAGAGCTATAGTTTCCATCAGGCAGTGATGGATACAGGAGAAAAAAAATGCTCAAAAGCAAAGGCATTCACAATACCAAAACCGGAGCCATAAAGCCAATCCAAGACTCAGTTGCTTCACAGCATGGATTGAATGTCTCTTCAGATACACCCAGAATGTCTGGCACCAATCAGTAGGAATGCTTGTTAATCTTAGCGTATAATTGTTCCTAGCTACCTTTCTTAATTTGTTTTAATTCTTTAAAATTTAATCCTGACATTGTGGTTCTTTCAAAACACCCTTCAGAATTTCTCAAGATACTCACTTTCCTTGTTCTAAATACAATATAGGTTTTCACTTTTGGGGGGTTGCCTAATTTTCCAATATGTTTCTCCAAGTGATCTTTTTCATCATTCCACAGCTGTTTCTGTTGGACACTCTGGACTGCCTTCCCGTTGCTGATTAGTTGGTTAGAGGTCATCTGGAAGTTGTTTGGAACATCTCAGTGGCCATCCTCTGAACAGCCCTCTGGTGGGATCTCTAGAAAAATACACACCCTGTTCCAGAAAGCACATATTTTTAACTTCTCAAGAGCATTCCCCAGTGCTTTTCTTCATCCAAAGACAGCTCCTACTATGTATCTGAATCAGGGCTCTTTCACTGATATTACGTGAGTGCATGTTAGCTGAAGCCAAAATGTGACCCTGTCATTTTCTTTTTTTTTTTTTTAAAGATTTTATTTATTTGTCATAGAGAGAGAAGCGAGAGCAAGCACAGGCAGACAGAGTGGCAGGCAGAGGCAGAGGGAGAAGCAGGCTCCCTGCCATGCAAGGAGCCCGATGTGGGACTCGATCCCAGGATGCTGGGATCATGACCTGAGCCGAAGACAGCCGCCCAACCAACTGAGCCACCCAGGCGTCCCGACCCTGTCAATTTCTTTATGGTTCAATTCAAACTCCAAAAAAATTTTCCTTCCTTAACTCCACCCACTTGGAATCTCTTCGTCTAGCTTGATAAATATCACATGGTGAGCTTGACAATTTAGCTCTCGTGTTTGCTCTGAGTATTTCCTAGGTGAAACACCTCTTGAGGACAGGAATTGTGTCTTCTGCTCCTTTCCTGTCTCTAGCTTTCTCATTACACTTCTATTCTAAAATATTCAGTGGAAACATGTGTAGCTGAAGTGAATGGAGCTGATTTTTTTTGAAGAGTTTATTTATTTATTTGACAGAGATCACAAGTAGGCAGAGAGGCAGGCAGAGAGTGAGAGGGAAGCAGGCTTCTCGCCGAGCAGAGAGCCTGACACGGGGCCCAATCCCAGGACTCCGAGACCACGACCCAAGCTGAAGGGAAAGGCCCCAGCCCACTCAGCGACCCAGGCGCCCCCATGGAGCTGATTTTTTAAATTGCAAGGGACAAGCTTGCATTTGGATGGTTGTGTATAGCTCTGCTACAGATGGACATCTCAAGACCCTGTTAGGTTCAGAACTCTAAAATCTCCATTTCTCCCGTTCACCTGAGCACTGATAGCCTCAAAGGGTTCAGAAAGCAGCTTTACCAGTACCACGCAGCCACCCAGATATTTTCTTTTATTCCTAAGGAGGAGCTCTTGATAGTTTGGCCTCACATTAAAAATAGAGATTTTAAGGAAGTTCCTTGCTAAGTTGGAACTTTATTGTTCATCTTTATTTGTATCAAATGAAAACTTTCCCAGAATGTTCATTTAGAATCCAGAAAGATTTATTAAGTATGTATGTTTTAGTGTCAGAAAACTTAAATTCCAAAGAAAAGCATTCATTATGTAATATGGAAAAAGAACAACTCTAAAGACAAAAGTCAACTGTATTTGAACGAATTATCCATTCATGTTGGGCTCCGTCTCCCTACTCTTCATTAAGAATTTATCAATTTCTTAGAAAGAAAACCTACTATACAGTGACGCTATATCAATATTTGATGTAATAGTGCCTGGAGCACTGGATTGACTTTCTTATTGTGAAAATGGGAAAGGAAATTAAGACTCAGCCCTATTTTATAATGGCAAGACACTCAGATAAATTGCAATTTTGTTGTTGTTCTTTACATCCTAGGAGTGATAATGATCAGATTCTTTGTGATCATTGATATGTTCTTGCTAGTTTCATTTTGTCAGACTTAAGTGCAATGTTTAATGTTATCGATCAGTCTGGAAAGTGCTAGGATGTCCTAACATTCCCATGATTATATCACTTGGCTCTAGCTTGTCCAAAAGAAAAAAAAAGAGAGAGAGAGAGTGAGAGAAAGTGGCTTCTTGTTGTTCTCCACTGGGTTTCTTGAAATATCCACTATTTTCCTTCCATTCTCTGAGGGTGGTCCCTCATGTCTTACTGTGCATAGCATATTAGCAAAATTCCCAACAAATTTTTGCTTTTATTTTCACATGTAGTCTATTCAGTGAAAGTGTAATATATTCCTGACAGCTGGCAATCCTCTTGATATTTCTCTGCTCCTTGCCTTCCTACCTTTCAGAGTAAGATATAATGATTCTGCTACTGTCTGTGTATGGACTCTGGTATAACATCGAGTTCACACAAAAGTAGGGCATTCTATAAAGCAAGAACAGGAAAAGGACAGACACTACCCAAAATGATAGAGGTATACAATTCAGGCCAAGGCCATACTGTATTGTTTAAGGTAGTTAGGCAGGAGAAGTGGCGTCCTGGCAGCATAGACGTGAGAAATCTGTTCTCATCAGGCAATCAGACCTGAAATGTCCTCCTTTAACCATTGAGTCTGATTACAAATGATTCTAGATCAACTCCATGATGCAAAAATTTCCAAAATTTTCTCCTCCAAAATCAGCCCTTAACATATCTCCGAAGGACATTTTCTCCGATGTTCACTATGGCATTTTCTCTTTAGCAGGTTTGTACTAAGTGAGTGAGACTTCTTTGTGGATTTGAATGTTCTCAGAACATATAAAATTAAGTGCCTAGAACAGTGCCTTGGTGAAAAAACAGTTAGACCATTAAGTGCATTTAGAGAATCCATCTAATAGTAGATCTATCTAATAATAGATTCTAACAGTTATATTAAAGCCAAAATATAGCTCCTATTCTTATAACTTTCAACCCTGGCATTTTGTTTTGCTTTAAGACCACTATATTCTGGATCGTGCATTACAGTTTCCATCCAAATGAATCAGGACCAAGAAATCATCTCTTCACAGCAGGACAGCTCACCACAAAATGCATACATGATATCCCCATCCCTCATCTGTAGATGACTCTCTTGCCCAGACTTCTGTGGTGAGTGGGGTTGAAGTCAGTTGGCCAGCTGCAGAATGGAGAACGCTTATTACTCAGCCCTATAGAAATAAGCTTCTGATGATATATTGTTTATCTAAGTAGATCATCACTTATAACTGCACAATAATTATATATAGAGATACATATGTATATAGTTATAGATAAATAAAGTAACTGCTTATATTAATGTATATATAAAATATGAATGATCCTTGAACTGTGGGTAACAGTATGTTCAGGAGATGACTTTTTGGAACAATATGATCAGGAGGTACCTGAAAAGTAAAACCTGGAAAGTAAAACATTTTTCTTACATATAGGAGATATGCATTTGTTCTTCCTTGGATAGCATCATCATCTTTGAGGTTTTCTCAGTTCCTGTAATTTGGATGGAGCAGCTTCAAGTGACCCAGGACTGGCCACTGAGATGATCACATCCCTGGGTTTGGTTTAGAGATGGGCTTATAATCCTGTCAGAGACAATGAGACTTAGTTCTCAGATGACAGAGGAGCTTTTGGGAGAAAAACTCTCTAGCTGCTGGTAGCCATCTTGATTTCAGGAATGGAGAGATGGCATAAGAATGAAGCCAACACAATGGATGGTAGAAAGAACGAATGCTCTGATGGCATAGAATATACAGTGAGGTGAACCTCTAAACGATCTCTTTTGCCTAACCTAGTCTAAATTGAAATTCTGGCACTTGAAACTGAGGCAGAACTGAATAATACATGAGTTTACTAATCAGGTAGGTCCAGGAAATGCTGCACACACTGTGTGTTAGTATTTCAGTAAGGAATCTGACAGTGTTTCTCAGGAAATCCTTGTGGATAACATGCAGAAATGTGGAATGGATGCAAGCACAGTCAGGTGACTTCATCAATAATTGAAGAGTCATGTCCAAGAATGCTAATTCCATGTCAACCTGAAGGAAATTTTATATTGGTGTGCCTCGGGGTTCTTCCCTGGCCCTGTCCTTTTTGACATATTTATCAAAGGTTTGGATGAGCACACCGATGGCCTTCCTATCAAATTCTACAGATGACAAGATGATTGGGGCACTAGATAGAATGTTGGATAACAGAGACAAGTCTCTAAAACTCTTCATAAGCTAGAGCATCAGAATGGCATTTTAAAAAGGACAAATGTAGACTCTTTGAATTAGATCCAAAAACTAATTATACAAATAACCGGGTAACACTAGAAGCTTAGTTAAGTGTAATTTCAAAATGGACCAGCAATGCGATACAGCTGTCTAAACAAATAAATAAGGAAATAAAGCTACATTAGATTGCATAAATAGGACACAGCAGTGATGGAGGCAGATGTCATATTGAACAAATCATGGTTAGGCTGGTAGGGAAGAAGCATATAGAGCCAAAGGAACTAAAGTTTTGCAAATACTTCTGTCTGAATATCTAATCATCTGCCCCAGTGTGCTGAATCAGGGAAGCAGAAAGGATTCAAATTACCAATGGGAACACTGATGGCCCTTTTACTGCTCCTACTTGTTATTTGGATATTCTGTTTTTTCCCTTCCCAAAAAGGAAGGGATGGGTGTTTATCTCTGAGAGATATGTTATGCTCCCTAGTAAAGTAGGCAAGGAGCATAGGGAGAAGGAGAGACAGGAAAGCCAATAGGCACATGCTGAGAAAGAGTGTGGGGGTGTTTAAAGATCACACTTTTTCTTCCGGAGCACTTTTAAGGTGTAAGCGAATAGAGAGAAAAGAAGGAAGGGGACATAATTTGGATTATGGTAACCATTCAAATACATATAAAACCAAAATGCATCTTTACGTAATGACGCAGCTATTGGTATGGGTCCCTGGCACTCTAAATATGATTAAGACTCTTCATATATTTCCTTCTCAGCCAGGTCCAGCCACTTCCCCATTTCCTACCACAGGCATATAAAAGGCTCGTGGGAAAACCTACTTTCTCTCTCTCTCTCTCTCTCTCTCTATATATATATATACACATTTTTTAAAACCTACTACATTCTTTTTTTTTTTTTTTTTAAGATTTTATTTATTTATTTGGCAGAGAAAGACACAGTGAGAGAGGGAACACAAGCAGCCAGAGTGGGAGAGGGAGAAGCAGGCTTCCTGTTGAATGGGAAGCCCAATGTGGGGTTTGATCCCAGGACCCTGGGTCCATGACCTCAGCTGAATGTGGAGGCTTAATGACTGAGCCACCCAGGCGCCCCTTAACCTACCACATTCTTAACCAAGAATATATGATAGTAGATTTCGTGCCACAATATGACTGGGTCTGGAAGTAGACAAGGCTAATTTCTTCAAAAGTTACAATCAACATGGGACTCGGGTTTGGGCCAGTACAATCAGAGAATAAATTTAAAAATTTTGGAAGGGAGAAGACAAAATTGCCATTGCTTGTAGATTAAATAATAATTTATATAAAATATAAGAGAAGTTACAAATTATGAAAATTAATAACAGAGTTCAAGGTCCGCAAGGTTGAGAAATAAAAATATCATTAAACAAAGACAAATAGCATTGTTTTATACCAGCAATAATCAATTAGAAAATAAAATATTACTTACAATAACTCAAATACTAAAAACTATGAGCTGGCCTAAGGAAGGTCATTATAGAGAAAATTTTAAATTTAAAAGAAGAGAGCAGATTTGAAGAAATGGAAACTCACACATATAAATGATTTTATAATTTAAAGATATAGATTTCCACTAACTGATTTACAAATTCAATGCAATTACAATAAATATTTCAGCAGAATATTTTGGGAAAACTAGATAAAACTCCTTCTTAAATTACTATGGAACAATAAAGGGCCTTAAACAACTAAGACAGTTTTGAAAAAGAAGAACAAATAAGGAGCTTGACCTTAGCAGATACTAAGAAATACTATAGATATTAAGAAGAACTATAATAATTAAAATAATATACTTCTGGTCAAAGGAAAAATGACAAATAAATAACAGAGTTGTGAAACAGACCCTGTATGAGAACCCTTGGGATCTTAGGGTAGAAAAAGATGCTTTAAAATAGACCCTGAAGGGGGCACCTGGTTGGCTCAGTTAGTTAAACCACTGCCTTCGTTCGGGTCATGATTTGAGGATCCTGGGATCGAGTCCCACATTGGGCTCCCTGCTTGGTGAGGAGTCTGCTTTTCCCTCTGACCTCTTCCCTCTCATGCTCTCATTCTCTATCTCTCCTCTCTCTCTCTCTCAAAAAATAAATGAAATCTTTAAAAAAAAAAAAATTGGACCCTCAAAGTATAATCCCTGAAAAGAATTAAGGATGGAGTTTGGCTATATCAAAACAATTCAAAGTTCCTATTGAATAGGGGATACTATATACAATACTAAAAAGTGACTGATAGGGGCGCCTGGGTGGGTCAGTCATTTAGCATCTGCCTTTGGCTCAGGTCGTGGTCCCAGGGTCCTGGGATTGAGCCCCACATTAGGCTCCCGGCTCAGTGGAAAACCTGCTTCTCTCTCTCTCACTCCCCCTGCTTGTGTTCCCTCTCTCACTGTGTTTCTCTCTGTCAAACAAATAATCTTTAAAAAAAAAAAAAAAAGGTGACTCATATTCTAAAGATCTTTACAACATCTCTAACAGACAAACCATTAGTTTCTAGAATATATAAGGTAAGGAATTTTTAACAATCAACAAGGAAAAGACAACCCAACAGAAAAATGGGTAGAAGGTATGAATAGGTAATTCACTGAAAATCTAATCAGGAAAAATTTGAAGAGATGTTTAATCTCACTTATAATAAAAAATGTTAATTAAGGGGCGCCTGGGTGGCTCAGTGAGTTAAACCCTTTGCCTTCAGCTCTGGTCATGATCCTGCTGTCCTAGGATCAAGCCCCGCATCGGGCTCTCGGCTCAGCAGAAAGCCTGCTTCCTCCTCTCTCTCTGCCTGCCTCTCTGCCTACTTGTGATCTCTGTCTCTCAGGTAAATAAATAACATCTTTTAAAAAAAGGTTAAGACTAGGGCGCCTGGGTGGCTCAGTGGGTTAAAGCCTCTGCCTTCGGCTCAGGTCATGATCCCAGTGTCCTGGGATCGAGCCCCACATCGGGCTCTCTGCTCTGCAGGGAGCCTGCTTCCTCCTCTCTCTCTCTGCCTGCCTCTCTGCCTACTTGTGATTTCTGTGAAATAAATAAATAAAATCTTTAAAAAAAAATGTTAAGACTATCAGGAGCTATCAGTTGATACTATTCATATTGACAAAATTTAAGCATTGAATATATCACCTACTAGCAAAAATATGGAGAAATAGGAACCCTCTTGCAAACCAGGTAGGAGCCTAAGCTGGTGTGATCATTTTGGATTACAATTTGGCAGGATCGAGTGATACAAAGTATGTGTATACCTTGTGATTCAGGAACTCCACTCCTGGTACAGTGAGGTATAGGGAATGCAAGGAGTTGCAGGGAGGACACTGCATGATTGTTCTTGGTGTTAAGTGTTGGAGGCAACTTACATGTCCCTCACTAGGGGAAGAGTATGATAGAGCATTTGCCTAAGATAGGAAAAAAATGCAGTAACCAAAAGAAAATGAATTAGATCTTCATATAGTAGCATGGCTGGATCTCACAATGGCATATACATACAATGGAGTACTATCCAGCCTTTAAAAAAAAAGAAGATTCTGCAATGTGCGACAACATGGATGAACCTGGAGGACATTATGCAAAGTGTAATAAGCCAGTCATAGACAAATGTTGCATGATCCCACTTACATGAGATATCTAAAATAGATTCACAGAATCAAAGAGTAGAATGGTAGTTGTGGGACTGGGGGAAGAGAAAAATGGGGAGCTATTAACCAAAAGGCATAAAGTTTTAGTTAAGCAAGATGAGTAAACTTTAGAGATCTAGGTACAATGCTGTACCTAGAGTTAACAATATGGTATTAAACACTTAATTTGTTAAGAAGGTCGATCTCATATAAATGTTCTTACCATAGTAAAATAAGTGAAATAAATGAGGTTTATAGTAAAATAACAGTTGTGCAAATTTCTAAAAAATGATTTCATGCATACCAAATAATATTTTTACAGCTACACATATATACACATGAACAAAGGTATAACATTAGAAAGGAAGTTTCCACATTGCAAACAAAAGAATGGGGATCTATGAAAGGATAGGAAATGGGAACAGAGATAAGAATGAAGGAAAAGAATAAATTGAAAGGAAGGGACTTGCATGGACCAATTAAGTGCTAAGAACTGAAGAGCATGATTAACTCTCTTTGTCTTTCTGTATAGGCAAAGACCCAAAAAAAGGGAAAGTGGGGGGAAAAAACTACTTAAAGAGACCAACTTGGGATCTCCTCCGTAAGACATTTCAATGAGGTTTCATCATCCAGAATTCAGGCAATAGCTGCTTTTAAATGATCTATGGAGGAAGTAGCCTTTTGCTCCTGAGGTCCTAAGGTTCAGACTGTCTACACATCAAAAGAAATCAACTTAATTTATAAATTATGCATTCTCTCTTCCTTTCATATGTCTATCCATCTAGTTATATCCTAAAGCATAATCATTTTATGGTGCCATAATATATAAAGCATTTTCATGCGAACTATACCATATTTGGAACTATACCACTTGATTTTCACAAAAATATGTAAAGGTATTATCAAAGGTGAGTTAGATGTTATTATTATTATTATTGGTTTCTCCTTTTATAGATTGTAAGCACTCCCATTTTGCCCAAGTCACGTTAGTGGAAAGAACCAGAACCAGGGATTGAATCCAGATCATGTGACATAAAAATCTCATGCTCTGTTCACTGAATTCATTCCCTAGAGGTGAATGAGCCCAATACACTATTTTCCTCAACCATGGATGTCTCTGGGAGGAAGGAAATATTACAAATATTGAGGAAACTGTAGTTCAGAAGCTTTAACCAGAGTCTGACATTGACAACTGTAGGCCCCAAGACTCAAATTCTGGTTCTGCGCCTTACTCAGCAAAAGGCCATCACTGAAACGGCGTCAGACCAAAGGTCTCTACAAAATGGGCTTCTTAAAAATACAGAAGCAAATATTTAAAAATTTACTAGCAGCTCTGAGTCATTTTGAGGGCCCAGTGAGCCCCCCAGAGGCTCCTGCAGTCTCTCAAACTGGGCTTCAGCTTGCAAGGAAACGCTGCAGGCAGTGGACTGATGGCACCAGAATCACCTCCCAGCCTGTCTGTGCAAGGCCACCCAGCTTTCTGCTCTGAGAGCCAGAAATCAGGGATGATATTTCCCTTGCATTGTGATTGGGCACATTTAATGGACAGGCAGGACTTTAGACAGAATGTGTGCTTGTTCCTTTATATTTACAACATCCCTGATGGGGTCAGTGAAAATTCCCAAATAGCTACTAACTCCTTAAACAGTGTTGGAAGGTCTGTAACCAAACTCAGGAACTGTGGTTCCCATCCCTAGCTAGGCAATAGAATCACCTGAGGAATTTACAAAAACACTGATGTCTTTACCCGGTAGACCAGTTAAATAAGAATCTCTTGAGAGTAGAACCCATGTATCAGAACCTTGTTTAAAATCTCCCTAGATGGTAATGAATGCGTTCTGTAATTAGATAGTGGCGATGACTGTGCAACTTTGTGGATAAGAAGCACTGACTTGTGCACTTTAGCAGGGTCATTTTTATGGTATGTCAAATCATACCTCAGTAAAATTAAAAAAAAAAAAAAAAAAACAACCTTCTCTTGATTATTCTAATGGATAATCTGGGCTAAGAACCACTATGAGATTTGAGAGTGCTTTCTAACCTGACCTGCCCCTTGGAATCTGCTGGGGAGCTTTAAAAAATATAGAAGTCTCATCATGACCGCCATAGATTCTGATGTTATTGGTCTGGGCATCAAGAATTTAAAAACCTCTCCAGGTGATAATAACATGTAGCCAGGTTGAGATCACTGGTCTGGAATGGTGACCTTTAACCTGGGTTCCCCAGAGGAGCACCTGGGAACTTATGAGAAAGGCAAGTTCTTGGTCCCACACTAGACCTACTGAATCAAAAAACTCTGGGGTTAGGTTCAGGAATAAGCCCTCCAGATGATTCTGATGCCAGCTGCAGTTTGAGAACTCCTGTTTTAGCTCTCAAGGAAATTACATTCCAGTACAGCTATCCTTGAATTTCCCTAATCCCTAAACATTTGTGTTCCAAATGTAGAAAATGTTATCATACCTAGCACCATGGTAGACAACAGTGACTGAAGGTCTAGATGGAAAGGGACCCACTTGGAACCAATTAGTGAGGAGGAAACTATGTAAGACACAGGGTTATAAGGTTTCTCTTATATAAAAGCATGTTAGTTTCAGCCTGGTGAGTTGAGGTTGGGAGCAGGAGGATCTGAACATACTAGACCCAACTTGGGGAGGGAGGGAGAAAAAGAAGGGGATGGGCATAAAGAGTTTGCTCCCTGCTGGGGGAAGAGGCACTAACCTGGGGGTTGAGGCTGGTAGAACAAGGAGGCCTTTTTGAGGCGGAGGTCAGTGGAGGCTTTGATCAACGTGGCAGCTTCATTTGTGACCACAGCAACTACCATTTCCAAGATGGAGGTGGTAATTTCAGAGGCAATGGTGGCCACAGAGGAGGATTTTGACAAGGAGGTGGCCACAGAGGCTTTAACAGAGACCAAGACCAAGGACCTCCAGAACATGTAGCTGTATTAGGGGAGTTCCTGTATCCCTGTGAAGATGACATAGTTTATAAATGTACTACAGGCAAAAACGCCAATGCTGCAGTTTATTTAGAGAACAAAGAACAAATTAGCAAAGTGAGCGAAATATTTGGACAACTTAGAGATGTTTGTTTTTCCATTAAATTGTCAGCAAATATGAAAATATTTTCCTTTAAAAAACTGCAGAAGTCTTATATAGACCCATAGAAACTGCTACCACCACAGAGGTTTTTACCTCGACCTCCAGGTGGGAAGTGACCTCCAAGAGAAGATGGCAGGAGGAGGGGGAGGAGGTGGCTGAGGTGACAGAGGTGATGGCTTTAGAGTTAGCAAGAGAAGATCGAAGTGGAGGTTTCAGAGGAGGAAGTGGAGGTGGTGGTTTCAGAGGGAAACGACACGAAGTATAACCGTTGACAGAGAAACCTCCTTCATGATCTACTTCTATAGATCAGAAACTTGTTTCTTGACCAAGTCTTGAAGAACTGGTCACTTTATGAGTGGAACGATAATGTCCATGCCATACAAAAGTGTGTGCAAGAAAATAGGCAATTTTGCTCTAAGAGAGTATGAACGAGTCTTTTAATGTTCTCCACAATGCTTGGAACTCTGTGGGTGCTTAATAAATGGTCAGTTTTCATTTGAAGCATTAAAAAAGAGAATGTTAATTTCAGTTCTCCCACCAAATCCTTGAAGTTAGAATTACAAAACACTACCTACACAGTCTGTTTTTCATGTATTTTGAAACTCAAAATACATTGTGTAACCTCAAATCCTTTCTTGTTCTTGGGCTTTTTAATCCAGAGACTCCTGGGGCACCTGGGTGGTGCAGTCAATTAAGTCCCCAACTCTCAAAAACAACAACAACAAAAAAAGTGCCCTGGACTCTTGGTTTCAGCTCAGGTCCTGATCTCAGGGTCATGAGATTGAGCCCGCAGTCACCTCAGCCCTGTTAGAGTCTGCCTAAGACTCTCTCTCCCTTTGCCCCTGCACTCACTCTAATAAATAAATAAGTAAATCTTTAAGCCAGTGATTTTCTTTTTTCTTGGTTTTGCTCAATAAACAACTCTTCCTTCCACCTTCTGCAGTCATTTGAGAACGTTGTTGGAAAAGCTTTGACATTCTAGAAAATACATTGCTTAGAATTTTGTTTTCTAAGTTTGTAATGAAAAACCTAGATTTAAATCTGTATTAAAGATTTTGAGATAAATTTTTTTCTACCTGCCTGCCCCCAGGTGTGAAATGTTACTGCATCGTTAATTATAGACTCTTAATGGTGTGAAATGTTACTGCATCGTTAATTATAGACTCTTAATGAAGCAGAATTCTGTAGATTTTCAGCATTTGTGGCAACCTCTTAATAATATTGATCTAAAATCAGTCTTTGAAAAAATGGCTACATTATTTGTCTTATGTTAGGCCACTTTGATATAACGAGGTTGCTAATAATTTATCCCCCTAACACTAATTACTCCCAAATTACAAATAGAAGACTCAGAACCTATTGTGAAGTCTAGTTTATTTGAGAGGATTACAGACACACACACCCTCCTCCAGGCTCATTAACAGAGGGATGACACAGCAATATTTCTGGGGACTGAATTTTGACGACCCTTTCATTTGAATAGAGAGATAAGTTGCAAATCTAAGACTTACGTCCTTGAAATTGTGCCTTTAATTTGGCTTCCAAAGTCTGTCAGCATCAGAATATAGTTTTGTATACCTCTGTCTACCTCTTACTCTCCCAACTAAGAAGTCTTCAACTCCTACTGCTAGACATATGCCTCAGCCCTTGAGCCTTATCCCATTCCCAGTGGGGCCTTGCCTTGGTACGCCATCACCATGGTGACATTCAGCCATCCCTCAAGAGGCCTGAGCAGGTGAGTCAATGCATGGAGCTCATTATCCCACAGAGCCAGAGAAGAGAGTAATGCATAAAAGAGTAGTTGGAAATCATGGCAGATAAGTAAAAGACAGTTATTAGGACCATTTATGGTAATTCTTTAGATGATACACAATTAAGTAAAATCAGAAAAGAATGAGGTTGGAAATAATTGGAAATAAGGTCAGTGATTTGGATATGAGGGAAATATTCTCTAGTGAAGAATGAATCTTGAAACATCGGATAGTCATTTCTATAAACTTATTGGGAGTTACTTTCAAAAAATCATACATGAAAAAATTCTCAGTGAGTTGGTAGGATCGTTCTGCCTTGGAGAGCCTGGGAAGTCCTTTTAAATGTGTCTGTCTCACTAGTTTTCAGGACTCCCTACGTCTTGCAAATAGATTTCTACTCATTCTCCATGGAGTTTATTGTCCAAATATTATTAATAACATTTTTTAGAAGTTATAATCATACATAGTGACTGATCCATTATTGTTCACTCATAACATATCAATAAGCTCCCAAAGTAGATAATTATATCATTATGCAACATGATCTCTGAATATAACAGGTGTGGGTAGAAGGGGGCACAGACAAGATGACAGCAAAAGATCTGCTCAGGGATGAACTCTTTTAAAAAAATTGACTAGTTTTTCATAAACATTACCACCTGAAGATAATCAGAAAATATACCTGATAGCATATACTTTGTTTTTCTTCTGGTACTTGAATTACTCCTTCTGTGATAATTTTTTTAAAAATTCACATGAAAAAAGATTTCATTATATAACCAATCTAAACAAAATGTATTTTTTGTTAGCTTTAAAGTGAAATTACATATAGTTTTATACTCATGATAGCCTAAATAAAAGAGATTAATAAAATAATTGTTAGCATATATTCTTTTTAGAGCCTCAGTAGAAATGACAAGAAGCTAGTTTTAAGACAGTTAATAAAATATTTTTCTCTCTAAAAATCAGGGAGGATTATATAAAAATATGAAATGGAAATCTTTTAAATTATAATGGAAGAGGGGGTATATTAACTCTCAAGTAGCATAAGAAGAGAATTTCTTTATATTTCTGCTATGAAAAGAACTATTGCCTCAAGGCTCAAAAAATAAGAGACCTCGTGATTCCAAAAGCAATTGAATAAAACCGTCTCTTTGTAGTTTTCACAGATAGTCCAATGTGTAGGGAAGAGCTAAATGTGAGTATAAAAATTGGTATGTTTTCTGAAACTACTTTTTTAAATTAATAAACTTTATTTTTTTAGAGCAGTTTTAGGTTCACAGCAAAACTGAGCAGAAAGTAGAGTTCCAGGAGACATTCTGCGTGCTGCCCCGCGCCACAAGACTGCCCCTACTGTTGTAGTACTCTACTAGTGTAAAACATTCATCAGAGTTGGTGGAATTACACTGACACTTACACTGTACTACCTAAAGCCTATAGTTTACATTAGGGTTCATTCTTGGTGATGTACCTTCTCTGGGTTTGAACAGTGTATTATGACTTGGGTCCATTGTAGTACCATACAGAGTAATTTCACTGCCCTCAAACCCCTCTGTTCTTGGCCAGTTCAATCCTCCCTCCTCCTTAACCCCTGGAACTACTGATCTTTTTACTGTCTCCACGGTTTTATTGCCTTTTTCACAATGTCAGTCACATCGTTGAGACACATAGTAGGTCGCCTTTCCAGATTGGCATCTTTCACTTAGTAATAGACTTTTAGGATCCATTCATGTCTTCTTGTGGGTTGATAGCTTATTTTTTTTTATTGTGAATAATTAATATTCACTTGTCTGGATGTATCACAGTTTACTTATTCCTTCGCTTACTGACAGATATCATGAATGCTTCCAGGTTTTGATGATTCTGAAGAAAGCTGCTATCAACATTCACATGCAAGTTTTTGCATGAATATAAGTTTTCAGTTCATTTGGATAAATATCAACGAGAGTAATTGCTGGGTAATACGGGTAAAATATGTTTAGTTTCGTAAGAAACTACCAAATTGTCTTCCAAACTGACTGTACCATTTTGCATTCCTGCCAGCAATGAGTGTGATTTCCTATTGCTTCCACGTCCTTGTCAACATTTGGTGCTGTCCATGTTGCAGATTTTGGCTGTTCTGTGTGTAGTTGTATGTCATTATTTTATTTTGAATTGTTCCTGATCTTAGTGGGAAAGCTTTGAGTTTCACACCATTAAATATGATGTTAGCTGTAGATTTTTTAGATGATATTCCTTACCAAGTAGAAGAAGTTCCCCCTCTAGTCCTAGTTTGCTGAGAATTTTTATCATGTGTGAGTATTAGATTTTGTCAAATGCTTTTTTCTGCATCTGTTAGTATGATCCTGTGATTTTTCTTCTTTAACCTGTTGATGTAATGATTATATCAATTGATTTTTGAATGTTGGATGAAACTTAGTATACTAATATACTAGTATGCTAATACCACTTGAGGATGGTGTATAATTCTTTTTATACATTATTGAATTTGATTTTCTTGTATTTTGTTGAAGATTTTTACATTTATATTCATGAGATTGGTCTGTAGTTCTCTTGGAATAGTTTTGTCTGATTTTGGTATTAGGATAATGCCAGCCTCATAGAATAAGTTAGGAAGTATTCTGTCCATTTTTATCTTTTGGAAGAAATTATAAGTAATTAGTATATTTACCAGCAAATGCATCTGATCCTGGTGACTTCTGTTTTGAAAGGTTAATTTTTCAATTTCCTTAATTATCTAAAAGATAGTCTATTTCTGTTTGTACTGGTTTTGGTAGATTGTGTCTTTCAAGAAATAGAGTGGCCAAATTTATGGCCATAGAGTTGTTCACAATATTTCCCAATTATCCTTCTAGTATCCATAGGATCTATAATGATGTCCCCTCTTTCATTTCAGGTATTAGTTATCTGTGTCTTCTCTCTTTTCCTCTTAGCATGGTTACAGGCTTATACATTTTGATATCTTTTCAAGAACCAGCTTTTGGCTTTGTGGATTTTCTCTACTAATTTTTAGTTTTCAATTTCATTGACTTCTGTCCTAATTCTTTTTTCTTTTGCTTACTTTGGATTTAATTTGTTCTGTTTTCTAGTTTCTAAGATGGGAACTTAGGTTGTGGGGTTCAAATCTTCCTTCCTTTCTAATACATGTATTTGATGCCAGATTTCCCCCTTAACACTGCTTTCATTGTATCCCACAAATTTTGATAACTTATACTTCATTTATATTTAGTTAAAAATATTTTAAAATTTATCTCAAGATTTCTTCTTTGATGTCTATGTAACATATGTTGTTTAATCTCCAAATCCCTTGAATTTTCCAATTACCGTTCTGTTACTGATTTCTAGTTTAATTCCATTGTGGTCTGAGAGCAGACGTTACATGATTTCTCTTCTTTTAAAATTGTTAGGGTGTAGTTTATGGCCCGGCATGTGGTTTATCTTAGTGAATATTCCATGCGAACTTGCAAAAAATGTGAAATCATCTGTTGTTGGATAAAGTGGTCTATAGATGTCAATTATAGCCAGCTGATTGATGGTGCTGTTGACTTCAACCATATCCTTACTGATTTTCTGCCTGCTCGATCTGTTCATTTCTATCAGAATGGTGTTAGTCTCCAGCTAAAATACTGGACTCCTCTCTTTCTCTTTACAGTTCTTTCACTTTTACCTCATGCATTTTGATGCTCTGTTGTTCATTCCCATTAAGAATTATTATGTCTTGTTGGAGGTATTAATCCCAGTGTCATTATAGCACCCCTCTTTATCCCTAATAACTTCTCTTGCTTACAGGCTCTTCTGTCTGACTTTAATATAGCTACTCCCCCTTCCTCTGACCAGTGTATATCTCTCTCTATCCCTTTACTTTTAATCCATATGTGTCTTTATATTTAAAGTGGGTTCTCTGTTAAAAAAAAAAAAAATACCATAAAGCTGGGTCAGATTTTTTATTCATTCTGGCAATCTTTTTCTTTTAGTTAGTGTATTTAGACCCCTGATATTCAAAGTGATTATTGATCATGGTTGGAGTAACATCTACCATGTTTGTTATTGTTTTCTATTTGTTGTCTTTGTTCTTTGTGCCTACTTTTGTTTTCCACATCTTTTCTGCCTTCTATGGTTCTAATTGAGCATTCTACATGATTCCATTTTCTTTCCTTTCTTAGCAGATCAATTATACTTTAAAAAAAAAATGTTTACTGGTTACCCTAGAGTTTACATACTTTTAAATAAAACTGTACTGTTTCATGGGTTGTATGAGTCCCTATAATAACAAAATATTCCTAATATCTCCCTCTACTCTCTTGTTTTACTGTTGTCATTCATTTCACTTATACATAAGCATATATAATCACATATGATATATACATAATTAAGTCTGATACATGCATATATATCCCCAAACATTGTTGCTATTATTATTTTGAATAAGCTGTTATCTATTAGATCAATTAAGAATGAGAAAAATGAAAGTTTCTACTTGACTTTCACTTATGCTTTCTCCAGTGCTCTTCCTTTCTTTAGGTAGATCCAAGTGTCCAACCTACATCATTTTTCCTCTCTCTGAAAAACTTCTTTGAACATATCTTGCAAGACTGGACTACTGGCAAAAAAAAATTCTTTAATTTTTGTTTCCTGAAAAAAGTCTTTACCTCTCTTTCAGTTTTGAAGGATATTTCTGTAGGGTGTTGGGTGTTCTTTTCTATCTCAACACTTAATATTTTACTCCACTATCTTCTTGTTTGCATAGTGTTTGAGAAGTTGGGTATAATTCTTATCTTTGATCTTCTACAAGTAAGGTGTTTTTTTCCTTTCTTTCTTTCAAGATTTTTTTCTTTACCTTTGACTTTCTAGTTTAACTATTATATCTGTAGGTGTAGGGCGTGTTTGTATTTATCCTTCTCACTATCTCTGTGTTTCCTGGACCTTTGATTTGGTATCTGACATTAACTTGAGGAAATTCTTAGTCATTATTGCTCCTTTTCCTTTTACTCTTTCTTCTCCCTCTGATAGTCCCATTATGTATATCTTACGCCTTTTTTAGTTGTCCTACAGTCCTTGGATAGTCTGTTTTATTGTCTTCAGTCTCTTTTGTTTTTGCTTCTCAGATACAAAAACCTTTCTACTCTCATATCCTCAAACGCAAAGATTCTTCCCTCAGCCATGTCCAGTCTACTAATGAGCCTATTAAAGATATTCTCCATTTGTGATACATTGTTTTTTTATCTCTAGCATTTTAGAAATTCTTTCTTAGAATTTCTGTCTCTTTGCTTACATTCTCTATCTCTTTTTGCATATTATCTACTTTTTTCATTAAAGCCGTTAACATGTTATTCATAGTTTTAAAAAATTCCTTTCCAATAATTTAAGCATTCTTGCTTTCTTACTCTGGTTCCAATGCTTGTTCAGTCTCTTCAGACTTGTTTTTTTGTCTTTTAAATGACTTCTAATTTTTTGTTGAACGGTGGACGTGATGTGCTGGGGAAGGAACTGCAGTAAATAAGCCTTTAATAATATAGTGTAAGGCATGGGGGAGGGGAAACATTCTATAGTCCTATGATTAGGTCTTCACCTTCAGTAAGCCTGTTTCTCTGGATTGTGTACTTCGCCAGTATTTCTCTCTCTCTCTCTCTCTCTCTCTCTCTCACTTTCCCCTGCCTTTCCCCTTCATGGGGCATGATAGCCAGATGGAGCAGGAGTTAGACTTTCCCTTCCCCTAGATACGTTGGGCTCTGAAAATACCCTAGCAGGTTAGGGTCTAGTAAAACTGTCTCTCTTGAGGGCAGGCTGTATTGAGAATAACAGAATGCTTTGTTGTATTTCAAAATGATTACTTTCCCCTTTCCTTGCCAGAAGCACAAAGGGACTTTTCTCTGATATTCTCTATTAGGACTTGGTGAAACTCCTTGAGATACAAAACAAAAGTGTTGTACAACCTATGAATCGGTCTCTTGGAATTTTTTAACTCTCAGACTTATCCACACTGAGCCTCCAGCAATTCGTGAATCACAGTTTTGGTTTTCCTACTCTGGCACTGGTTCTGTTGAGGTTTCTGGTCATGAATTTCTGTTCTGATATGTTGGGGTTCTCTGTATCTTCCTGTCTATCTCTCTATTTGGGGGGCCAGTGATTTACCTTATGATCTCACTTCTGTCACAAGTAAGAAATAGGAAAGAAGAACGAGCTGATGAGTCCCAAGCAAACCTCAAACCTAGCAAGGCAAATTCCATTCATTAGATGTTCACGGTCAAGAATAATCCCCTTTGGCTACATGTCCCACCTTCTAGGTCCACTGAAAGCCCGCAGCCTCGCCCCTGGGCCTGTGGTGGGAGTGGTAGCCATGTGATCTCTGAATTGCCTTCTGAGTCATTCTTCCCTTACTTGAAAGCTAGTGCACATTCACAGCCTAAAAGCTCTATGGTCACATCATGGAGAAATCCAAGAAATTTGAAAAGCCTACCTTTTGGGGAGTGGAAAGAGAGAGTGATTGAGAAAGAGAGAGAGAGAGATTAAGAGATTGTATATGAAAAGAGTGCTGACCCAAGCACTGTGTTATTTGTGGTGTTATCTTTTTATAAGGGCACTGTTCCTTGGATCAGGACCCACTCTTCTGGCCTCATTTAACCTTGATTACCTTCTTTTAGGTCTTATCCTTAAATGCAGTCACACTGGAGTGTGACTTTAACATGTGGCTTCAACAAATGAATGGGTTGGGGAGAGCACACAATTCAGTCCAAAGCTACAGGTTTGGACCTTGGCTCTTTCCTCTTTTGTATGTATATTAGCAGTTGACAACCTTCATCATTATTATAACCATCAGGGAATTTTTTTTTACAAATCCTGATTCCCAGGCTGCACCACAGACCAATTAAATCAGATTCTCTGGGGAGGAAAACTAGACACTAATCATTTTTGGAGCTTTGCCGGTGATTCTACCATGTAGCCAGGGTTGAGAGGTTCTACCATACCGTGTCATTGGGTGATTTCATTCATCCTGGTAGGTTTAATTACCATCTATAGCAGTGACTGCATATTAGAAATCCCCGGGGACAGTTGTACATTCTTTTTAAATCACTGCTTGTACCCCTCATTCCCAGAGCTTTATTTAGCCTGAGGTAGAGTCTGAGCATTGGTCTTCTTTGAAGCTCTTCCGTGTGATTCTAATGTGTAAACCAGGGTTGACAACCACTGACCCACAGACTGTGGACTTCCCAGTGATATATCTCCAGTCCAGAGCTTTCTCCTGAACGTCAGCCTATATGTCCAATTTCTACTGAACTGTACCATTAAATGTAATATGAGTATGCCATTCATTTAATCAATCCCCCCTTGCTTCAAGATCCTCATGAAGCCACTCACTTTTGGTTCATCTTTGGCTACCTCCATTTCTGTGGACACAAGCAATGATTGCTCACCGTGTCCTGTTGATTCATCCTCCTAATGAATTCAAAAGTTTATCTACTTTTTTTCATCCCCATGCCATTAGTCAATCATTTCAAAATTATTGTAAGAGCTTCCTAACTAGTCATCTATCCCCTAAACTTGCACACTGAAGCTTGTGTAGTCTTGAAAAAAAAAAAAATCCAAAATTTGATTACTCACCCCGCCTCCTTGCCTAAAACCTTTTAATAACACCCCCTTGTCTTTTAAAAAAATATTTTATTTATTTACTTCTTAGAGAGAGAGAGAGTGAGAGCACAGGAGCACCAGCAGTAGGGAACAGAGGGAGAGGGAGAAGCAGGCTTCCCACTGAGCAGGGAATCCTATGTGGAGCTCAATCCCAGGACCCTGGGATCATGATCTGAGCTGAATGCAGATTCTTAACTGACTGAACCACCCAGGCACCCCAACACCCCCTTGTCTTAAAGATAAAATCCAAAGCTCCCACCTGTAAGTCTCTTCCTGATCTGGTCCTATCTATCTTCACCCCTCTCTTTTTCCCATTTATCATCTTTCCCCTATTCTAGGAAGTGGGATGATGTCTTCTTAAGAGATACGTAAGAATTTCTGGGATAGGGGCACCTCGGTGGCTCAGTGGGTTAAGACTCTGCCTTCAGCACGGGTCATGATCTCAGGGTCATGGGATCGAGCCCCGCATTGGGCTCTCTGCTCAGCAGGGAGCCTGCTTCCTCCTCCTCCTCTCTCTCTCTCTGCCTGCCTCTCTGCCTACTTGTGATCTCTTTCAAAAAAAAAAAAAAAAAAAAAGAATTTCTGGGATAGGATCGTGTGTATTTTGAAAAGCCTGTAACTTTCTGATATCTATTCCTTCATCCCCCTCTGTGTGGAAATCACTGCTCCAAGCACTGCTCTTAAACTCCTTGGGGACAGAAATCATGTAATTCATCACAGCATCATGCGTATCACATTACTTGGTACAACCAACAAGATATTGTGAATGGATAAACGTAAATAAATGGATAAATGAATGGCTGATTAAATCTGTTGTAGTTGTGGAAACCAGATGACCAAGTATATTAGAAATGTGTTTGGGACACCTGAATGGCTCGGTTGGTTAAACAACTGCCTTCGGCTTGGGTCATGATCTCGGGGTCCTGGGATCGAGCCCCTCATGGGGCTCCCTGCTCAGTGGGGAGCCTGCTTCTGCCTCTCCCTCTGCTGCCCTGCCTGCTTTTGCTCTCTTGCTCTCTCAGTCAAATAAATAAATAAAATCTTTAAAAAGAAAAGAAAAGAAAAGAAATGTGTTTGAAATAAGAACAAGTAGGTACTGAAAGAGAACCTGCGGAATTCTCTAATAAGTAAAATGAATTACTATCAGTTCATGAATTTTCTGACATAATGTGCCTGCTCAGAGTTCTAACTTGCTTCCTTTCTGACAGTTGCCCATCTAAGGTTAAAATGTAGGTCATATTTTTTAAAAAAAACACTTTTTATTTTTAAATAATTAGACTCACAGGAAATGGCAGAATAAAAACACAGAGTCCCATGAACCCAATTTCTCCCAGGGGGGACATCTTACCTAACTATAGTACAATATCCAAACCAGAAGACTGACCCGTGTACAATACTCTTCAAGACTCTAGATGTTGTTTAGTTTTCACCAGTTTTTATGTGCAGTTATGTGTGTGTGTGTGTATTGTTCTATGCAATTTTATTCCATGTAAAGATTTCTGTAACTATGCAATTTTATTCCATGTAAAGGTTTCTGTAACTACTACCACAATCAAGATACAGAACTATTCCAGCAACACAAAGAAACTCCCTTATGCTATCCCTTTATTAGTCACACCCCACCTCCACCCCGTCCCCTGACAACCACTAATCTTTCTCCATCTCTGTATTTTGTCATGTCAAAGATGTTCTATTAATAGAATCATAAAGAATGTAACCTTTTGAGATTGGCTTTTTTTCCCCCACTCAGCATAATACCCTTGAGATAAATCCAAATGGTTGCATGTAATACTGTTTCTTAAGTCAGGAAATACAAAAAAGATATACATGGAGTTCTGAAATTTGGATAAAACTTCTTTTATCTGAAATATATTGACCTGAATCTTTTAGAACGCATCTGGGCTTATTCATCCTAGTTAGTGATTAAATGTATTTTAAAATTCAGTTGAGATTAGTTTTTACATTTTTGGAGAAATAGTGATGGTTTCAGGTATCATTTGGAAAGAAATGTAAATTCAGATTGTGCAGTTTTGAAATTATGTTCTGCAACTTGATCCATACTTTCAATATGAAAATTCACAAGGTGAATTCAATTTGCTATTGCTACCAACTACAAAGGGCCAATGAGCATTTTACTGACTGTTATGTTTGGTGGAAACACCACTCTGGTGAGACTGATCTAGCAGCTTATTTAATTCGAAGAAAGTTTTCTTGATTTCCCTATTCTGAGGATTTTTCTTGTCTGCCATAACCTCTTATTATTGTCGCCTCTCTATAAAATGCTAGCATGGTTTTCATATTCAAATGCGTTTTCCATTTTATTCATATATTTGAGCTACTGACAGCTATCGGTCTTACGACAGGTAGCATTTATGATAATACACTCACAAATTGTGTGAAAGAAAAGAAAAGTGAGTGATTTATATCTTGACTTTAAGAGGTTAAATTTTATTTTATTGTAATAAGACACTTCGAGGCAGACTTTTGCTGCTGGGAGCCTCCTAGAGTTATTATGCCACATTGAGCAAAAGCTTTTATCCATGTTTAGCCAAAAGACTTATTCATTCTGCGAAAGAAAGATTTCTATCATGGTTCAAAGAATTAACTTCTGAGTAGATTTTTGAGAGAGATTTTATCTTGTTAATGCTCTGCTTACGTAATACAAATATATGGGGAACTCCCCAAAATACTTCTCCACAAGAATCGTTTTCTTCCAGACTTTCTCCCCGTCCTGATTTCCTGATGCCATCTTCAGCTATGTTTTTCAAATGTAGCCACATTATGATAGTGTAAGCTCTCTGTCAATTCCTTTGGCCCTGTTCCTCCACTTAATCTTTCTGTTCACAAATGTTCCGTCATGCAGACATGCACAATTTGTCAAAGAGAAACAACACAAAAGAGAAAAAGCATTTAGACATGATTTGTCTTAATAACCTCAATTTATTAAAGCTCTTACACATTAATAAGAAAAAGAAGGAAACCCCAACTGAAACTTGGGGAGAGCTTCACGAATGGGCAACTCAGAAAAAGAAAAAACAAAAATGCCAATAATTTCACGGAGAAAGGTTCAACAATATGATAATCATAGAAATTCAAACTTAAAAAGCCATGTTAATTTTTTTTCTTTTCCATTGTTGAAGATTTTATAAAAATGAACATTTCCAGATTTGGCTCGGGCTCCTTGAAAAAGACATGTCACTCAGAGCCTAATGTGAATGTAAATTTAGATAACATTTCTAAAAGGCAATTTGGCAATAAGAATCAGATGCCTTAAAAATGTACAAATGTTTTATGTTATCATAATTCATAGCACTTATAATATTTTTAAATAGAAGCAAAATAAATGTCCAACAATAAGATAATGGTAAATAAATCATGGACCAGCCATATGATGAAATATCATGAATTAAAAATGATTATATATATAGAAAAATGACTTCAATACATTACTAAATGGGAAAAAAAGGTTCAAGCGTGTATATACAGTATGATCCCAATGTTGTTCCCCAAAATGTATTTATGGTGAGAGAGAAAGATTTGAGAGTTTAAGAATTCTTAACTAAATATCAATGGTGATTATCTTTGTGTGGAATAATCATGGTTGATTTTTCTATTTGTGTCTTATAGTACTACTCAAATTTTCTACAATGTACATGATTTATCTAATGAAACAGGAAAGCAGAAATTATTTCGCGGTGATCACACATAGTATTCTAAAGTAGATAATACAGAAGCATAAATGATAAGAAGTGTATGATATGTTAAGAGACCCGTCTCTTACTTACAAAAGACTGCCTCTTCCTTACCACCTCTCTCTTACTGTTTTGTTTTTGTATTTTAACCACTAGGGACCATATCTATTATTCTCTCCCTCTCTAATTTCTTTTTCTTCAAATTTTTATTTAAATGCCAGTGGGTCAACATACAGTGCAAGATTGGCTTCAGGAGATGTCAGTGATTCATTGCTTACATACAACACCCTCTTCCTCTCCTACAGACTTTTTTAAAGATTTTATTTATTTATTTGACAGAGAGAGATCACAAGTAGGCAGAGAGGCAGGCAGAGAGAGAGGAGGAAGCAGGCTCCCTGCTGAGCAGAGAGCCCGACGCGGGACTCGATCCCAGGACTCTGGGATCATGACCTGAGCCGAAGGCAACAGCTTAACCCACTGAGCCCCCCAGGTGCCCCAGACTTCATGTTTTGACAAGTTTCATCTACCAAATAAAATTAAGTAAAGGTTAATTAATGTGTCTTCTCAGGATGCCTGGGTGGCTCAGTTGGTTAAGTGACTGCCTTTTGCTCAGGTCATGATCCTGGGATCGCATCAGGCTCTCCGCTCAGCAGGGAGTCTGCTTCTCCCTCTGACCCTGCCCTTCACGTGCTCCCTCTCTCATTCTCTCTCTCAAATAAGTAAATGAAGTCTTTAATGTGTCTTCTCAACTTTCTTCAAAAAATTACAGTTACCAATCACTTTTCATGAGGAAATACTTGTTGCCAAGATGAGTTGATATAAATAATCTCATTAAAAAAAACCAAAAAACAAAAAACAAAAAGCAGTGTTGCAGTCACTGAGCAGCCTTGTTACCGAACATGCCAGGTCCCTCCCAGGCTCAGACTGAAATTCTGGAAGGCACAGGCCACTGTGGCCTGCAATGAGCACACTGGCCTGGAGTGACTAAGCTATTTAAACATCTTTTAACTTTTATTGACTATCTCCCATTTGTTTATTCTGGTTTCTAGACAGTTTCCTTAACTTTATTTTCTATATAATTCTTACATTTTACCTATTTTTTTTCCCCTCAGAGACTATTTCTGGGTCCCTGTTCTTTGTGGGTTTGTTTTTTTTTTTTTTTTTTTGCTTGATTTGTTTTTAATTCCCACTTTCTACTTCTAGATGTGTATATTCTCCTGACTCTCTGGAGAAAATGATAGTCTGTTTTGTTTCATTTTGTTCTCTCTTAGAGATTTTTTTCAAATGTGTCATGATCCTAGCTGACACTCTTTTTTAAAACTTTCACAATTTTCATTGAGAATAATGTATATTCTGTCATGTACACTGATGTTAGATGTACAGATTGATGACTTTCTTTTTTTTTTTCTTAAAGATTTTATTTATTTACTTGACACAGAGAGAGAGATCACAGTAGACAGAGAGACAGACAGAGAGAGAGGGGGAAACAGGCTCCCCACCGAGCAGAGAGCCCGATGTGAGGCTCGATCCCAGGACCCTGGGATCGTGACCTGAGCCAAAGGCAGAGGTTTTAACCCACTGAGCCACCCAGGCGCCCCGACTGATGACTTTCTACACGTGCATGAAGTCCCATGACCAACACACAGTCATGGTATAGAACACTTCCAGTACCAGAGATAAGACTCTCCCTCCCGCCCCTATTCTAACTACTAACACCATAGATACCTCGGCCCATATTTGACTTCATATACATTGACTCATGTAATATATATGTTTTTGTATCTGCCTTTCACTAAAAATATTGCCTGTGAGATTTATCGATGTTGTTCCATACAGCAGAAATTTATTCTTTTTTTTCAAACTTTTAAATAACTGTTTACTGTTCTAGCATATAAGTGTACTACCCTTTTTAATCCATTTTCTCATAAATGGGTATTTGTTTCCAATTTGAGGCAGTTATGAATAAATTTTCAATTTTTTTTTTAAGATTTTATTTATTTATTTGACAGAAAGAGAGCGCACAAGCAGGAGGGGGAGTAGTAGTAGCAGTAGTAGTAGTAGTAGTAGCAGTAGGCCGAGGGAGAGGAAGAAGCAGGCTCCCCACTGATGTGGGGCTGGATCCTAGGATCCTGGAATCATGACCTGAGCTGAAGGCAGACACTTAATCCCCCCAGAGCCACCCATACACCCATCTATGAATATTCTTTTACATGTATTTTGGTAGACATAAAAACCCGCTTTTTTGAGGTATACAGCTAGGAGTAGAATTGGTGACTCATAGAATAGGTGTGAATTTAGATTTAGTAAATTCTGCAAAAGCGGTTTTCCCAAGTGGTTGCCTCAAGGTATACTTTTGTCAATTAACAACGTGTAAGTTCAAATTGCTCATAATTCTCACCAAAACTTGATATGGTCTTTTTAATTTAAGCCATTTTGGTGGTTTTACAGTGATTTCCCATTGTCATTGGTGACTGGTGATGTTGAGTGTTTTTCCCTATGCTTATTGGATATTTGGATGTACTCTTTTGTGATGTTTGTTTTCAAGTTTTCACTTAATTTTTACTTTAGGTTGTCTTTTATTTATATGAAGAAGTTTTTTGCATGGTCTCATAAGTATTTTGTCAGATATCTGCATTATAAATATATTCTTCCTGTGTGTGTCTTTATCTTTCACTCTCTTCATGGTGTTTTTTGATGAACCAAGTTCCTTAGTTTTAATAAAGTCCAATATATCCATTCTTTTAGGATTAGGGCCTTTGTGTCTTTTAAGAAATCTTTGTTACTGGGGTGCTTGGGTGATTCAGTGGGTAAAAGCCTCTGCCTTCGGCTCAGGTCATGATCCCAGCGTTCTGGATCAAGCCTCACATCAGGTTCTCTGCTTAGCAGAGAGTCTGCTTCCCCCTTTCTCTCTGCCTACTTGTGATCTCCATCTCTCTCTCTGTCAAATAAATAAATAAAATCTTAAAAAAAAAAGAGAGAGAGAGAGAAATCTTTGCTACTAAAAAGTCATGAATATATTTTCTTATCACTTCTAAAAGCTTAAATATTTTATATTTGGGTCTATGGTCTACCTTTAATTAATTTTGTGTGTGTGGTGTTAAGCAGGAGTCAAGATTCATTTTTTTTTCCCCCTATGGGTATTCAAACAAAATTGTCTTTAGTCTTCATCGGTCTCCTGCATATACCGTGCTACATTCAGTCAAAAATGACACACACACACACACACATCAAGGGAAAAGCAACCTATTAGCAAGAGATAAGGTGGTCAACAGAAGCAAACGTGAAGAGTGATGCTTTAGGATCTGACTGCGAGTTCTCTGTCCCTGGGTGCAGTTGCAGACAGTTAGGCATCCCTGTGTGATACTGGGTGTCTATCTGGCTTTTTAATGGAAACTATGATGTCAGTTATTATATTTTTTCAAGGACATTCAGTTTCTGCTGTTAAGAATCCTCCAATCTTCAGATCCACTTGGGTGTTTAAAATCTCCTTTCACTTGCTATGGTAAATGGTAGAGCATTTGACTGCACTTGCTATGGTAAAAGGGAGCTAGTGGTCTAAATTTTTTCTTTCTAGTATTTCAGTGGTATGTCTCACTCCTCTTAAATGGAGAGAATAATGCAACTTACCTTACAGTGTTGTGGGAGTTAACTGAATTAAATTAAATGAAGCTTTTATAATAATGCTTAGCACATGATAAGTGCTCAACAGTCAGTAGCTATTATTAGTTTTCTCTATTCAACCCATTCAGTTATGATTCCAATTGCTTTCATCTTCCAAAAAATGAGTAGACCTGTCCCCGTAGCTACTCTGTCTTCTTTCACATTCTCTTTGTTCTTTTAAATATGTTTGTTGTAATCTTTACAAGATCTGTGGAGGAATTTGATGTAAAAACATTTCAATCCACATACATAACTAAAATTCACCCAACTATAAATTTAAAAATTTAAATTTCTGCAAAGACTCTCTTTATAATTTTTTAGGCCATGACTGTGTAATCACTCAGGTAGATGATTCTAGTTCAAAGATTTCTAGCTCTAAGATTCCTTCCAGCTTAAACATTTTTATGAATTGATGACATAACAAATCATGCCCATGAAAATGGTGAATTCTGTCTTTCTAAAGAAAACTCAGATCATTTGTTCACAATATTTTCTCCTTTTTTCCAGGGTATCTGTCTTCCTACCTGATTGGATATTGGTTGGTTGATTGACAGGTGTGAAAAACACTTGAGGGAAGCTCTTTGACAAGGACAGGAAAAGCTATATACATTCCTTGATCAAATTTAAATACCCTTAAGCAACCTCCATTAACCTTGAACACCCCAAGCTGTTCCCTCAGGCTCTACAACTTACTCAAAGCTCAAACCAAATTTAGTGTGAGAATGAGTCCATCCACCAAAAAAAAAAAAAAAAAAAAAAAATGGGTTAGTATTGTTTCAATGAGTGCAAAAGAACTTTGAAAAAAATAATTTCTATAAACATATTTATGACATTAGTACCAAATTGTGTATGCATATTATTTACACTGAATAAGTTATAGTAAACAGGCTAGTGAAAGATCATATTATTTTACTCATTCACAAGAAGTATAATATTCACAAAGTGAAATAACATTTAGGTTTATTGTTTGTTGCTCCTTTATCAGTTAAAAACAATTGATGATTGTTTCATCAATTAGTGACCTAAAATCTAGGGATCTTTATTAATTTTTCTCATAAACATATGGCAGTTGTGTAATATTTTCTAATTGTGTATATGTGCATACATGTATGAGGTATGTATGTTTGTGTGTGTGTGTGTGTATACACACACGTATATTTAAGTGGGAGGAGTTGGAAGGAAGGAAGAGAGAGAGAGAAAGACAGACATTAGACAAAAAGTCCCAGACTCAGCTGAGTTTGATTATTTAAATGTAGATTGGACCCATTCAAAATTAAATTCAAGTAATTTTAAGGTGGATTGGGGAAATACAAAATAGAATAGTGGAAGGAAGGCAAAAAATATACATGGGGAGACTCCCGTAGTAGTTAGCTATTTTAGACTGTGAAGTGATATCCCACGAGAAGCCAAGAAGCCTCCATCACTTGAATCATTTAAAATTGGACTAGACTAAGCTTAGAAGAATATACCATTGGGAGTAATCATGCTTTGACAGAGAAAGACTGAGAGATCTTTTTCAATTCTAATTGCCATGATCCCGTATAATTCAATTTGAAATGGCCTTGCTATTCTAATTCACAAAGATCCTATTTTTACTAATTCTTTCTTTTTCATAATCCTGCTTCTGGTATCCCTACTCCTCTTTTAGAAGGAAAAAGAAACCTTCAAACTTGGTTCCCAAGTATTCATTGAATTACACTCCTTACTTCCGTGTTGGTTGTTTCTTTTTTTTCCTCTCCCCTCCAGACGGGCTGTTTTGCAGAGTCAGGCACTGCACTCCGGGCTGGGCAGACAGTGATTATCATCACTCTCTGCTTTCATCCATTAGAGCTGGGCGTTAGCAGGTAAGGGGGAGGGCTGACAGAGAGGTTTTCAAAACGGGTCAGCATAAACGCTTCCAGGAGGCCAATTCAGGATAATCTATTGAAATATGGATCAGAAATATTGCCAGCCGAGGCTGAATGCCTCTCTCTGTGGCATTAAAACCAAAGCAACAGAATGCTTTCATGGGGGGAAAAATAACAAAAGCCATAATTACATGGGGGAGAATTGTCTGTTCACATCGTTTGGGGGTTAATTTTGTGGAATGGTTGCCATTCTGTCTGGGTCCAGCATCTGTCTCAGCCACTTTATTTGTTTTGAGATGCTTCAGGGGTAAGGTCCCTGGAGACTTGAGTCCAGGAGGCCTTCTGGTTTCCAGGAGCCAATTTGTGACAAGATCAAAGGGGTCTGTAATCCCAGGAGCCTGAGTTACACTTTGGAATTTACAGGTGTACCTCGTTTTACACAGCACATACATGTTTGAAATGTATTGGAGAGTACGCTTTAGTGAATTGAATTTTGTTAACCCTCTCCTACTTTCAACTGGCAGTGGCCTCTGATCATTTAATTAATGGTCAAAATTGAAGTGGAGCCATGCAATGTGTCTTTATAAGCTAAGAATGCTTTTTGGGATATAGTGTATCGGGTATCAGTGTTTTATGAGCATCTCGCTTCCCAGGTAGTTTTTATTCAACAGTTTCTGAAATGGAGTACTAAAACCAAAACCAAAACCAAAACCAAAACAAAAAAGAAGAAGAAGAAGAAGAAGAAAGAGAAGAAGAATGAAAGAAGAGAAAAACAGAACTCTGAAAATCTGAAGTAAAATTTCCAAACATTGTCAGAACAGTACTTCGTTAACATCCAAAAAGTTATATATAGGTAATATTCAAAATACAGAGTGATAACAATTTTCCCACTTTATCTTAATAACACCAATTCTTTATTTTGATATTTCAAACATACTGAAAAATATAAATAGTAATACAATATTCATTACCCATCACTCAGATTTTCTTTATTGTTAAAAAAAATAAATGTAAACACATACAGTTGAAGTATATCTAAACCCTTTCCTGGTGTTATTTCCCTTCCTTTTTCACCGGAATAACTCCTATCCTGAAGTAGGAATCTATTCTGCCCATCTATTGTCTACATTTTTACTATCTGATTATAAATCCATAGTGGGTCCATAGATAGTATTTTTGTAAGTTCTTAAAATGTTCATAAATGATGGTATTATACATCGATCTTTCTTCTTTCATTCGATATTTTGTTTTTAAGTTTGATCCATATCAATGCACATAGATAAAGGTTTAAATAAATTTAACAGGTACAGGAGTCCCATCATTATTTACTTTAGCCATTCCTCTAATATGTCTTTATGTTGTTTCCAATCTTTCACTACAATTGACTGTATAGCACATCTCCTTGTGTACAAATGTTCAAGTTTCTTTAAAGTTTACAACAACAATCGGAGGTTCTGCGTCTAGGACACATGCATCTTCAGCTTTCCTAGATACTATGAGGATGCTCTCCAAATTTAAATCTCACCAACTAGATCAGTCAAATTAATCAATCTTTTCCTTTATGATTTTACTTCCTAAGCTTGGTTTAAGAACTCCTTCCTTCTTTATAAATGATAAAAAGATATTTATTTTATGTCCACATTTATGTCTTTAAACCACTGGAATTCATTTAGAATATTTTTTTCGGAAGTATGAGAGGTAGGGTTCTGATTATATTGTTTTCCGTATGGATGGTGAAGCTACTTCAAATGCCTGGTGGTTTTTATGGTCACCTCTGCATGCATCAAAGTCTGATATAAGATTAGGTGCTTTCGGGACGCCTGGGTGGCTCAGTTGGTTGGACAACTGCTTTCGGCTCAGGTCATGATCCCGGAGTCCTGGGATCAAGTCCTGCATCGGGCTCCTAGCTCCACGGGGAGTCTGCTTCTCCCTCTGACCTTCTCCTCGCTCATACTCTCTCTCACTGCCTCTCTCTCAAATAAATAAATAAATAAATCTTAAAAAAAAAAAAACGATTAGGTGCTTTCATTCACTGATAGGTCTGGCTTCCTTTCCATTCGTTGATAGGTTGATCTTCCCCTAACACCACATTATTTTAGTTGATATAGTGGTACATTGATTGTGATAGCTAGGGGAGCAAATCCCCGTTTCACTTTTTTTCTTCAAATTTGTCTTAGCTATCTTTGGACCTTTGTGGTCTTACATGAATTTCATAATCAGTTTTTAGAAAATCTTTAAAATGATAAAGTGGTAATTAAAATGTGTAATATAATCATTCTTATATCAAATCACTAAATCTAATTTATTGCTCATTAGTCAATATTAATGATATCCTGCCATGTCCTGACACTTAACTTCTTTGAAAAATAAGCTTATTATATTCCTTTTCTTCTACAAATAATTACCATCTCTCGATTTCAGTAATTTTCATGTCATGCTCATTCTCCCAATTCTTGGGCCTCTTAAGATCCATTCCTGCACCAAGGTAACAGAGTCAGTCCTTCCTGATGCCCTATTGTGAGAATAGCTTTGTAAATGTAACTGTCTCTGAGTCCTCCTCTGTTTCCCATTCCAATACATTCTGCAAAGAGCTTGAGAAGCAGCTGTTTTCCTGGTTTAATCATGCCACTTTTATGCCCAAGAACTTAAACTCTTGTTTGCCATAGGTCTTGAGTGACCCTCAGAGACCACACATCCAATTTCACTGGTGAACGACGGGAAGTCCTGGAGAGGATTTGCTCTGCTTGGACTCACAGAGCTATCAGGAGAGGAATTAAGACTTAAAGATGAAGCTTAGTCTAGAACACAGGTACTCTGACTCCTGAACAATTCTCTTTCTACCTTTTGCTCTCCCCTCCACTGAACCTTCAGATATTATTTCCCAAATGATGTCAACACTGCATTGATTTTATTTCATATAAATCCCCCAAAGAATTTCCCTTTCTTAGTCTTACCTCGAAATGTGACTCATTCCTTCCTACTGCTTCAGAAATACAAGATTTTACCCTGAAATTCAGTCTCCTTCCTTTTCACAGGGCTATGTCTCACCTTCTTGGAAACATTCACCTCCTTCAGGATCCTGAACTATTGTTACCATTATCCCTTCTCCTAACGATGATGATAAAACCAAGACTCATTACACACCTGCCAGGAAACTAGCTCTTGAAAGATCTGGCCTCCCCTTGCTTTGCTCTGCAGATGCAGGATTTGAAAGCCAGAGAGATGAAGTCATGCCCTGGGGGTCCACACTGGGGAATAGAACCCTGGTCTTTAAAAGTCCAGAGCCCCCAGAGCCCGCAAGTTTGCCACCTTGTTCTGTGCCTCCTAACACTAAATATTTGGCACTTTTTGCCCTGGCTTACTCTCGAGTTCAGTGGCCCTTACTCTTAGCTGCGTTGGGTGTATTCTTGAAATCAGTCACTTTCAGTGTTTGTCATCACTGAAAGCTCTTGCCTTTCAACCAGACTATGTATCTTCTGAATATAGGATCATTTAAAATTTTCTTTAGATTGCCCTCTCCCCTCAAAGCACCTACTATGAAGTTCTGATGTGAGCCCTCCTATGACTAGTAAGGGTGCAGTTAGCCTGGAGAGCCTCTCACAACCGTCCAAGAAGCTTCTATGTTGAAAAATCTCCCATTAAAACTGGGACCACTAGTTGTTATGACAGCGTAAAGAGATTGCCACTGAGCGAACATATTTACTCTATATTTTAGCACAACAACTTGTTTGCTATTACATAGATAAGGTCCAAGAAAAAGCTCTCTGATTCATCATTATTTATAGTTCCCCTAGCCAATATTATATGCTGTTAATTAGAAACAAATTTGGCCTATCATGTGAAATGCATTATAAATCATTCTGAGTGACTTTTACTTTAGAAGTGATTTTGTGAGAAGAAAACATAAAAGCATATGAAATTGCTGAGATGAAGAAAATGCATAAATATAATGCAATTTGAGGCCCACTATTCACAATGCTTAAAGAGTATTTTCCACGAGTTTGAATGAGAGCACTCTGTGGTGTGGCAGGCTTGGACAGGGAAGAAAGCCTTGTCCTCTCTCGACTTCATTTTGAACAATCATCTTCGAGCAGTGAATAAACAGGGCATGGATCAATTTTCAAAAGGCCTAGTTAAAAGACACCTAAAAAATTTTAACATTGTTGGGCTTTTTATCATAAAATTTACAAAACAAACTTTTAATATTTAATAGACTTTATTTTTTTTAGAGCAGTTTAAGTTTTATAGGAAAAGCTAGCAGCAAGCTCCCATATACACCCCTCTACCCACAGACCTCTATGTGCCCTCCCCAGATTCCCCTATTATGAACATCTTGCATTGGTGTGATACATATTTTACAATTGATGAGTCAATACTGATACATTATTGTTAGGTGAAATCTATAGCTGACATTTGTATTCGTTCTTCATATTGTACCTTTGACAGGTTTTAGCAAAACGACATGTATCCACCATTGCAGCATCATCAACACAGATTTTATGTTAAAAAAAAATAAAAAGAGAGGTGCCTGGGTGGCTCAGTGGGTTAAAGCCTCTGCCTTCGGCTCAGTCATGATCCCAGGATCTTGGGATCGAGCCTTGCATCGGGCTCTCTGCTCAGCCTGCTTCCCTTCCTCTTTCTCTGCCTGCTTCTCTGCCTACTTGTGATCTCTGTCTGTCAAATAAATAAATAAAATCTTTAAATATATATATATATATAAAGAAAGAAATCTAGAAGATACCATTTTGAAATATTTAGCTGCTGAAACAAATAAACTCAAACTCAACCAAAAACGTAGTGAACTTATTCTTTATAGTTCCTACCAGATGGAAAAGCAATACAGTAAAAATTAAGTAGTCTTTTCTTTGAAAATTGTAGTTATTTTGAATAACAGTGCTGTCAAAACAGCAAATGTGAACACCACATAGTCTAGCTCATTCTCTTTCGTGTACTGTTCTCAAGGTTTGGTGTGAATACTTCATGGTTAAAGTATGTCTTCCCTTGAGGATCACATAGCCATTTAATTTCTGTTCTGGCATTTGGCCTATTGTGTTTATGAGGTTCTATTGAGAAATGGAATCGATGACTTCTTCCATAACCACAAAGAAAAATTGAAAGTTACTGATTTCAAACCGCTATTATAACCTTTCATGTTTTTCTGGAAAAATGTTTTCTTTCCAAAATGGAAACAAAAAGCAAAAAAAAAAAAAAAGAAAAAAAGAAAAAAAAGAATTCCCTATTAAATGTCTAACCATTCAGTATCAACCCATCTTTCAGTACGTTGAAATTTCAACTCAGACTTAGCCAGAGGAAGGCTGGAGTTTCCCGTCTTTAGTTTGAAATCTACCGGATGTTGCTGCCTGGCCTGATAGATCTCTATCAGGCTCCTGCTTGTTGATGCATCATTGTCAAGGAAAGGAATGGATTTCACATCTAGGGTTAACCCCATCTGCCCCCCCCCACCCGACCCATGGCCACTTTCTTGTCAGTACAGATTCATGGCTTTTACCTCAAAGACTTCCCTCCCCAGCCCCCACAGTGCCCTGAGGACTTAAATGAAGTCAGCAGTGATGCTTTTTCCAATATCTTTTCCTTTGTGTGAAATGTCATTTTAAGACTTTTTTGGAAGCATCAAAATCCAAGTTGTGATACACAGAATTTCCTCCAGAGCAATGGTTCTTAACTAGGGGCAAATTTGGCCCCCAGGAGATTTGATAATGTCTGGAGATACTTTCCAGTTGTTCCAAACAGAGGTTGGGGAGGGTATTGCTGGCCTCTAGTAGAGAGAGGCCAGGGATGCTGCTAAGCAGTCTGGGGTACACAGGACAGCCTTCCCTGTCAGGAGATCAACTGACACTAGAACTCAGTAGTACTGAGTTCCTGCTCTAGAGGTTTAGTCATTCAGCCATTTTTGCATTTCAAAGTATTGCATTTGTTGGAATAGCAAGGCATTGGGTCCTGATTTTTTTCAAGTTAATGCCCAATAATAGTGGAAAATAATGTGTGTGTGTGTGTGTGTGTGTGTGTTTTATTACCTTGCTCAGAAAAAAAGCTACCATGTTTGTAAAGTAGAAAACCTTAGTTGTCACTCAAAATGTAAACTGTCATAAGGGATAAGAGATTAACTGATTCCACTGCCGACTTTTATAGTGTCATTATTTTCCCCTCTAACTACCTCCTTAATATCTTTGCTGACGAAGATGTTTTAAAATGGAAGACAATTAGAGGCTTTTTGTTTATGAAAAATGAAGTGTTCGGGCACAAAAGCGTGCACAGTGGACCTCTTACAGGATGTTTAAAATCTCCTTTCATTAAAAGATGTTCTTACGTGGCCATTTGTCACTTAATAGGAATTCCTATTGTTTCTACTGTTGTTTTTATGTATAAACACCAGCACCAATAGATTTCCAGGATATCCTTTTCAATTTCACACCCCTTGATTTCATGTCGGGTTGCCTCAGACGATTTTTCCATCTTAAAATCACATTCTGCATAAGAATACCTGAGAATACTCTAGAAAAGCCATAGGCAACCAGCAGCCAGAGAACCAGATCCTAGGCACAGATGCATTTTGTTGAGTCAGGAGAGAGCTTAAATTTTTAAAAATTATTTGCCAATGTTTAAAAAAGTAATAGATTTGGCACAAGAATCTGGATCTCTCTCTCTTTTTTTTTTCTTGAAAAATGGAAAGATCTGGCATTTGGGAGCAGTATTCCTCCATGGCAGCAGTTCCCTGCAAGACAAGAGGAGCTGGACACGTTTGCCACGGGTGGATGCATGCCTGCCTACCTATCCCCCTACCCCCCAGCCTGCTTCACTCAGGCACTTCCATCCTGCCCTCAGCAGCCTTTGGATTTGCAACCCCTGCTCCATTACAACCAAGTTTTCCAAGTGCAAATATGTTTGGTAGTTAGTAGAACCCAATCTTTGGCTCATAACCCAATTTAACAACTCATTTGAAGAAAGATGGAGAGCTGAGGCAATTTGGAAGGTTGGTAGGAAAGGTGATGAGGGGAATGCGAAGCTTGAGCTGTGAGTGAATGCACTAGGAGGGAGAGGTCAGGAAACGAACTGCACTGGAAAGTGAAAACAGATTCACTTCCTCAAAACAGCACTGCACAGAGATCTTCTGAGCTTTGGTGAGAAGAAGGCAGGTCAGGTAGTAAACAGGAGGAAAAATCAATGGCCACGTCAGAGGCTCTCTGCCACTGAATTGGCCCACGTATCATCTTTGCCCCAAGTGGTAGTTTCCAGTCCTGGCCTACGTTCTTGAGGAATCACCAGAATTAGAAATGGAATCCAGGAAGAGCTCCAGGAGTCAGTTCAAGGAGGGAGGATGATAATGTGTTGGAATTACGATACAAGGCAAAAGTAGATGGAAAGGCAAAGCCAGTAGAAACCAGGAGTGTCAGATACAGCATTAGGGTCCACAGGGGAGGGGTCAAGCCAGAAGAAAGGTCAGGATAGGGAAGATGTAGACGGTAGTTTCTGGCCTCTGTGTTCCTCTGGGCAAAGTCTGTGATTTGGACAAATCTAGAAGACCCATGGAACTCCTTGCTCTTAATCTGTAGTAGTTTGAGGTCCACGTGTCTGTGAGTCTCCATTTCTTTGTGAACGTGGCGTTTCATAGACCTTTTTTCTAGTCATCCAAGGTCTGAAGCAAAGCAAGGGGTGGTCTGACCACACAGAACTTTAGGTTACTTCCTTCTCTCCCTGCCCCTGAATAAGACAAACAAGATAAAATCTTGAAGCTGCAGCCTCCAGCTGTGGTCTACAAATGTGAAGGCAAAGGGAAAAAAATCTTGGGGCTATGGGGGTGGGGAGGCAGGAGAATGAGGAAATGAACTGTTTGGAGGGTGTTTAAGCCTTATCTGATGCAAGAGAATGAAGAAAGGACTAGAAAGAAAGAAGTTTGAGAAAGGAAAAAAGTAGAAGAATATTAAAATTGTTGCTGGAAGGAATCTCAGAAAATACTCCCCTAGGCTAGGCTGGGCTTTCCCTGTTTAATATGTGTAGAGAGACCATATCATTTACCATCCAAATCTGTACTCTTCCAGGAACGAAAGAAGAAACTATTAGTAATTTTTCCAAGATCCGGGCAGGACCCGGGACTGGCCAGCAAATGTGAGTCAGGTCTTGAGTTAAAGACAAAGTAAAGAACCTCGCTTGAGCTTGAGGGCGCCAGGCTACTGACTACCTCCTAGAGGCCTGGAGGCCTCAGACTGAACCTATTGTGTTATGATGCAGAGAGTGGAGACTCCAGCTCAGTTAGGAGGATGGAGAGAGTGCTTCTTCGTCTCTCACCAAGCCTTGGAATCACCTAAGGACTTTAAAAAATTACAGATGCCCAGGAATTCACTTTTACTTATTCTGGATTGGGACTTAAAAAAGGTTTTGTTGTTGTTGTTGTTGTTGTTATTGTTTGTTTTTTTTTGTTTGTTTGTTTATTTGTTTGTTTTTAAACTGCCTGGTGATCCCAGTGTGCAAGCTAACCAGAACTTGACAGTTTCTCCCAGGCTTCTAGGTGACCATAGCCTGCTCTTCCCTCTCCCCAGTGTTAGTCTATGTTGACAAGATGGTGAACACGCCCTGCAGCGAGTTTCCTCCCTGCTTCCCCACCCCCACCCCCCAGACCCAGTTTTGGGGCTGGAGGAGGTAGGGGTGGCAGTAAAGTGAGCTTGTGTATTTAAGCTGAGAATGTATTTCTTGCCATGAACAATTGAATATTAAAAAATGAAACAGAACAAAACCTGAACAAAACCCCTTAACCAGGGGTATGACAGCTCTTGGCATCACCCAGCTTAAGACTGAGGAAGTCCTGTTTGGGCTAGTGCTTTATTACTATCTAGAGCCACAAAGACACATCTATTACATTGGTGCCATGCCTACTTAGTGTTTGGAGATGGCAACATCGAATCTACCCTCAGACCACAAAGATTTCTCATTTCACCGTATTTCTGGAGTAGATGTTGGGTCAGGGTGCTAAAAGGTGCCATGGTTGTGGCTGTGCCCCAGAGGGACCCACAGAATTCACTGTCCAGACAGTGAAGTAACTCATGGAGCCCAGAGGGAGCTGGCCTGCTTTGAGCTGTTAAAAGGTAAACTGAGGCACATTATTATTATTATTATTATTATTATTATTTTAGAAGCGTTTGAGCAGAAATCTATGGGAGAGAGGCAGGACCAAGCCAGAAAAGGTTCGGAGCACTCTGTGGCAGGAGCTTGGAACCCGTGCAAAAGACTCCTATAAAGAGATCGCAGAAGCAAAGAAAGGAAATTCTTTGATTGGCTATAGCTTAAAGCCTGGTTGGCTGTTTGTGATTGGTTGTCCTTAGCGTTTTGATTTCCCAACCGGGAGGCCTTTCCTGCCTTAGGTTTGGGCTGCTTCGGTAGGCTGCTGGGGCTTTAGAACCAGATCCATCTAAGTTAGGCCTCTTTGTTGAGTTAACTTCCCAGAACTGCCCTCACCATCGTGTCAGTGGCGACACGGCCAGGAGAAACACCAGCGGATAGGCAAGAATTAATGAAAAGCATTTTAAATCCTCATTTCAGCCTCTCAGAAAATCACCGAGGGATTATATAACCCTCAGCCAGGCTTCAGTCCGCCTTCCTCTGTCTTCGCTCTCAGAATCTCTGTACCGCATCCTTTATCAATAGTCCAGGATTTCAATTTCATCTCACATCTCAATACCTAGCGTGGTTCACCAGGGTAACCGTTCCCTATTTCCTTTCTCGCGCCCTCGCTCTCCTCACTCTGCTTCCCAACTCCCTCTTGGAAGCCTTTTCTTCTCTCTCCTCCTCCTTTCTGGGATCCGTTTCTGGGGCTGGGGCTCCTTTTCCTTTAAGATGTAAATGCTGCAGCTCAGCTCAGATTCTAATCAGCACGACAAAAGGCCAGGCCTGAAGCTGTCTGAGCAGCCAGACTCCTTCCTCTTAGAGCCTGGGGGTGGAAGAAGAGGGGGAAAATGCTGGGACTGCTCAAAATTGAACTTATTTGCTCTGTATCTTTGTATGCAGATGAATTTATATATATATATATATATATATATATATATATATGCATACATACAAGCGTAATTACAGGAGAGCCATAGGTAGGTGTCATGAAATACTGTGGAAGAATTCAGGAATCATTTTGTGCAAGAATGATATGTAGGCTCTAGAAATATGTGCCAGTGGAATGCTTTGAAATTAATTTTTGTTACTGAACACATTTCCAGTATATTAAAAATGAAATTTTCAACCAAAGGGATGAAAACTGATTTTGAATATCCCACTCCTGTTAATTTTCACAATAGCAAAACAGAAATTATTTTTTCTTATTTTAATAAGGGTCAGATGTGGGAAGAAGGTATGCACACATTCTTTGAAAGAAAATTAAAATATAATATCTTACAGTTCCATAAGAATAACATAAATACAAAATATAAAAGTTTGCAACATTTTCCTTGTTGCTATTTCATATTAGTCTGCATACACCTCATTATTCTGGATTATTTTGTTTATCATTGTAACTCTAGCACCTAGTATGTGGCCTAAATGAAAGAGGCAATCATTGAACTTATAAATAATACAAGCTGGCTCTGAGCATTTGCTAAGTGCCAGGCACTGTGCTCTAAATACAGAATCCCAGGCGCTTAGATTTTCTGTCATTGGTGTTATGCATAAAAAGGACTTTTCTACTATAATATCTTTAAAGGCTTATATCTTAAAAAAAAAAATTTTTTTTTTAAAGATTTTATTTATTTATTTGACAGAGATCACCAGTAGGCAGAGAGGCAGGCAGAGAGAGAGGTGGGGGGAAGCAGGCTCCCTGCTGAGCAGAGGAGCAGAGAATTGGATGTGGGGCTCCATCCCAGGACCCTGAGATCATGACCTGAGCTGAAGGCATAACCCTCTGAGCCACCCAGGTGCCCCAAAAGATTTATTTCTTTGAGACAGATTAAGAGAGAGCAAGAGCATGAGCGGAGGGAGGAGTGGAAGGAGAAGGAGAGAGAATCTCCAGCAGATTCCGGGGTTGAGCCTGCAGAATCCCACCCCACCCTTGACACCCCCACCCCTGGGGGGCTCCATCTCAGGACCCTGAGATCATGACCTGATCCGAAATCAAGTCAGATGCTCAGCCGCCTGGGCCATCCAGGTACCCCTAAGGCTTATTATCTTCTGGTTCTTGAAGATTTTTTTCTTTTCTTTCTTCCTTCTTTCCTCTGTCCCTCCCCCTCACCATCACTCCCTCCCTTTCTTCATTTCTTCCTTCCTTCCTTCCTGTTGTAAATATTCAGACCAGGGCTGCCCAATATAAAACATAATGCTATCCACAAATGTGAGCAACAAAAATTGAATTTCCTAGTAGCTACATTAAAAAAGGAAAGAGAAACAGATAAAATTCATTTTAATCATGTATTTTGTATAACCGAATAGATACAAAATATCATCATTTCAATGGGTAATCGATATAAAAAAAATTTTAATGAGATATTTTGCATTCTTTTCTTTTTACTGAACTTTCAAGATCTGGAGTATGTTTCACATATTAATGTATCTCAACTTAAAATAGCACATTTTAAGTGCTCAATAGCCACATGTGGCTAATGGTTATTGTACTGGACAACACAGTCTTAGATCTTCAAAGCTAGAGATAGAAATTACTAACCAATCACTCTTAGCCATTTTCTGAATAATCCACATTTGCCCTATTTGTATCCCAAATGCCTTTTATTTATTTACTGATAATCTAGTACGTATGCAGAGTACTCAGTATACATGGTAGAATGAGTGAATGATAGGATGACATTATGATTTATTTTAAAAGGATAAGATACTAAGGAACTTCATTGAGGGGGAGGACTTAACATTAATAATGTGTTGAGTCCCTGACATTAGACCAGTTACGAGATGCACATTATCTCGTGTACTGCCCAGCGCATATTTTATTGAGATTGTAGTGATCAGATTCGCTTTTACAAAGAAATTGAGGCTTAGTGATGTTTAGTAGTTTTCTCAAGGTTACAATCATAGTGAATTGCAGAGCCAGATTTGTAACTACGTTTGTCTGAGTCCAGACTGAATCCTTCACCATCCCATACGGCCTTTTTAAGATAAGACCATCAGGCTAAGGAAATAGCAGAGTCTGTGTTTATTCTATCAAGTTAGAAAAAAGACCATCGCTTATGGTAGTTGTTGACATTTTCTCTCTGATTTCACTAGACAGAGTGGTTTAGTAGAGAGTGGCAAATATTCTTTCATTTTCACAAGGTTTTCAATTTGTTTTGAGAACATTTATTGGAAAGGCATTTAGAAAATTATTTTGTATTCCTTTAAAGATTGCAGGAGAGAGAGAGCACATAATTTGCATTTTGTGGTTTGAAACCTTAAGTGATTAAATAGTCCCACAAAGATATTAGTAGTGGAACCAAGACGTTACCATCATTATATTCCTCGTCTGAACCTCCTCTAACCACCAAAAATGTCCTCTTTAAATTGAGGTTACAAATTAGGATGCTAAATTAGGTGAGTAAGACTCTTCCTTACTTATTCTGTAAGGTAAGCTCCTTGTTGAAAGTCAGAAAATAATGCATTCCTGTGCATATGTAATTGTACAGATAATTGCCTCTATCATTTAAAAATATCATTTGCCAAAATGGTGTCTATGATTAATTATGTACATTTATCATTGAGTCGACTGGGGTACATTATAAAATCCTTTCCCTAAGCTCATGCATCTTTTCTCCCTTCTTGTTTTTTCCAATGTAAGTTATTTAGTAATTCACAATTTTTTGTTGTTCCTTAAGCCATAATTCACCTGCACAGGAACCACCAACAAACTTGCCCTAGCGCTGCAGAGGGCTTGTTTTTTGACTTATGACATCAAGGAATAAGGATGATATTTCAAATCTCCCTTCTTGTTTTGTGGATGCTTCTAAAACTAAAATCCTGGGAGAAGGATCCTTTATCGATATTAGGTACCTCCGTGACCATTTCCTCCGCCTGAAACTGTACAGTGTTGGGCTTCAAAGTCAGATGGCAGTAAGGAAAGAAAAAAATACTTAAAAATAAGAAGGTAAATAGTAATCCTGAAATCCTGACTTATAGAATTTACCTAATGTAAATACAATGTACCTAAGGATAGTAGCAACTGTCCGAGAACAGACTCCATCTTTTACATGAGGCTTTCTGATGGTCTCTCTGTTTCTGCTCTACCCTGGATTCTCAGAAAAATGTCCAGATTGATGCCACTGTATTTTTATTTGTTGAAGCTTGGGAATCCTATTTCCCTGAGTAGGAAAGATGGTTGCTGTCAGCCCTGAACCTGTATCCACAGAATTCAAAATCCCCAAAGGAATCTTTCTCAATCCCAGCTTCATTTATAAATCTAGCAAGAACCTAATTGCTTGATTGACCCCATAATAGTGATGGGGGTATAGTATCTGCTACCTGCTATCTGCTACATGGTAGTGATAGCTTCACCAGGACCAGAAGGATGAGAAAGGAGAGATTCTCCAAAGAAAGAATGTTAGGCAAACAGGCGGTATTCATCTGCTCTAGGACCCAACACTTTGATTGCTTTCTTGTCACTTGAAAAGACTGTATTTTAAGCTCTATGAGGAGAGGGACCAGCTCTGTCTTGCTAACCACTGTATCCTCAAGGCATAGTTCATTATTAGATGCTTAATAAATTTATGAATGAATGAATGTCAAGCTACATAGGAGACAAACTTTTAAGTTTGGTGGCTCAGAACAAGGAGGGCACGGTGTGGGCTAAATGGTGGTGTGCTGAGACAGGTCGGGGAGCCATGTATAATTTGAGGTTGGTACTTTTCTTCTTTAGAAATGGAGAGACCTTAAGTTAGGTCTTGCTCTAGGTTGCAAAGTCTTCTTTAAGCTTGGTTTCATACATTTGTGATGGCGGTTTGTTGGGTGTAGTTTCTCTGCTTAAAACTTCCCAGGGAAATCTTTCATTTCCAAATCTATGAGAGGCACTTGACTTCTGCCCTCTTACCCCAATGCCTTTGTATAACTCTGAAATCTGGTTCCTCATAGAAACCACATGGGAAAACACAGTGTAAAGTACCAGTATGGTATTTTCATTCATTCATTCCATACATATTAACAGAGAGTCTACTCTGTGCTGTGCAGAATGCTAAGCTTGGAAGAGGTGATCCCGAGCAACTGGACTAGAAGAGGAAGCAGACAAAATGCCACACAGATACACAATTTAAATCAGGACAAAGGCAGTACGAAGAAAAGGAGCTCATGTGCTTATTTAGTGCTTATTAGTGCCATGTGCTTATTTGGAAGAGTTCTCCTCTGTTCTGTGTGATCCAAAGAAATTTCCCCAAGGAAGTGACATCTGAGCTGAGATTTGAAGGATGAATACAAGTTAAACATGTGGGAGCCTAAATGTTTCAGGCAAAAGGGGCAGCATAAGCAAAAACTCAGAGACAGGGAAAACGCAGGAGAAGGTCAGAGTGGCTAGAGTGAGTGAGTGTGGGGAGGATTCTATGAGCTGAGGTCAGAGAGGAAGGTAGGGATCAGTTTATGCAGGACTTGATAGCCATGTTGAGAAGTTTATCTTTCCTTTGCAAGGCATGTGAAGCCTTTAAGTGGTGGAGGGTGACGTCTGTTTTCCCTCTGGAATAGATCACTCCAGCAACAGAATGAAGCAGATATTGGACAGGGGTGAGAATGGATGGCTGAGACCAGCTAAGAACCAACTGGGTATAGGAATGAGAAAGTCAGAAACCAATTTTTGCATCTCTAAACATAATACTGAGTCCTCTGTTTTACCAAGTCCATCAGCTAGAAGTTCTCATCTGAGAACGGATGAAGGACTTTATCCCATTTGTGTCATGCTAGAGAGCACCCCAGGAGAGGGTGTCAGTGTGTGTGGAATGATCAGATGCACTTTGGGAGTTTGCTGGTTTGGAGGTATGGGAGTAGAGTCATGTAGAAACGTAAATGAGAAGGCTGGGGATGTGGGTCTGATGATAGAAAACAATAAATCCTAAAGCGGAGGCTTGGGAGACTTCCACAAAGAGACTCTACTTAGAGGTGGGAGTGTGAGGGACTGTTAAAGATGATGTTAGGGGAGAAAGAAGAGATTGCTAAGGAAAACACCTCTCTTTAGGGATGGATATTCATTCCCTAAATACGAAGGGTTCACTATGTACCTGGCACGGGGCTGTGACTCTGAGTCGACAACCAGAAGAAGCTAGATGGAGAAGAAAAAAGAGGAGTCTGAAAATGTGGAATAACGAACAGCAGAGCATAAGAAAGTCTCAAGAAAGAAGCGGGGTCAGTGGTTTAGTTCCTGTGGAGGACAGAAACACAATGTTTGTGAAAAGACAGCTCTGGGCTAGCTGAGCGGTTTCCACGCTAGATGGCACACATTATAAAGCCAGGCTGGCCACCAGACTTAGAGGAAACACATGTAAGGGACTTTGACAAAACCCTCCTCCAAGTTAGAACTTGAAATTATAGGAAGAGAAGACTCCATATATAAAATTTCGCTTTGTATCTCGCTTCCTTGAAGCACAACTATCCTGTCTACAGAAAGAGAGCTGTGCTTTCCTTGTTCTGCCATGGCTGTCAGCCAAAAGCAGAGATGTTGTAATTTGAAGTTGACAGCAAGATGACCCTTACAGGGTCACTACAGCTTCTGTCTTGTGGCAGAACCTCCCGCTGAAATATGGCGGTGCCATGATGTTAAATCAATAGTCGTGAGTGATGTGGAGATTTGAGATGAAGCTAAACATAGCTTCCTCTGATTTTACCTTTTCATTTTTCCTACTGGGCACCATGTTCTTAGAAGAAGAATGATTTACTTCTGGGTAAATCATCTGTTCAGGTTTGCTATTCTAACCAAATGACCAAATCCCAAGAGGATCTCAAGGGCCTGAATGTTAATTGTGTTCATTTAGGGTCTGGTGTTTAAGTTTTTGGTGACAAAAAAGAGATAAAATAAAATAAAATTCCACTTGAAGTTTATAAAGTAGTGGACACAAACATTCCTGTTAGAAATATTTGGGAAATTCTGATTGCCAATTAGAGATGTAACGCTGAGTAACTCCGTAATGGGAATCAAAGTCGTAAAAGAATAACATGTATTTGGGCTGAATAACATTCAAAATTTTATTTCCAAGAATTTAAAAAGAAGATGAAGATATAGCTGTTATCTATTTCTGTATAACAAACCATGCCACAATTTTTTTACTTAAAACGGGAACCAATGATTCAGAGCACGAGTCTGTGAGTTGATGGTTTCGGCTGGGCTCAGCTGTACAGTTCTTCTAGCCTAGGCTGGGAAAGCCTCACACATCTGCTGACAGCTGCCAGGCAGCTAGATAGCTCTGTTTCTGGGGGTTGGTAAGGACAATGGGGCTAGAGGAACCATAGGTCTCTTATCAAACAGAAGGCTAGCTTTGGCTTGTCCACATGGCATTAGGCTGGGTTCCTAGATGAAGAGTGGAAGATTGGGGGCCTCTGGAGGCGTGGATCAAAGTGGGCATAACATTATTTCGTCCATTTGATTAGCTAGAACAAGTCACAAGGGCTGCTCATGTTCAAGAAGTGGAAAAACAGATTCCATCTATTGATGGGAAGGGTGAACTACAAAGTTAAACTGTAACAGGGTAAGGATAGTGGCCATTTTACCGATGATGCATCATTTGTATCCCATTTGTTATACAGATAGGTAGGTAAAATGTATCATATTTAAATAATACCTTTGGAAGGAAAGGTATTCTCATTTTTTGCTTTGAGGGCGGTATCAAACTAGAACCTCTCTCAAAGTAAACAGGATGAGATTGGGTTAATTGAGTATTTTTGGCATCATTTTTGTTTAACTGCAGAGAAAATCTTCATGTGTTTGGTGGTTGTTAGTCTGGGTATGTGTGACACCACCAATCAGACAAAGCAGAATTTCTTAATGGAAAGGAACACTACCTAGCTGTTGGCCTAGTAATCTTATACAAAGATTTCACAGTTGCCATTGGGAAAAGGCATTTACTTGACAAATGGTGCTATATCTGTTTTTGTCTGCCCAGTTTTAAATTTCTTCTTATTAAAATGGCAAATTCAGGTCCCAGAATAAATTGAACAAATGAAATACATAAAGGGAAGATCACACTTCATCACTTCACTTTGTAATATGTAGACATCTTATGAATGCAAGGACATTTCATGGAAAGAGAGTTTTAAAATTACTTTGTATGCGTATAGAGAAAATAAAACTTTTTGATGTCTTGGCTCAAACTGAATAGGATCTCACTTAATAGCCCATGTAGTACTTTAAGATGATTTATTATTATGCTAATATTGTAATGTAATATTTATTAAGCATTGGAAGTGTGCAGAATACTAGATAGTCCACGTAAAAGATCCTGGTGGATTTCAAGGAAAAGAGCTAAGAAACGCACTCTCCTAATCCACAGGAAAAAAGAGCAATTCAGAATCTAGCCGAACCAATAAATCCTACTTAATTTAATATACAGCATATGTCCAAAAAAAAAAAAAAAAGGGTAGACTAATAGAAATGGCAAGTGAGCATTTCTGATTAGAAGTCTGACATCTTAAGCTCACACTTTTCTCTCCACACCTGAGTTTCAGAAGGGTTATTTCAGTAAAATAGTTCTCATTTAAAAGAAGTTTTGGCCAGTAATCCTCTGCATTATCATCTGGTGTTCTAAGATCACAAGTTATAGTAGTTTCTATAGAGACCAGCTTTATAACTATCATCCCAAACTACAAGATTAACTGCTTTTAAAAAATTATACCTTAACTCTAACTTTACAGCATCAAAATAAAATTTATAATGTTGGCATAAAGTATGTGGAAGTCTTAGAGTTATAAAATTGTTTTAAGAGGACAATTCTCCCCCCAAATTAATAGCATATTAGAAAAAAAATCATCTCTACTGTGGCCAAGAGAAATGCGGGGAAAAAAACCCAAAGATAATGATTAGGTGACTACAAAGAAAAATGCACATTCCCAAATAGTAGGACTCAAATCTCTCCACTTTTATCTGAAAAAAGTCACGTAATTTGAGGAAAGATTTTCTTAGTTTGCCATAATTCTACACTTTGCTTTGCTTAGCCAGTTTAGATCAGGGTGGAAAAAGTAAGGCCAAAGCTCAAAAGGGGCTTAGAAACAATGTTTCCTATTTCATGAAATCATGCTCACTGAATAAGGGTTTTATCTTTTACTTGTCTTAAAATAGAATTCTCCCAGAAGTTGATGAAAGTCTTAGGTGAAAATTGATTGGGGGTGTCTGGGAGACTCTGTCAGTTAAGTGTCTGCCTTTGGCTCAGGTCATGATCTCAGGGTCCTGGGATCTAACTCCACGTCGGGCTCCCTTCTCTATGAGGAGTCTTCCTCTCTCCCTCTCCCTCTCCCCCTGCTGGTGCTCTCTCTTTCTCTCAATCAAATAAATAAAATCTTAACAAACAAACAAATAAATAAATAAATAAAGTTATAGTGTAGATGTCTATTATTGCCATTGTAATAAAACAAAAGTACAAGCTTTTCTTGGTAATATGCATTCATCTCCATGTATAATCTTTTTTAAAAAAATTTATTTATTTGACAGACAGTGAGCCTGCATGTGCACACAAAGGAGCACAAGGAGGGAGTGGAGGGACACAGGAAGAGAAAGAGAGAGAGAGAATCCTTAAGCAGATACCCCGCTGAGCACAGAGCCTGACCCTGAGATCATGACCTGAGCTGAAAACAAGAGTTAGATGCTTTACAAGCAAAGAACATCGTGTTATTTAATAATTCACAAAGAACATTTTAGGACAGTATACTTTATGCTAGTCGATGGATCAGATTTGCAAAATGCAGATACATTTTATTTGGTGATTTTTATTTAAAAACTTGAAGAGGAGAAACAGAGCAGTGAAAAGTACATTCAGTTCAAGTAGTGAAGACAACATGACAATTTCCTAGGGGGATAAAATCACCTATCAATTTCAGTGTTATAGCTGAAAACCGGTCATATAACTCTGTGGTATATAGAATGAAGTTTAGATAATGAAAAGTGATGTGGAAATTGGTTGAATCAACTAGTTCTTGTTTGCTTCTTTTTAAATTACCTGTAAGCACAGAGTCATTTGTAGTACACAGGAATGTAATACATATTTTCATATATGTCTAATTATATGGTTTAGTTGTTTATCAAAACAGCTGCCCAAGTTTCTCTATGTTTAAAAAGTTTGCTCTGTAGATCTTATTTAAACTGTTTTCCAATGGGCAAAACAACAACAGACAGTTCATAAATAAAACATTTAAAAAATGCCTTTTTCAGAATATTGCAGCAACTTATAAATCTCCTACTTATCCACGGGCTTTCTGAGAATGGATGCTGTGAAACAAACTTGAGGAAGCACCCGGAAAGTAAAGAAAGAATGAGCAAAAATGGAAAATTCGTGATGGAAGTTGAAGGTCACAAGACAGAAGGTAGAGACGTGACACTCTATTTAGTAGACAGTTTCTTTGTTTTTTTTTTTTTTACTTTTAGGTTGCACACAGAAGAGACAGCTAGATCAGAAATAGAAAAGGAGCATTTCCTTAGGTCTCCAAGGAGAGGAAAGCTAGCAAATAGTTATTTCTTAAGATTCTGAGAAACCTGTTATATAAACAGGGTGAGGAGGAGCAAAGGCTTTATTAAATAGTTTGGTGATAGAACCTAGGTTTCTTAGGGCTTTGGAATGAATTCTAAATGTTCTAGGAAGATAAATTGCAGGATTAGATGAAATGCCATTTTGCTAGTCATCTGTTAGAAAGTTTTGTGTCTAATTGTTATTTCTTTGATCTTTGTTCTTTAGTTTATTTCCTTTATTATTTCTCCTGGCTATCAGTTCTAATTTAACTACTGTATTAAACAAGAAGTGCTTAGTCTTTGGATGGTGGGGTTTGATTCACGAGCTTGTTTCATTTCTTTGTCTGCACGCTTGACACAGCAGAACTCTACTTCAACCCGGAGACAGCTAAGGCAAAAATGAAGTCTAAACTAGTCCAAAAGAGATTAACCCATATTTGAAAGCGAGCTTTGCCCCTGCCACCCCATCTCAGAGATGGTATTCTCTTTCGTGCCATTTGAAAACTACTTTTAAAGCATCACTTCATTTTAATAGAGAGGATCCTAAAGTTCCATTCTCTATTATCAACATTCTTGTCTTGACCGTTAGTTGAAACATTTCAGACAAATAAGTACAGGATTTTCTTTTTTGCCTGAAATATTGAAGTAGTTAAGGTAAAAATAAATCACCTGGATCAGTGATTCTCAGTTTTCTATGCTCCTTAGAATTCCCTGGGAGCTTCTAAAAATCACAGATCCCAGGTCCTTGCCCCTAACAAACCAAAACAGGAAGTGGGGTCCTGGCATTGTTCTTTTTAAAATAGCTCCCTAGGTAGGGCACCTGGGTGTCTCTGCCTTGGTCAAGGTCAAGGTCAAGATCCCTAGGTCCTGCTCCGTAGGGAGTCGTCTTCTCTCTCTCCCTTTGCCCCTCCCCACCTCATGCTCTCTCTCAAATAGATAAAATCTTTAAAAAAAATGCATATTAAAAAAGAAAAATCTCCCTAGGTGACTCTAATTTGTAGCCAAGGTTAGAACACCAACCTAGATAGTTCAGGCCCCAAAATAATGAACAAGTAAGTAAACAAACAAACAAGTACTCCCATCCCTATTTGTACATTGAGGCAGCACAATTATTACTTGCCACTTGTTTTAAAACCACCAGTGCATTTGGTTGCCTTTAAACCCAAACATTTGTAGATAGCAGTTAAGCCCTTCTACAGTCCATTCTTACCGGACTTCTCAGGTCTCAGCTCCCCACAGCCCTGTACAAATCCTGTTAACTCAGAACCTTCGAACACTCCCTACCTTTTTACTCCTGTTTTTAGCTTGCTGTTTTCTTTCTTTCAGACATCAACCTCATTCTATACTTAGGAGAACACTGTTTATACAAAGGCCAGCTTAAGGGTCATTGACTCCGTGACATTGGAGTAATCAGAATATAGTTATTTTATATAATGCTTATTTGCATAAACTCAAATCACTTAAATATTTTCCTGAAGAGACAATGTCACATTCTCTAGTGATGTGAAAGGTTAATAATACCTCTTGAAATTCTCTAAGTATGTATCTATCATATTGCTTAGTTACTCCAATATCAATCATTACTTAGGTGTATCATCCCAGAAGGACACATTTGATTTAGGTTTATAAATTATTTCACATAGACATTTGAATGATGTTTTGAAAGAGTTGCAAGTTCTACTGTCTTATTCCAACTCCCTGATTCATTTTAAGGAAGATCACCATGTATGATTTTTTTTTTCTGCTTAAAATTGGACTTTAAGCAAATTAGACTTTAAGCGAATTAGAGATATTGAAAATGTTAGGACATCTATATTCTTTTGATATGTTGAATTTTCACATTTGGAGTATGAGTTTCAAATAGGAAATAAGTGGATATAATTTCTTTTTCTTTATTCCTTTGGCTTTGACGCCACAGGAAGCCAGCTTGCTAACTCCCTGATATCTGATATTTCCCTGGCTGAAAAGACTTTTTGATGAGGATCAGCATTTCCCCCAAGACAGGAGTGTGAATTCTCTTCTTCCTAAAGATATACATGTCCCTTAAAAGAGTCCAGAATAATTCCTTGCAAAACTGGCTCAGTCATCTGTGCACTTATTAGAGCTACTATCAAAAAGGCTGAGGGAAGAAATGCGTCATCCTGCAAAGGAAAAAAACAAATGTACCCTAGAATAGGCCAAGAACTTGAACATCAGCAAGATTACAGACCAGGGGGTGAAAGTAAATCAAGTTTTAAATAAAAATTTAGTTTCAAAAATAACTGCTTATCCTTTAGTTCCCTGGCTTAAGTTTTCCAACTTTCTCACTGCTGGAATTTTGTGAACTATACAAATGGTAGACAAGTATTTGTGTTAATATTCTGAATTTACTTTTTTTTTTTTTTTTTTTTTAAATTAGGAAGGTGGTTGCTTTGTTGGGATGGTCTGTCATGGAGACTGTAACTACACAGATTGCAATTTACACCTAGTCGCAAATAGAGAAGTTACTCTCCTAGGACAATTTCAGGATCTCTTCAGGCAGGAAATTTTTCTGTAACTGAGGAACGGCTCAACTTTTAGGCAAGAGCTCATTACGTCCAGGTAATCCCATGCCCTTGTGAGCTGTTCCCTTTCCCTCAAGTCTTTATTGATCTTGACCCCAGGTTCTCCATCGAACTCAATCCCGGCTGAGATGCAGGCAATACCCCCGCTGGGTGCGGACTTCAGGCCCACCACTGGAGGGCGTCTGGACGCTTCCAAACAATTCTGAAGCGTCTGGAAAAGTCTGAGCTAGAAAACTGTTAAAGCGCAGGAGGGAGAACGTGATATTTGATTTTATTGGGCTAATAAGTAAAGGGGAAACAGGAAGGTTTGGGAGCAAAACCAAACCGCTTTCTTTCTTGGGATCAGCGCTTCCCACCGGGGCAGCCACCTCCCTAAAGGGCAGGAGAGAATAATATCATGAAGGCCCGAGCCCTCTGAGCTCCACAAGGGCGAGTCTCCAGAGGGGTTGGTGCCCCACAGCGCCGGGCTCCTGGCTAGCTTCCCGGGCGCTGGAGGACGCGAGACGCGTCCCAAGGCGCTCGGACCGTCTTGCTGTCAGGCGATGGTGCTTCCGTGGCCGCCGGGGGCCAAGGCGCTGCAACCCGCTCGAGAAGTCCGGGTACGCGAGGCCTTTCCAAAGAATAAAGGAAGTCCTGCCCGGACCTCCGATTCCTCCCGCAGCGGGTTCGTTGAAAGCATCTACCCTTTGGGGGGAGTGGACAGCCGACCAGCCTCGGCTGGCTGAAATGTAAAAGGTGTAAGGTATTTCTTACGGGCTCCTCGGCCGCATTCATTTCCTTCCTGCTGAAGGATCGCGCTGAATTGTAATGACTTTACACTGTGATTTTCTCAATTAAAAAATGTGTTTCGGAGCATCACTTTAAAGAGTCGTCTTGCTTCCTGCTCATGCACCTTCTAAGTCCCTGGTAGGAAGAGGAGAGTTGAAAGGCGCATGAGAGACGCTCAGGTTTCCAAGATAACCCAGCGCCGGGCAGTGCGCGTCGGGAAGAGCGCAGAGATTTACACAAACACGTATTCATTGAGGCTCCCTGCCAGCCTGTCTGCGGGGACTTCAAGTCACCTGCAGGGCCTGGGAGACAGATTTCGGCTTGCTGGCTGCAGGATGGGAACCGGTTCCTGTGTAATTGAAAAACCCCACTCTCAGGTAAAAAGATGTCAAATCACTCCTCAGCCCAGACGGAATTCAGCATCCAAAGGGTTACGTGCGGCTGCTGCGTTCGGGTGGAGGAGAGGGCGCCTCGGCACTCCCAGTAATTCAATTAGTCAGGTTTCTGGAAGGTGGGGCCGAGAAGGGGGGGTAGGAGGCGTGGGGAAGGGAGGAGATTAAGAAAACGCCTCTTTCTCGTGGAACAAACCAATCCTGTTGGAGTGAAGAGAGAGGAAAAAACCCCGACCTGTAAGCAAACAGCAGGCCGTTCACTGACTGGCTGCTCCAGCCACCCACCCCACCCCCCGCTTTCCAAGTAAACGGCAAGGGGAGGGGGAAAAAAAAAAAAAAAAAAAAGCAGCCCACATGACCCGGGCCGCGGCGGCAGCAGCGCAGGCTGGGCGCGGGCTGGCGGCGCCTCCCCCTGCTAGGTCCGGAGCTCACACCCGCGCTCGCGCCGCCCGCCTGCCCCGCGCCCTGCGCTACACGCCCCGGCGCCCCCCCCACCACGGCCCGCGCCGCCCACGTCCACGTTCACGCGCGCGGCCTTGCGCTCCGGTGCGGCGGCGGCGGCGGCTGCTGCTGCTGGGTTGCCTTTGCTGTCGGCTTTACACGCAGGTCATTAACGAGGGGGCGTGCCCGAGGAGATTTTTCCCATAAAGCATTTTCTCTCTCTCTCTCTCTCTTTTTTTAACCTCTTTCGCAAAACTGACTTTTACCTCTTTCCACTTCTCGCCAGTCATTTCAATCCCTCCTGGGCTGCTCGTGCTGCTGCTGCCGCCGCTGCACTCAAGTTTATTTTCCCGCCTGGCAAAGGCTTTAGGATTCGGTTGGTGCTTTTCACCTCTTGTTGCTGCTGTGCCCAAGGAGGGAAAGAGGAGCAGCTGCAGGAGGATCAGGAAGGTTTTCTGATGTAGTCATCCGGGAGGTGCCACTCGCTCCTGCGCTCTCTCGCTCGCTCTCCTCCTCCTCCCTTCTTTTCTCCCCCCCTCTTTTCCCGTTTCAAACTGATTGATGCATCTCTACAAGTTGCCGGGCTTGGGGCCGGACCCGTTGGAGTCGCAGGGACACTTCTGAGCGCGCACCCAAGGCTCTTGGCACCGCGTCTGGGGGGCTCAGTGTTGCTCCCGAAAGGCGATCGGAGACTGACATCAGCCCGTCCAGGAGTTGGAGGGATTCATTTAAAAGTGATTGTTTTCCCTCTCGCTCTCCAGCCCAGCAGTTGGGTTGGCGTCGTCCTGCAGGTTTGGGCATCCCAGCTCCGCCTCGCTGGCTGGTTCGTAACCTCTGCTCTTCATTCACTGTGGTGCACCCACACCCGGCCAAGAAAAGCACGCGCGAGAAATCCCCGAGGCTCCGACAGCGCCCGGGGTGTCGTCTCCCGCCGCCGCAGTCCGACTCCGCCGGGGGACCTGCCGGAAGACACGAAGAGCCAAACTTTTCTTTGAGGTTCGCAAGGCAAGACCGCTCCTCGCCCGCTGAGCTGCCGCTTAAGCAGTTCCAGGACGCCGGCGGGGCTGGGTTTGTGGCCCCGGATCCCCACCCTTCTCGGCACACCGCCCTGAACTCGCAGCACCTACGACTCCTCCGAGATTTCCAGGGGTCTCCTGGTTAAGGCACGGAGGAGGCGCGGGAAGGGGGTCCTCACACTCCGGGGCCACAGGCGCGAAGCCCTCCATCCACACGGAGACCTCCTCCTGCAGTTTCTCACCGGCCGCTAAAGTAACTTGGAGCGAAGCGGGGCGCACTGCGAGGGCCCTGGGCGGCGGCGGAGCCGTGCGCAGCCAGCGGCGCCGACGCTGAGCCGGGCCCGGCGGGCCAGTGTATGTCTCCCCGCGGCCGCGGCGCGCAACTCCCGGTGACTGTGCAGCGTGCGCCGCCGCCTGCCCCGACCCGCGGTGCCGCCGCCCGGCCCGGTGCGCACCTCCTTCTCCCGGGGTGACCGGCCTGCCGCCGCCGTTCGAGACACAGCTTGGCACTCCTTCCCCCGCCCTCGCCGCCGCCACCACACACGCATGCTTCTCTCCATCTTGTGATTCCTTTTTTCCTTCTGAACCCTTCAGTGGGGGTGCGAGTTTGTCTTGCCCCCCCCCCCCACCGTCTCCTCTTCTCGTTCTCCTTCCCCTCCCCAGCTTGGTGTGCGCCTCTTTCTTTTCTCGTCACTCTTCATTCTTATTTATTCATATTTATTTGGCTCCTGCTCTCTTTCTCCCCTTCCCTCCCTCCCTCCGGATCCCTGCTCTTTCCCGGGAGCGGCTTGTCGGGGGCTCCGCCGCTGGCCAGGCGTGATGTTGCACGTGGAGATGTTGACGCTGGTGTTTCTGGTGCTTTGGATGTGTGTGTTCAGCCAGGACCCAGGCTCCAAGGCCGTCGCCGACCGCTACGCCGTCTACTGGAACAGCAGCAACCCCAGGTAAGGCAATAGGGGGAGCGGAGAGCCGGGGATACTCGGGCCTCGGCACCCTGCGGAAGGAGCGGCAGTGGCGGCGGGGACCAGCGCGCACCAGCCGCCGGCGGCGCGCACCCTCGGAGCCTGCGTCGTGAGGGCGCTGATGGCTTTCGAGGCGCCCACGGGAAGCGCTCCTGTCGCGCCTCTCTTTGTTAAGCTGCCTCAGAGAGGCCGGGAGTCCCTGGGAGTCCCCGGGGCAGCCCAGATCCGCTGCCTCTGCGGAGCGCGGGGAGACTCTGAAAAGGCGGGAGCTGGGGAGTCGAGACTTATCCGCTTCCTCACCCGGGCAAGCCGGCCAGCATCTCGATCCCAGCGTAGCGCTTGGGCACTGGGAGTCCCGGGTGCGCGCCACCAAGAGTTCCCGCCTGGAGCGTGGGTGCGCAGGGACTGCAGGGAGAACGTGCCAAACATCCCAAAAGTTTTCTTCTTCTTTTTAAAAATTTTCTTCCCTTTTCTCGGTGCGTTCAGAGTGCACGGGCTGGGGGAAGCGAGGGGGGCTGGGAAGCGGAAGCTTTAGGCTCTTATTTTCCTTTTTAACTGCGAGGCAATCATCCGGCCCCTGGCCCAGTCTCGGCCCGGCGCGCCTGGCAGGGGAGAGGATTCTCCCACCTCCTTGCCCCCCGTGGGCTCACGGTGCCAGAAAGTTTGATCTAATGCCGGGTTACGTCATGTGTGCGGAGCGAGCTGCTGGAGTTGGCCTAGCCGGGAGGTGGGAGCCCTTAGTCCACGGCCTGGTGGTGTGAAGCCGGAGGAACACGCGCAATTACCTGGAACAGTTTTGTGGGCGTCCCCGAAGCCCGCCGGGTACGCGGAAGGCTAGAGATGGGCGCCTGGGGCCACCCTAGCGCTCCTGCTGGACTCTGGCCACCCGCAGACGCGTCCCTTGCTCAGGGATTCTGGAAGTGGGGAGAAGTGAGGGTTGTCCAGCTTGTCTGCGGAACCCCTCCGGATCCAGAGCAGCTCCGAGCCCTACTTTCTCCCCCGCCTGTGGGCAGCGGTCGGCCCCGCTGGGCCCATAATGCTCTGCCACTCTGGGACCTCCGCCAGCTTCCAGGTGCTAGCTGGTTTCGGTGCCTGCCTAAGAGGGAAACAGCATCGATTATACCTAAAATCCCAGGTTTTTCTCTGGGCTGGAGTGGAAGTTGGGAGGAGAGAGGCGGGAGGCCGAGGGCATAGTTGGTGGCTGCGCGTCCAGGGTGTATGGGAGAGAGGGGGCTGGCGGGCGCCTCCAGTTCTTCCTACCTCCGGTGGCCGTGTCCACCGGCCTCCCTCCGTCCCCCCTGAATTCAAGCTTGGGAGGGATTCCCCTCTTGAAGTAATGCCAGCTTAGATGAAGATGGGCAGATTTCCCCACAAGCGGTCGACCGGTTGAGAGAGGAAAGTCTCCCTGCCCCTCCATCCCCGACCCTGCCCTGCTAGTCCAGGACAGATGGTTACACCCAGGTAGCCCAAATCTTAAATTGCACCGCCTGGCAAAACTGGAGACATCCCTGAACGTTTGGTTAAAAAAAAAAAAATTGTCTTCTGAAGGTGGGTGGTGGGTTGGGAAACTATTTCTTTGACATGCCACTTACCACTATTAGGAAAAGAAAGAGAAGCCATCCCGCTAGAGGAGATGCCTTTTATTAAAGCTGACAAGACAAATAGAGCAAGCTTTCCAGTTGTGATGGTGTTAAAAGCAAGGCTCATTATGTTGGTTGGTTTTATACCCCCCCCCCCCGAGCTTTATTAAACAGCATATACGAAATAGAGAATTTCTGTTTCTAAAGTTTAGCGCCCTATTAAATAAAACAACAGTGAAACTGGTTAGTTGAATGTGGGGCATTTTGTGCTTAGTCGTCTTTTCCTTCCCATTCCAAACTTCTCAGTGTGATCTTTTCCTCATAGTTTTAATTTACTTGGATACTTGGGTGTTCCAGTCATCCTAGGTTAAAACAGAAAGAGTCAGCAACACCCCACTCCCCCCTCCTTCTTAACCTGTCAAGCTAGTCTGAGTTAGTTTGAGGACATGTTATCTTAGGTTATCTCTGTTTTATGCTTTTGATACTGTTGTTTGGATTGAGATTAGCACATTGATTTTTGTCACAGGTCATGTTTTTTAATAGATTTGCCCTGCCTGTAGAAAACTCTGCTCAGGGTGCCATGGTGGCTTTGAATCTGCCCAGACAAAGTTAATCTGTAGAATTTTAAAATACCAAGGGTATCCTCAAGTCTGTATTCTAATTCGAGGCTTGTGGAAATACCCTTTTATTTGATCATTATCATTTTGATTATGTTTAGAAGAAAGGATAATGTACCCCTCTCCCAAGAGATTCAGTTCTAACTTTAGTATTCTTAGGGGTTTGTGGGTGCATTTATCTTCATATGTTGTCGCAGTAAAACTTACTTTAAGAAATAACTGTAGAAGTAGGGGACTGGTAGGTAGATTTATCTCTGAAATGTTGAATAAGATTTTTTTGGGGGGATGTATTAAGAAAACCCAGCTTGTATGTAATTTAAAAGCAGCCAATGCAAAATAACTAGTTTAGAAATAAACACAGTTTATCTCAAAAGATAGTGAAGAAACATTTTAGAGAATTTTCAAGTTTTACAAATTCAATGTTTTACATTTTATTTTTAATAATAATATTATCATTTTGTAAAGTAAGCTAACCATGCCTTCTGATTTTATATAAATCCTATTTTTTTTTAGGACTTGCTAAACTAGTAAGATCAGAAGACTTAATCTTTTGGAAAAAAGTTGAAAACTTTCATTGCAACTTAAACAGATCAAGTTTTTTTTTTTCTTAGATAAGATAAGGTCACTTAAGCTCCTAATAAGGGATTCTGTGTCAAAATGAAGTAAATATGTTTTAGTTTATACTAATGGAGTTGAATTTGAAATTGTTTAAATATAATTAGAATTAAGTATTATATCTTGATCCCACGGTTTAAAGACCTTATATTGTAACTTGTGTAGTCCTAGGAGTTTATTGTTTTCATTACTGACTCTACCATTAGCATCCATAGATCTAGATTAACAGAGGAAAAAATATTAAATTTATTCGCTATCAGATAGAATCTGTCGTCCTAGGTATGTGCTTCTAGAAGGTGGATGTTCAATTTTCAAATGCTGAGAACTTTTTAGTTGCTAGTATTTATTGGGTGGTGGGCCAAAAAACCAATTTTATGTTTTGAATTGGCACAAATTTCTGAAATAGGAACCGAGAAATATCAATCTGAATAGAAGTATATGATAACATTTGCCTAAATGCATCTTCCATATTTTAAAAATTTGGAAAGTTGTCTGGATTTCACTTAAATATGGTAATAGAGTGATCCTTTCAATGTTAGGCTGAATTCTGAACCAGCACGTTACTAAGTAACTTTGAGTAATGAATATCTAAGTCAAAGAGAATATAGTTATTTGTCTTTAATTTCTTAAAGAATGTAAAAAGCTTTTGAATAACTTTTAAAGAGACTTTCTGTAATAAAACTTTATTTACATTCTCCCATAGCAGCTACACTTATAAAGATAGAGATGACTCAATATAAGAATATGCCTCATAATCTAAAGCATGCTATAAATGGTTTGGTGCTTCCAATGAGAATATTCTTTTAAATATTGTGTGTATATTGAAAAGTTCTTGGTTCCTTTTGACCAGCTGCCAAAATGATGATAGGGATAATTAGACATGTTTCCTACTAGTTGGCATTAACGGGTGGAATAGTAAAATAATACGGAGGCAAATACCACCAGCATACTTTAAGAATATTGGTTCTCACTTAATGCTTTGCTTCTGTTAGGTTCTGAGTATCACCAATTTAAAGTGTTATGTTCTGATGAGAAAGAAAAAATGTCTCTATAATTCACCCAGAGTATATACTAAATTTTAACATGATCATATGTTTTTTTTGGACTTTTAAAACTCTTGTAGGGACTTGTAAATTAAACATTTCATGTTAGAGTAGCAGGTAATTGACACCATTTAGTTTTGTTAACATGTAATCTTGGAGTTGTGAAAGTGATATGAGTTCTAGGTCAGTACTCCCAAACCTTTGTGGCTTACAGATCATGTGTATATGGCTAAGAGAGAGGCAGTAACTTTTTTTTTTGCCTTGATCATAATTCCTTGGGTATTTTTTCCTTTCAAAATAAACTTGTTTTATTTTTTAAAATCAGAGTCATCAATGTTTTATTATGCATATACTGGTATTCTAGCTCTGTGCCTTTTCCACTGACAAATAAAGGAAATCGGTTTGATTTAAATCTAAGAATTTTTTTTGAGGAAAGATGGAAAGTTAAACCTGGTTTGGAATTAATTTTATCACCAAACTTGTACGTGTATAAATTTATCTTTGAAATTTTAAATGTTTTAAGTAATATCTTATATGGTAGAAACTTAAAAGTTCCTCAAATAAAAAACATTATTTAGAATTTTTTTTAACTTTATCAACTCTGAGCCTCAGTGTAATGCATTAGATATAATTAGGTAATTTTATTATTTTGATCTTTATGTCAGAATTTATGTAGACATCCGGATAAAAATAAAGCAGTATGCCAGAGATTTATATCTCCTGTTTTTACCCTAATACATTTGCTGGAGACCTGAAGTCCATCCTGCCCACTCCCATACCCCCCCACTTCCTTTTTTTTCACTTTACAAATTGCTATAAGGGAAAAACACTTCTTGCTTTGGGCCACTTTTCCCTAGAAGTTTGAAAAGAAAAATGAATTACTCAGATGTTTGTTCCATCCATTTTATGCATTATATGTTCATAATAAGCTCTCAGAAATAGTCAACTGTCTTTTTTTTTTTTTTTTTTTTTTTAGGTGATTAGAACATCAGTGCTATTTGAGGTACACTTGGCTACAGTCTAATTTGGCATTTCCAGCATGAGACCAAGGTCAATAAACTCCCTGTGATTAAAAGAATCAGAGAGAGCCTTCAGTTGTTCATGGCTCCCTGTTAGTTGGTTTTAGTGGTATTAACTAAACTATAGGTTCACTGAAGGAATATCTTGTTGCCATGTGTGTTCTGGCTGATAATCAATAGCACGAGAGGCTTCCACCTTTGAAGGCTGAGGATCAGGTTTGGAAGGAACACTTAGTTATATGGGGGCAAATTAACCTCGTGAATTTCTTGCCATATAATCTTGCAAGATGCCTTCTGAGCAAGGCATTACATTGCATTCTGTCCACTGGCCTGATTTCCTGTTGGGTAGGGACAGATAAAGATGAGTGCCTTCTCTTCTCCCCTGTTGCTATGAACCAAGCAAGCTACCAGCTTCATGCTGGGCCAAGAAAATGAATGAATACAATTAGTCCTTCAGGAGTCCTGGCCTTCCACAAGCTTGGTAGAAGAATATGCTAAAAGAATGTACCTTTGAGGAAGAGAATACATTAAAATACAAAGTGGAACAAGACTAAGAAAATGTTAAGAACAGAATTTTACATGTGGGCAGCATTTATCTATTGTTTAGTGGGTTTTCCCTCACTATAAATCATTTGCTTTAATAGTTCTTTAAAAAAGATGCCACTCAACCCTTTTTATTTTTGTATTTGTTTTGAATAACTTCCAGTAGCAATGAGGATTTTAAAAGTTACATTTTATTTTTTTGGAAGGAACCAGTCTATGTTGCTGGTTGAGAACATATTCTCAATGTTCTTTTTAGAAATAGTATACAAAGTGTTAAAATAGCAGATCTGATTAGAATCTTCATGTTGGAAAGGAAGCCTGTGTGTCCCTAAGTACCGTGTGGAAGGCCCTGGCCACTTACCCAGGATATTCAGACATGATCAGTCTTCCGAACTGAGAAAAAATTGCCTTTTGATCATTTGTGATGGATAACACCTTCATATTCAGGTATAAAAACCTCAAAGAGGAGTATAAGAAATGAGGTATTAATATTCACTTTTAGTGATTTGTCTTATGCTGGTGGTCTTAGACAGCTAAACATCAATAAATTACTGTCTCTTTTAAGGGCCTGATTTATATTATTAGATTTATATTTTCGTTTGCTTCTGAACCTATATCCTGACCTGTTTTGTAGAAAAGTGTCTTGTGATTAATTTGAAATTCCAGTGTTTCTGAATGGGATATTCCTCATAACCAGGAGGTCTATTTCCTCTTAAATCTGTCTGTGTTTAGGTCTTTAAACTTAAGTCAGTTGTAAACAAGAGGGCACAAAAACAATAGAACTGCTTAGTTTAAAATTCAAAAGAAGTAAGGTGGGTTTTTTGGTACTATAACTATTACACATAGTTTGATTATAAATGGAAATAGTTCCCTGTATCTTAGTATTCTTGATAATCTCTACTCCTTGTCCCACTTGGAAAGATTTATTATAAACTACTGAAATCTGTTCACTATTTTGGAATGTGAAATGGGTGTGGATATAAACTCTTGGTTTTGAGGCTTTTGAGTATAGTTTTCAAACAGCCATAGATTTCAGTAAAAACATTACTTTAAAATAGTGAAAACTCCTACTTAAGTTAGCTAGTTGCCGAGAGATAGTGGTGTACCACAGTCATAGGTTACCTGAGCTTTCATTCAGGTAGAATTCTATCATTTTCAATAAGGAGAAATAAACCTTTGTCATCTTTAGAAACATCCTTTATACAATTGACAGTTGACAGGTTGAAGAAAATGTTACTGTCAGGTCTTATTTTCCAGTCAAGTGAGAAATAAAAATAGTTTTGAGTGATTTTTAAGAAAACCTATTTAAAAATTATTTCAAAATGTAGGGGAATGCTTTTAATATTTATAATGTATGTCATAGAATTAATCTGCCATTTGCTTCAGGGAAGGTCAGCAAAGTGCAATTCAAGGAGAGACTCTGACAGTTAAGTTCCTAGGCTGTTTACTTCAAAAAAAGTCCAATACAGTTGTTGTGTTTGTAATAGGATATCACTGGATATTTTATGATGGCTTTCTTTAAGAGATACAGAGAACATTAGTAGTATTCCTGTTATTACTTGCAAGTGACCTGTTTTCCATGAGTGATGATCATGATTCGGCTATGACATGGGAATTTTGGTCATGTGATATCTATAGGTTGACGTATTGGACAATTATATTATTGGCACACAAAGATTAGACCTTTTTTCAAAAATTCATAATTTTTAATAACTGCACAGTGTAATGTATAGTTTTCCGTGTGGAAATGTGTGAAGACGTGCTTGGAGATTGGGGGGGAAAGATGACTAAGTTTTTCTCCCCAATTTAGAAAAGCTAGGTTTTTGGCTTTCTGTTAAATCAGCGGTTATTTTTTATTTTTTTTTTTTTTTAGAAGCAGCCATCTTGTTTTAAGACCGATTTTATTTCTTTCATGAAAATGGTCCGGAAATGAATATGGACGATAGGAAGGACTGAACCACTTTATAATAATTCAGGCAGGGCTCTATATTTAAAGCTCTCTCAAATTATTTGTGAGTTCATTAAAATGCCATCTTGTATTTGGTTGAAAAAAAAGGATGTTTTAATTAATAATAATATATTTTAAACTTGGGCATATTTTAATGTTAAATGTTGGGCTATACCATGTTTACATACCTATTTTTCTTTTGTAGCTTATAATACGTTGTTAATTTCAAAGTAGTATGTTAATAGCTCCTATGGTCACCCCCCTTTACACACACCAAATCCTGATTTCCTTTTTTTGATTGTTCTAAGCAGCCCTTTTTATGTCAACCAATATTTTTTCCCCCCAAATCGCTCAACGGTACCTCTCTAGTCAGAGGTGATGATAAAAGTATAGGTATCTTTAAAAATGAAACATTTGGGGTGCCTTCAGAAACATTATATGAAATCAGAGCCTTTTTGTCCCTGACATCTAGGCTTTCGTTCTCTCATTACTAAAATGTTCTTGTGGGTTCTTATAGGAAATAGAGAAAATTATACTGGCAATGAATTCATATTTGTTATTAAAAATTATGAGAATATATCAACTGAATCTGCTGTATTTTCTACCACGTTTTGTATTTTTGGATCCATTTGGAAGAACATGTGGCCTAGTAAAGTTTACCAAAAATTTATACTAAACTTCTTGCTACTGCATCTGTTTGATGATGCCTGGGAACATTATTCCCATGAACTGCAGTAAAAACAGAACTTCCTTAAGATTAATTTCAAAGTAACCTGACTCAGTCAGCCTGATTAAACTGGGCACAGATTGAAAACTACTTATGTCACAGATTGCTTCAGTTCATTAGAAGTAGGATTTTGGGTGATTGCTGATGCAATACAAAGGTGATAAATAAAATGCATGTTTTAAGGAATGGCATACATCTCCTAGAGTCCTTATTGAAATCCAGGTATGAGTTGATAGTTTTTGTACTGCAGAGCTTCCCTCTGATATCCATCATCCATCCATTTTTTTGTTTTTTGACTGGCTGATGGAGAGGACTGGAATAACTGAGTGTCCAAAGTGACCTTTTTGTTTTAAACGGACTAACAAATACTTTTGCTTTTTCTTGTTGCTTCTAAGCTGTCAGAGGGTCCGTTCTGAGTCTTATTAGTGACTTATTTATGTATGTAGAGGCCATAGCTAACAACTAGCTCTTGCTTCATATTGTGAAAATGCATTTTAGGAAAGTATTTTGTCATACTAAAATGCACTTTTATGGCTTGAATAAAATCAAGGCATGGCCTCTTTTGGCTGGATAATTATAGTGCAAATTGTGATCTGGATTTTGATGGTGGTAGACATGATACTTGATGTTGGGTGTTCCACAGACACCTGCGGGACATATGACTTTGTCACATTTACCGAAATTTAATAATGTAGGGGAGGAGCTTAACCTCTTGGTTAGGTGTTTTATTGTACTTAATTTTATGGAAACAAATGGGAATGGAAAGAAAAGGAAGACTAATTCTAAATATGGGGAAGTGATCCTTCGTGTTTAACAATTAGGTTAAACAAAGTGGGAGCAAATGAGCCTCGTTCCCCTTCTATTGTTTCAGGGCAAGAAAATACAGACAGATGTCGGAATGTGGAAGCTGTGACCTCTGACCCACACAGCATGGCCGCTGCCAAGGCACACAAGTGTCCTGAGCCACCATAGTAGCAAGATGCTTTTTTGAAGTGACTGACACTTTGAGATGGAGAACCTGAAACTGATTCTGTAGCTGTTTGCAGGTCTCTGAAGTATCAGTCTTTTTAGCTTCACTTTTAAGTTCCTCACCTTACCTTTTATGAAAAATGTTTCTTTGTTTGGCTCAGACAGAGCTTTTGTGACTTCTGGATGGGTTCTGTATTCCTGTAGCCACTATCAATCTTTGCCTCCCAATAAATTCATTCGTCGGGTTGGGATAATGGAGGAGGCTCAGATGTATGGCTCTGCTGCACCAAAGCGTTTGTCGGCTTTATTTAACTAATATATATATTTTAAAGACAGATGAAAGCATTGGTTTTATTAAAGGCCTTTTCTTTTAGTTTCCGTCCTGCAATCTTGCCAATAACCCTTGGGTTCAGACAGACCATTAATGTTTTAGATACTGTGGCATTCAGTGTTTTTTTCATATATTTGTTTACTGTTACTGCTTCAATAAACTTTTATGCCTATTTCGGTAGTTTTCTGGTGGGGGCTCCATTTATTAAAATTTAGTGACCCAGCACTAAGAGGGGTACAGTTCAAATCGTGGGGCTTCTGACAGGGTTTTGTGTCAAACTAGAGAAAATAATAGGGAAATGAAAGCTGCCAAAATGTGTCTCCCAATTACTAATTAATCAGGCGAGAAAGGACCTCAGTGACAGATCTGGTGTCCGCCATGACAGCAACTCGGGGGGATGCTTTATTTTAAATACTGTATAAAACAAATTAAAGTAAGCCTCTGGGAGTGGAGCACCCAGATATTTGATTTCACAAGTGCTAATTTAATTCCGTGAAAAGCAAAGCAAAAAGTAAAATTTGAAACTGAATCTTTGTACTCTTCACTGATAATATCAAAACAAAGCTAAAGAGTATTTCCCTTATGAATAAACAATGCCTTTATTCTTATTAATATTTTAGCACAGATACAGTAGTATTCTTGGTTTTAGTATTGATAGAGCATTTTAAACCTACTTTATTGTCAATAGAGACTCAGGGAAAAATTCAAAATTTTCCCATCATGTGCTTGTCATCAGTATTTTGAGAATTACTGTAACTGAAGAACAAACCTTTTTTCCTTCCCTGCAAATATATGTTTTTGCTGTCCCAGAGGTTTCCTTCTCTTCTGGCAATATTCCCACTATGGTTGCTGGACCCATAATTAAATGCCTCTTATTATTGTATTTTTTCCATAGCATTTACAACATAAAAAGAGAAGGGTCTTATATGGAACTATAGCTGTCAGGGGAACAATGAAAACTAATTTACACACTCAGCTATCACCATTGTCAACTATACTCTTGGGAAAACAAAAACATGACAAAGTGTGTGTGTTGGGAGGGGGATGTATAAATATATAGGATATTCCATATGAATGTATACGTATGGGGTCAGACGTATCAGATGACTTCACTTGAAACTCTGGGTTCCTGGAAACAAAACAAAAAAGCATAAAAAACCATCTGATTCAGTTACTTAATAAGAAACAAAGAGATTCTTTACTGAGGAAGGAGTCCTTACTTTAGGGTCTCTCCCTTTATTATATGCACTGAGAGAACCAGCAGTCATTTTGACTCTGAATATCTCGTTGTTTTGAATTTTACTTTGGAATGGGCTTGTTATGGATACCTCTGTAGATGCTGTTAATGTGTCTGATTATTTCTTAATACGTACCTCTTTTACAAATTGTGACTTCCTAATTCTAGATTTTTGTGTTGATATCTGGTGATTTGAGAACTAATTACCTAGTTTGTTTATGATGTAGATCTCTCTATCACAGTCTTTCCTTTTGGATGGCTTTGGCCATTTCGCTGTTTCTGGGCCTATGTGATTGGGAGGTGGATTTGAGAAAGAAAATAAAACTAAAAAATGATATCTCTGAAACTTAGAGCAGCTTTGGTGTGAGATTTGGTAAGAAAAGACTTTGAGGCTATTGAATAACATGAGGTTTTGGAATCAATTTTGGATTTCAATCATCCGTGCCATCCCTGTTCTCTGGTACTATGTGGAATTAGGACTTGGCCCTGTATAATGTTTTCCATTACTTTCTTGATTCCTTGGGTGAATTCTCTGTAGTATACTTAAAACCAAAGCCAAATGGGTGAATTTAGAAATTATATATTGATTTTAACTTACTTTTCCAAAGTTTTCACATTAAAGCACTATTATAGCTAATATCTAAGTATGGTAATATATTCCTGTATTGAATATCTAAAAGTTATAATTGATAAAATATCAATTGAGTGATATGTACAAGCACTGGTAGGCACACAGCAGCTTCAGAGACAAAGACAGCATCTGTACCCTGAGGGAACTTGCAGTTTTGTGCAATTACAACAGTTTTATACACAGAATAGATAGTGCTATAAGAAATGTTCACATATGGATTTATTCAGCAAATATTTATTGAGTGTCCACTGTGGGCCGGGTATTGTTCTTGTACTAGAGATATCCCAGTAAACAGTGTAAACAGCATTCCTGCATGAAGCATTCGGTTAGCAATTTCTAGATCACTGCTTCTCACAGTCTAATTGCATGCAGATCCTCTGGAGGTCTTGCTGAAATACAGATTTTAATTCAGTGGATCTGGGGCAGAGCCCCGTGAGTGCGCGTCTCGAACAAGCTCCAGGTGATATGAGGCAATTGGCCTGTGCACCACAGTTTGGGCAGCAAGTTTCCAGATAAGTCAGTGGGGAGAGAGATTACTTCAGGCTCCTCACCTAGGATTCTTGGTTATATTTGCCCTGAACTTCCTATATATAGGAAGTTACTATATAGAACTTACTGTACAGTTCTTTAGTTTCCAAAATGGCTTAGTATTTGTACAAGGGAAAGTGATTTGTCCTAAGACCTAGTAGTCTTCATTTTTAGCCACTTCCCCCAACTTTCAGATAAAATAGCTTTTCCTATGGAGGTTTATGCGTCATTAAAAATCCGCCATGAACCAAAGTAATAGGTTAGGGATTTTGTTGTAAGTTTTACTTAGACAAATTCTACTGGGGTGAAAATATTGCCTTGGTCCAAAAAGTTTTAGGAGGGTCCTGTCATAAATGTCTCAGGATATTTATTTGCAAACCCTCCCCAGATGTATTTTATGTGGCAATGCCAGAATTACACCTTAGAAACAGATTTTTAACACTTTCCCTTTGAAATTGGAATGCTTAAATGAACCCAAAATGTTCATTTTACATATAGCAGAGAAGATGACTAATAGTGTGTCTGCTCCCACTGGCTGGGTTGGTTGTGAGTGGCTCTTACAGGAGCCTACGCTTCCAATGGAGTCATAAAAGACTTTCATTCCTGCTTTAAAATTCTCTGATTCTAGTGTCCTTTGTGGGAAATCTTTGTTCCTCCACAGTCCAGGTAATATAAAGTCTGTAAATACGCTTCCACTTTTTTTCACAGTCTATATATCACTTGATTTGCAGAATAAATATCATGGGATGCTTGTATTAAGAAGTAAAGGATGGAACTAGTTAAATTCAGATTACTCTGCCTCCTTACCCTTTCTGTTCTTCACTCTGTGTGTATAAATACAGTATTCCTAATCTCCTAAGTGAACTTGAAAGTCTTTGAAAGCATCACTGAGTTAACTTACTTAACCAAAATCACCTTTCTGGAATGATTATAAAAAGAAAGATGGAGCTGTTTGTACTGTAAATCAGCTATATTTTAATAAAAACAAAACAGAAAAAGAGGGAAAGGATGGTGAGCCTTCTTAAATCAAGTATCCTTTTATTTTTATAACAGTTTTTACCAACTTTTTTATAATTATCAAACGGAAGCAAATCTTTTCATTTTTAAATCCTTGATAAAATGGGTTTAATTAAAACACTGGGTAGCATTTTATAAGAACTATGATTCTTAGTAAGAATAGTAAATAAAGGTGTTACTGTTTGCGTTTTTTTTTTTTTATAGGTTTATTCTTATGCTCCCCATGGTGTATTATAGGTAAGTATTCTGAGATAATGACTTTGAGATGGCATCTGCTTAGTTTCTAGTTTTATGCTTTTCACCAATACAGGAATTTGAGAATCTTCTGTGACTATGTGTGAACTTATGTGGTTCCTGAAAGTGAAGTATAGTATGTGCTTAGAAGATTATTACATTTAGAAACAGGATATCTTCATTGATTAAAATGTAAAGTCATTTGCATATCTCTAAAGAATGGTTTTTTTCCAAATGAGTGGATACACCTAAGATTTGTGCTCATCGCTGTGCTCAGGTGGAGTAGAAGATGCTGACTAGTTCTAATTATTGTGCGTTGACCTTCATTTAAGAAAAAAGGGGGAAATAAATACATTAAATAGTTTTTATTTAACTCAAAGTTATTAACAGCGATTTGTCATCAGATTAATAGGTCGTAATCAAGTCCTTAGGAACACTGATACATGTACATTTATAGACTGTTCTGGCTGCGTAAAATAAAAACTTTTTTTCTTTTGAGTTTTATAATAGCGGCTGTTGTGAGTACAGCTTTAAATGGGTTTAGGTGGTGGTGTATAGGCAAGAGCTCAGAGTGAGATATTTAAACACCTACCATAAGAATAGATTTTTTTTTTTTTTTTTTAGTTGTCTTTGTAAACATTTTGTTGATTGTACTTTAGATCTGGTTAAATTTCAGCTCTAGTTGGTTGTTCAGAATGCCATTCATAGGGATGAAGCTAACTAAGCCTTGGTTCCCTCACCCTAGTAATAAATAAATGGGCATAATAAAAATAATGTCTCCCTCAGATTTGTAAAAATTCAAAGGAAAGTACATCTGTGACGGGCCTTTGAAAATGGAGTTACGAAAGGTAGAGATTGAAGAGGTCAGCTCACTTTGTCCTGGTTCATCTTTTAAATTCTATGCATTCTTGTATGCTGCATAGAAAACACAAATAAAAACTTGATTTCAGCGCATCGTGGAAGAATTGACCGTTTTAAATATACGTTGAGTTGTATTTTATGTTTTAGGCTTTATCTTCTGATTTCTACAAGGGTAATAATGTGCAAATAATGACACGTGAGAGGCAAGTCTACCGGGCCCTTTTTACCCCAGAAAGGAATTTTGGATCTCCTTTGTTAACGTTGGTCAAGTTTATTTTTAGTGCCCCTTCGTCTCCTGTCTGTCTCTTCCATGTTGCTTCTTCTTGAGTTTTAAAACCCTAATATTCTGCTTTGGACTTCACAGGTATAATGAGATATCTCCATCTCAAAGGAGAAATTAATGAATACCGACACCCTCTTGGAGAATGCTTGTATTTCCAATGAGGAGCTTGTTGAAACAAATCAATTCCTGTCTGGGGCTGTTCCTTACAGGCAGCCCGGCTGTCCCTGGGATCCTTGGATTCTTCTGAATCCTGCTGCCAGAAGAACAGGGTTTAGCCTCTTGACGCCTCTGTGCTTAAAAAACTCCTGTTATCGACTGCTTTTAAACTTAGTACATATTAATTATACACGCATTGATGTTAGGAACATAAATAGATCATAACAGCATCTAGCTGAGAAAGGAAACAGAATTTGTCAAGGAACACATATTTTAATGCATTGAAACCTGAGTAACCCATTACTGTCAAAGGGCCACTTTTCTGTAGAATTGTCTGGTGGTTATTCAAAACAGGTTTTACTTCATATGTTTATAGTTATTTAGGAGAATAGCAAATGTGCCTGTTACTTGTTTTAAAATTGCAATCATATACTTACACGATTATTTTGTAATGTTGTTTTACTCCTGAAGGTATAAACCTCACTTATGCCTAAACAAGAAAATAATAATTTATAAGGAAAATTATCAATGATCCTATGTGCTGTACCCAGAAATTTAGTGACAGCTAAGGGCAGCACTTGGCAAGTAGAAATAAAAGTGATGATATTGAATAAGAAATTACTTGAAAGAACACTGATAACTGCGCACACTGATTTTCCTTTAAAGATCAGTGTTCTGATATTTAAAATTGCTGTGCTCACTAGAATGCTAGACGGACCTTTGTTACTCTCAGATCATTTTATAGAAAAGCGGATTTCTTTTGTCCTCCCTACATTGGAAGTTAAGATTTATCAAGGGAATGAGCTTGCTATGTGTTTATTTCAAGTGTAAAACTTTGTAATTTTGTGTTACTTGGATTCAGTGTCTGATAAATGATTAATGGTTACAATCCCTCTCCTGTTCCAGGCTTCCTTTCTTGGCAAAAGGGTACTCAAGAAGTTTAAATTTTGATGACTTACTTATTGACACTTCGTATTATTGAAAAACTAATTCCTTATAGTCTTATATCCTGGTTCAAAAATATCAGCCGGAGACTTCCTCTCAGCTAGGCTGACTCAGTCTAGTCTTTCCACGAGAGCATGCTGATTGATCACATTTGAGTGTATAGCAATCCAGTAATTCCTTAAGATGTTGAAATGATTGAACTGAGTTGCATTTTAATTATTTAGTTTTTTTATTAATACAGTATGTAATGTAGCAAAGATTAGAGCTGAGCTTATTCCAGTGCATTTGATGAGTTCAGACAAACATAATTGAACAAGCCAATCCTAGTATACCTAACCTTTTACCTCATATTTTTTTGGAGGAGGGATGGTTTGAATTCCCTTTATTCTTTTTGTGAAATGCCAAGTCATGTCAGTGTATTTTACATGCTTAGACTATAGATGATGGTGATGACTTGTTTATTTGAATGAAATAATGAGCATTATGATTGGTTAGAGCAGACAACTATGGATTTCTTTCCTCAGGTATCTAACTGGAATTTAGTGATTTTATATGGCCTTAATCATTTTAGTAAAATGTCCCTACTATCACTTTAGGTTACTTTTATTACAATTGAATTTTTTTTTTTTAATTAAGTTGACTAGGCAAATATAAAGCTGTTTACAGTTAGATAATTCTTTTTTTAATTAAGTGAGTGTCTCTACATTTATCTCAACAAAAGGCAGTGTAAATCCATGGGCAAACTCCATTGTGATATAGTATCACAGACAAATAGCCACTCCTCCTACTCATCTCCCACCGGCCATTCTGTAGTTAGCCACTCTCACTCGTGGGGAGACTGACTTTTTTTTTTTTTTTTTTCAGTTACTGTTTTCAAAGCCAAGAACCAGCATTCCCAATATTGCCCAGATAGCAGACACATGTACTTATTCTATGTAAATATCATATGGTACCTACCAATGTATACTCGTAGTTCACAGCGGTTGAGAACCACAACTTCATTTTAGGACACACTTGGATTGGTAGTATACAAAAGATCTCGTTTGGCAGTCAGTCAAGGAATATGGACTAACCGGCGTGGGTCCTTGCACAACCACTCCAGGCAGGGTAGGCAAATATTGGCAAGCTTTGGGTGGTTGATAGGATCAGACTCCTGCTCACAAGATATACAGGGGTCACATTAAGTGGATTTGCACTTCAGCCAGATATGGAGTTTTAAGACCGCGTTAATCAGTGTTGGAAGACGATTTGGTTTTTCTTGTTATAAATTGCTAATTAGTATTGAAAGTTTAACCTGTTTTGTGGAACAGCCTCCCTTATTTTCTCTGAGAAAGTGGTTTGGACAGTAATCTATTTACTCTGTCTCTACCCACGGCACTACCCCTTCCCCCCCCCCCCCCCCCGTGTTAAAGTAAAATCTAGAAACCTCCGGGGACCCCCCACTGTTGAGTTCTGCTTGGAAGGAGCTTTAAAACGGTGGCTCCAAACTGAAGTAAATATTGACTGGGTCTGGGGCTGAGGCCTGCTCAAAGCCTCCCATTGTTCCTCCTTAGTCAGCACCCCAGAGCCAGGCTCAAGTGCGCATGTGTTAGGAGGAGAAGAAAGGCTGCGGAGGGAAATTAAACAGGCCCACAGCTGAACTCGTAAATGCTCGCCCTATGGAGGAAAGGGAAGCCGACTACAAAGCCAGCAGGAGCTTATGCTGGGTTACAGAGAATCTGAGAGACTGAAGTGCAGAAACACTCTCTGCCTTGTCTGTTTCGGAGAAGTTTAAAGTACGTGAAGCTCTTTGTCTTGGTGGGTCCATCATCCCAGCTCTGAGTGAAACCCTCCTGCCAGTGATGCTGTCTTCTCAAGGGCAAATGAAATGTCACATTCTGGTGGACTTGGAAGAAAGATGAGGGGGTAAACCTGGATTCCAGAAGAATCCTTTTCCCTCCCTGATACCTGTTCTGAGGCTTCTGTCAGCCTTTCCTCCTTCAGCTGTCATGTCAGATTACACACTCTCTTGGGTCTCCTAAGTGCTTCAGCATCCCCGGGGTATCAGATGGGTGAGGGAGAACCATATGCCGTCTGAAATGAAAGTTCTAAAGTTCCAAAGAGGGGATGTTCTTATGACGTGAAAATTTTTTACTTTTTTTTTGAAAAAGGAAAATTAAATCATTTAAATATGGAACAGATTCCCTTGTTTAACGTGGAGTACTTTGAGTAAAAGCTGCCTGTATTTTTACCATTCAATTCAAGAACCCAAACAAACAGCTGGCTGACTTATGTTTTAGTGAAAACCACCCCAGTACATTTACTAACTGGATAAGTAAACATCCTTAAAAAGAAATCCTCATGTGTCCTGACTGCAAAGTGATTTTTAATAAATATACAGTAAAACCAGCAGTGTATTTGAATTGTTATTCATTTTGACTGATACTGTAAGCACCCCTTCGTCCTAAATGCCTGGTCTTCTGTGATAGTTGATGTGAACATGTCAGTACTAAAGACCACATGCAGGCAAATGCCAAGACAATTAGAAAAATCCATTAGTTGTCAAGGCAGTGATCAAAATGTTCTGCTTCGCTCAGGCTACTAATAATGAACAACAAAACAAATAACGTCACGATAAAGCATGGAATGCTGTGGACCCATAGAAAGCTCATCTGTTCAGGGGCAAAAGGAACTACTTCCTAAAAAAATAATTTAGTTTTTGCATGGTAGTTTTGATTTTAATAGAGATGGGAAGAAGCGATAGAAGAATATTACAGAGATTCGTAGCAACTGGAATTGAAGACCTGCTGGTTATAAGCATGGGCATGGATTTGGGGGAGACCCTGAAAGTTGTTTATTGAGAGGGAAAGGGATCTGGTGAAAGTGTCTGAGGCAGGAAGGTGGGTTAACCATGTTGCTGTGTGTCACTGTGAGGCTGTGTTTCTAATATCAAGGGGTAGAATTGTTCCGATGAATTGTTCTTTATAGTGGATGAGTTAACAGGGTTCTCAGATGTATTGTAATTGTTCTGCCCTGTTGGGTATCTTAGTCACGTTTTAATTGCTTTGTAAATAGTACTGAATACTGGAAAAGCTTATGTTCTTCAAATTAGGCTTGTTTTATAAGTGGTTAGATGGTAAGGTGGTAAAAACCAGGACAGTTTTAATATTTCCAGACAGAACTTGGGGGTGCTCTACTGAATTTGAATTATTTCACTGATTTATGGACTGAGCAGTTGTTTTGAAACTTCATTTTTAACCAAAAAAAACAAAAAAAAAAGGGTCATGAAAATCATTAGTAGAAACCTATTATGTAAAACCAAAAAGAAAAAAAAAAAAAGGAGAAACCACCCAACAAGCATCAGGCTATATTTAGGGAAGTTCAGGATTTGGTGCTCTGCCCACCTGTCTTCCCAAGCTTCTGAGAGCCTGTGAGGACCCTGAAATGGTTCTTTGAATCAGATTTTCCACATCCCCTAAGCAGCACCTTAGTGGCTGTTCAGAGGTGAGTAGGAGGAATTCATTTTTGCTTTTATTGGCCACAGAAGCCCTTGTGTGCCCTTCTAGAAATGGAAGCCTTCCTGAATAATTTCCATTTATTGAGCATCTATTGTATACCATTACAGACTTCCATTCATTATCATTTATTCAATCCTGACAGCAGCATTTATTAGGGAGGTATTATAATGACTGTTGGTTTACAGATGAGAAAACTGAGTTTTACATGCTGTGAACTTGGCCAGTCAGTGGCCCCTGACCACTTAGGCAGGCTGTGTGGAGTGACATGCTTTTTCTGACAGAACTCAGCGAAATGTTAAAAGGTGATGTTGGAGCAGAATTTCCAAGGAAGCGCAGTGGAGGAAAATGATGGAGGACTGACTGTATGTATGCTGATCTGAAATGAGGGTTAAAAATGCACACTTATATTCCTCCTTGTTGAGCGTTTAATGACCTGAGAGGTCGCAAACCATAACTTTGCACTCACCAGTACCAATTACCAGTAATCGGTACAACTAGAGGTTAAACGTTTTGTGGACTGGGTGTTTGGAACTAATGGTGAGGCCTCATGTATATACTGTGTGTGTTGTATGGTAAGAATCATCAGACTGCTAGGAGGTTCACACACCAGCTGGCCCTCCTCCTCAAGCATTCAGGTATACTTGATTTCTGATGGCTGGCCAAGGGAGATAGCTATTTTTGAAGAATTTCACAAGAAATTCTGAATATTCCTTGAATAAAACTTTCAGAGTTTAACAATCATATGGTCAAGATATTTTCGCCTATATTTAATCTAAATTTCTACTCTTTCAGTCAGTTTTGGTTTGCATAGTAACAATGTAGGTTTACTTAAAAATTTTAAATGAAGCTTTGCCTACTTCCGCAGTAAACACATCTTCAGCAAGAAGTGTTTTTTTAAGCTATAGGGAGCAGTATATGAATGCTTGAATTGACTCTGTGTTCTTTTGTGTTCCAAATCCCCCCAACCCCCCAAATCTCCTTTCCCTTCCTGTTGCTTCCTTCCATCACAGGAGTTTTTGCCCTGTAGTTTAACAGCCAGTAAATTATTCCTGATTAGTTTCAAAGACAAAAGTCTCCTGATGGGATGTGGGTGGATCAGATTCCCACCTAATCTCCAGAAGAACAACATGCAGGGGAAAAAAAGAGTTTGGGCACCTTATCCATTACGGACATCTGCTTTGTTAGACTAACCAGGGTCTCTTTGAGTTGAAACCTGTGCCTGGACATGTTAGATGATCCATCCCTCATGTACAACCCTTTGTGCCTCTGTGGTGCAAGCTGTCACCCCTTCTTCCACCTTAGTTGCTTGTATGAATAATGTTGGTATGTGGAAAATAGTGTAGTTTGTGTATGCTTTCTGCAGCTTTGTGTGTGTTCTGTTGCCCTTGCTTCATCACAGGATTTTTGGGGTCAAGGATTAGATGTACCTGCAGAAACCCTATACACAAGAGCTGGCCCCTGATGGTTCTGGTTCAGTCTGAGGTGGGTTCTGGGTATGTTCTCAGCTTCTCCACTTGCTACATGCCTTTCGAGGTCCCGAGGAAGTTTCTTAACCTTTTTCTCCTCTGTAAGTGAGACTAATAATGCACTTATCTGATAGACTTATTGTGATGATTAAATGAGGTGTTAAATTAGGATGGTGCCTGGCACAGAGTATGTGATTAGTAAAATGTTAACTAGTAATGTTTTTGAATGAATTTCTATATTTTTTCATTATCTTTTTATGTACCAAAGAATTTTATAATGATACAGAAGTACATCAGGGAGAGCGCATTGACTGATTTGGAGTTGGGGTGACCTGGGTTCAAATGCCAACTCTTTTCTCTAATCCCCAGTTCCCACTTGTATAAAAATACAGAGGATGTATAATTTGTGGGGATTCAGTGAGGAGGTAAACATATATAAACATATATAAAATGCCTGCTTCATAATATTCCCTCAGTGAAATCTAGGTGTTATTATCATTATTATTGGTGTTCTAATTAATTAATTTAGAGGATTGGTCATTTGCATATTAACCTATAACACATACTGTCTGCCCATAGGTTTCCTTAACTCATTTCATTTTCTTGCCTGTCTATTGCCAAATGCTTTGGTAACCTAAGTGAACTCTTATGTTAATTGTGTGAAAATTCTCCTTTCTGATTTTGGCAGTTTGACTGATGAAGTGGTATCTTAAACAAAAAGCAAAAAAACAAAACCCACCAAGGCCTGGTGTCAGGTGGTGTGGATGTCACTTTTTCTTTTCTACCAACTAGATGTTTGACCTTAAGCAAATCACCAAATACTCTGGGACTCTGGTTTTCACCTTTATAACAAGGTGATTGAATTAGTTGATCTCTTAGGCTAGAGCTTCTGATTCCGAAGATCTGAGATGTGTCAAGGCTTTGACACCACTTAACTATTTGACCTTGGGTAAGTTACTTAACCTTGGTCAAGCTGAGTTTCCTCATCTGTGAAACGAGAGGATTGTTTTCCTTTAGGAGGTAATTTTCAGCTTCTCATGGATGTATTTTGGTCTCCAGATTCCTTAGTTAAAACATGTAATTTATTCCCCATCCTGTCCCCATTTTTTATCACCACACTGGAACTAATACATATGTATCTACACAGATTATTTTGCTTTTTTACCTTCAAACATGACTTTAAAAGCATTTTTTAAAAATACATTTTAAAAATAATTTTTTCTGGGTTATTTCTAAACATTATTTTAAGGACTTATCTGGAAAACCACACTGAAGTTACAGTGAATCAGTAAGAGAAATAATGTAGGACATGTATCCAACTATCCAAACTAGACAGCCACTCTCATCCAAGTGGATGAGTCCAATGCTAAAATTTAACACAGAGAGATCTGACTGAAATGTATCTGATTAAATTCCCAATTTAGTTTGGTTCTAAAAGTTCAGAAGAGTTTAAAAAAAAAAAAAGCTGTTTCATAAGAAGAGAAAGAACATAGTAACATAGTATAAAAGTTTTGTTTTTTTTTTTTACTTCACAGCTGTAAGATTTACCATAGTGGATATACTTAAACTTTTTGGTTTTCATTTGTTTTTCCTTTGTCTTTGGGAGAAGATAGGAAGCAGAATAGGGAAGACTTTAGAAAATTGGGTAAATGTATAGTTATTAGAACCCAGCATACAATTATACAATATAAACCTCTATCATAAGTTATATAAATACTACTCCACTGTCACAGTCCTGTTTTTTTGATAATGCTCATCTAATGTTGTTTATTTATTTTTTAAAAGATTTTATTTATTCATTTGAGAGAGAGAATGAATGCTCATGAGCATGGTCAGGGGAGGGGCAGAAGGAGAAGGAGAAGCAGACTCCCTGCTCAGCAGGGAGCCGGATAGAGGGCTCGATCCCAGGACCCTGACAGACACTTAACGTACTGAGCCACCCAGGTGCCCCTGTATATTTATTTTATATATGATTATTAAAATTAATATCATCATGATACACTCTGTAATATGAAGTGAACATTTCAAAAATTACTTTATCATTATCATAAGCCTAAATGGACAAGACACGCTGAATCTTTAAAATGAGTTTTAAGATGCCAGTTCACTACACAAGCAAGAATGATTCAGCCAGGAAATCAATTAAATTTTTAAGTAAGTTATTAAATGCATTTGCATCAAGATGATGGTAAATGTAGAGATAGGTAAATAAATAGTAATAAATAATTATGACCTAACTCACCTGTTCTGTGCCCTCCTTGCATTGGACAGACCGGCTTACAGAGAAAAAATTGTCTCATTTATTCGGAAACGCCTGACCCACTTCAGGGTCTATTTTCTCAGCAGTTTCTAGTCAAATTACTCTTAATCAGTTTCATGGGTAGATTGGACTGGATTCACCCCATTTCCTGTGGCATTGTGGGTTTCCAGTGGACTCATCACAATCACAGAGCACAAAGATGTGTCCTCTTAGAGGTGAGGTCTTTTTCTCATCCAAGTAGATTGATCTGTGAGCAGCTGCCATTACTGACAGTGGGATGTGTGTTTGCCAGTGTGTTTATGCATCTAGTAATTTGTTGGACATGAACTTAATGTTTTTCATTTCCTTGTTCACAAATAAGAGCAATCTGACTAAAGTTAAGAATCTAAGTTTAACTTTCAGAATCTGGTTTTTTTAATCAGCCTATACTTTTGAAGTCTCTGATTTTCAATGATCAGAATGAGTATTAAAAGTAGATTTATTTTGCTAATATTTATTCCTAGTTAACAATATAGTAAGGTTTATTGAAACACATTCTTAAAATAAAAGCTTACTGCAATAACTGCTAATTTTCGGACTGTGGTTTTAAACTATGTTTCTTCTCATGAATTTTGAGTGACTATTAATGCCTTATGGACAGTCGTACCTCTGACATAATTGTGAGATGAAGAAAGTGTATTTGTAGTAGCTGTGTATTTACACTGAAAAGTTTGTCGGGTTCCTAAGTGTCCAGAATTGCCCAAGTTAGAAATGCATCAGTATTAGTTAATATGCAAAACAGATAATTTTATTTAACTACATACATAAACTGCATTTTATCATCTTATCTTAGTTATCTTAGTCTACTATATTATTTCCTTGTATTTAACACATTGTTATTAGAATAATAATATAACAAAGATCCCATTTTGGGGGAAAAAACCCAATTTCTATTATGAGTTCTTATTATGCATATTATAACTATCATATATATATTTAACTTAAACATACTTATTAGCTGCCTACAGTGTGCTTGTAATAATATTCAAAAGTCCCCATTTCAGTGGAATTTATATAATAAAATGATGTTTGGAGGAACTTGGATTGGCAACATCTATACATATACTGCAAATCCTACGTGATGAAGCTTTTTCTCTGAGATTTTTTTTCACATTTTGGAATCAAGGAAATTCCATCTTAAGAACCATGTTCAGTAACAGTACCCACTGGCAGTAACGGTATTTCCCCTCCCCCCAAGAAAATATTTTATTTTTCAGAAGCAGTGGTTTTCCTGTTCTCTCAACAGCTGCCTCTTTCAACATGACATACACAACGTAAGTGTGTGTGACCCTTCCTGTCTGTGTTTTCAGGGAGACCTAGGAACTCAAGTAGAGTTTGTAAAAGGAAGAATTAGCACCAGCATGTTTAGTGTCCTCTCCCTGTTACCCTGTGGTAATAACTCTGTCACCTCACTAATGGCTTTGGTGTCAACATCACACCCTGTTAATCTGAGTTTATTACAGTTTATTACAGTCAGCACACTGCTTAACGCACAGTAGGCACTTTGTAGAATTTTTAAAATATGAGAGATGATGCCAGTAAGCATGTAGTATCAGCTGAGATTTAGCTCATCTTTCCTTTCACAAAAAGGAGCTTGGTTTTGGTTAATTCATTCTTTACTTGGTAATTGTAAGCCACGGCTAACCTATGATTATTCTTCACAGTAGAAGAAGTGTAAATAGATCCTCAGTCCTTGTTTTTCTCAGCTGATTCTTTGGTCTCAGCCTCCTAGATATCTGAGGAGATGGATTGATGATGGCTAAGCAGCGGACAGGCTTTCGCCCGCAGAGCATGTGTGGTCAGATGAGCTTGGTTTTCTTAATGTACTGAATCCTCCACATTTATGTAGAGAAAACATTAACAGCTAAATCGCTGATTTGGTCAAAACACAGGATGAGCCTTTATAGTGCTTATTATATTTGTTTTAGTAGTTTTCAAATCAAGAATTACATCTCTAAAAGTGCCCAACACTTTGAGATATTTGGGGGTTATGCTGTAAAGACTTGATGACTAAGTGTGTGCAATGTCCACATCATCTGAGTAAAATAGAAAAACTTTCCCCCAAATCCTTTTGAAGTGAGATTCAGACAGAAATATTTATTTAGCCTGGTATTTTAGGGCAAATTTAATGATAGAACCAGACTGACTATAAAACTTGGTCCGGTGTACTGTGGGCGGGTTGGCTAAGATGGCGCAGAGTACACGGTCCCATGTATACAGAGATTTGAGAGAAATTTGGTAGCATCATAAACATGTGAATTGTGAATGCCATTTACGGGGACATTTAAACACAGTTTCGTGAGTGGTAGTATAAATTTAATTTAGTCAGCTGGGGAAAATGCTTCGGATAAAAGACAAACAGTTCAGTGTTATGCAAGTTAAAGGTGGTGCAGAGAATGCTTCAAGTCTTCTGGAAGAGATTTACTCATCTCTCCATCCCCTTGCCTGGAGCTTGTCCCATAATAGACATTTCATAATTTTATAGTTGTTTTTTTTCTGGATGAATTTACCTCATGCTTGCCTAGTTGAAAACGTTTGCAGGTCATGACGTTATATAATTGACTTTTTTTTCATCTTTAAAAGTAAACCACTTTGAAAAATATGTTGAGGAAATTCATTTATGAACTCTGGAGACTCTGCTCTGTGTTAGGTACTCACTAGGTAATTAACAAAAGTATTTTTGAATGACAAAATAAACGGTGATTCATGAAAAATAACCAAATTTATCTGCTTGCTTTGCTTTATAGCAAAAAGTACAAGTTTCTATTTACAGGTGAAATTTCGGATGATGTCGCTTTTTCCCTTTAATGAACCCTTTCTACAGGCTGTGTTTCGTTCATTAATTTTGGAAACGAAGCAAAATATTCTCGTTGTACTTTTCCCCTAAATGTTTCTTTTTCTTTCCTTTTATTTATCAGTAAGCACTAAACTTTTTCCGAAGGTTACTTGGAGATAACAAGTAGCAATATGTTTTTCTGACGAATCTGAGCCAAGGTGACCATTTCTCTCTAATGGAGGATGACAACGATGGATTTAAGAAGTCATCCGCCGTATTGTCTCCAGCACAAAAACCTTCCGCCTGCACCTCTCAGCTTGTATCACCACTTCTAAAGGATCCATGGACAAACTGCTGAATTTTTATTAATCAGCTTAACTTAATGAGATGAAAAGACCTTTTCAAAAGAATGAAGAAGGGAGAGACAGATACTGAGAGCTCCTCTAATGCTTTTCCATGAAAAAAAACATTTTCTCCCCAGATTTTTAGGGAAGGCGTATTCAGTCCTGTTTCCAGGTAATTCATCTAGCTCGTCTTTCTAATTTTCACACACTTAGGGACTTTGTCTAGCCATGTGTTGCTTTTACTATTATTATTTTTTAAAGCAAGGAGACAGCTATAAAGAAGAAATAATGAGAGTTGAGGGGGGGTGGAAATACCTTTGGGGAAGGAGGCAGGAAAGCTTAAGCTGATAAAACATGACTCTTTTCTGATGGGGGCTCTGTTTGGATAACTTGCCCTTGTCTAAATTCGTCTCTCTTCCCGGCCTTCCTGTTCCTCCCTTTTTTCCTCCCCTCCTCTCTTGTCAAGCCTACTTCATAAACGGTAGCAGCTGGAGATCTTTTAGTGGCATTCAGGGATTACTTCCCTTCGGGGGTTTTAATAAGCCCTGATGCTTGAAACGCAGTAAAGACGCTTCTGGAGACAATCACCATTCAGGCTAAGGACTGTGGTCCCTTTCAGGGCCCAGATGGTTGTGTCCCCGTTACCCCGGGACGCAAGGGGCCCAGAAGATCACTGCAGTAGGGAGTCCTGGGCCCCGAAAGAAGGACTGGGAAGAAAGTGGAGGGATGGATTTCTGTGTAGTCAGGTCTCCTACTTCCCATGAATTCTCAACGCACTTGACTCGTGTTCCTTAAATCGCAGGATTTGAGTCTATGACCAGCCATCGTTGCGACTATTCAAGTCGTACAGTCTAAGGCTTATCAACCCGAGTGGTGAGGGGTAGAGGGACACTAAGATGGCAAGAGGACCTCATTCATTAGCTCTCCTTAGGCATGATTTAAAGTACTGAGCCTATGGGGTATCAGGTGGTATGGAGTGCCTCAGCTTTAGAAGAGAGATGTGTTGTTGTTCCTTAATTCTTTTTGAAAGCTGCTTAGTAGTTTTCTTATATTACCTTGTCATTTATCCCAATATGTGTCTTTTTAGAGCCAGTTTTTTTAATATTACCTAGTCATTTATCCCAATATGTGTCTTTTTAGAGCCAGTCAGGAAAACTGTATAAAGATGGCGTCACATGGGTTCTTCAAGATTGTCTAATTTAGTGTTTTGTTTTATGTAGGAGGCAAAATGACATTTTAGATGTCACAGAACTCAGGTCTGTCTTCTATGATTTCTGAGATTTTTCTCCCTCCTACTCTATTCTGTGGAATTCTGGGTTTAAAGTGGTCCTTGAAAGGATTTCAAGAAATCCTAGAAATCCCAGTGTGCCATGGACTACTGTGGCCACTCCCCCATCCTTGTCTACTGTTTGTATTTTGCACATGTTAATTTTCTTTCTCCATAACATTCAGGAAAGTAAAAGCACATCCCTTTCAGAGAATGTTAAAGCTGCTCGATTATGAGACAGTCCTTAAATTCCCATGGGTTCTAGGGAGAAAACCCCTGTTTTAGAGGGTTGGGAATCAGTCTGCTCTCACCATCCCTTGGGCTTTTTAATGCAGGTGGGTGACTTTTCACCTTAGGTAGATTTCTGGGCACAGGAAGTAAGATGTGTTGGGACTTTTACTAAAAGTATTGAGTGCTGATAGTAGAAGGTGCGTCTCAAAATGCCGTCTGGTTAGGCTCAGTCCACTTCGTCTTGTGTACACTCAGTCCCATTTGTGGCTTTTAGATAGTGTCCTTCTCTTGTCAATTTCAGCTGGGGAAAGCAGGAGTGTGGGCAGTTTTAGGCTAGTCATTGGGGGTTGAACATGGGCTCAATGAGGAGTTGCGATATTAAGAAATAGCTGCTCTTTGTCTGGGTGGACAGTCATTGATTTTTAAATACTTGAGCCTCCTGATGGCATAAAAACCCATTTGTGCCTCTTTAGATTAAGGTTAATTTTTGGGGTAGTGAGTGCAGATGCAGTGAACAGATGCTGCACACTTGCTTTGGCTTTTATACATACTCTATACTTTAAAATAAAATTTAATTAAAAATTAAATGCATCGTTAGGTCATAAAAAGAAAAGGAAACAAAAAATCCCTGAATAGGACGTATTGCATCAAATAAAATCATGGTTTCAGTAAACACTGGGGGTTGCCATATTAATAAAGTAGATAGGTAAACGTGAGCTGTCCATCCTTGATTAGCTGGTTTTGTTTTTGTTTTTCTACCCCCTTAGTTCGTAGCCTGCCGTGATTTGTTCCATTGCCCGAAACAGTATTAACCCCATTCAGACACTGGCAAGGATTGGAAGTTGTTTATTCGTTTTCTCCAACACAATGAAGGTCACAGTATTCCAAGTGTGTGTGAGCTTTCATTTCCATACATCTTATGTCTGGAGACAGACATCAGTGTAAATAGGTATGTACACCAGGCACACTTGAAAGTGACTGTGGTATCGCTCACTCAGGGGCGCCCACGGGCTCCTGCAGATCTTCTTCTGGGGAAGGAGGGACAGCCAGGGTGTCTGGGAGGTTTGTGATTGACCTTGCATGTGGCGGCGTTCTCATTTGTCTTTCAAAGTACCTGGATAGTGGTTACCTCTGTGGTTAGGAAATCATTTGTAGCTTAGAGTTGTAATGCTGCGAGACAGTCCGCTCACCTGCAGATAATGTTTCATTAGCCTCTTTGAAATTGACAGGGCTGGCTGCTTCCGTGTATTCCTCTGGTGAAGCTGAATGATCGCTCTGTTTGTTTTCTACTTTCTTGTTACAGGTCACTTTCAGTAAGGATTCTCCCCTCAGGCCTTATTAAAGTAACAACCAGATAAACAAACAAACTACACTTCTGAACCAGGAGGAAGGAAGATGGGACTTGATACCACTGATTCACATTGGTTTTATTTTTATTATGAAGTTGTTTTCAGTGGAGCAGTAGCATCGCATAATAGAAATATTTACACATAATTCACAGCTCGTGGTGGGATATCTCCATCTGAGCTTTTCTCATATGCTTGGCTTTTAAGTAATTGACTGAGTCTAAACCTTTTCCCCTTAACCTTATATGATAAGTATCTTCTCATATTGCTGGAAGCAGCTTGCACAGTACTGAAAACTACCCTCGTTAATGACTGCATAAATTTTCATCAAGAAGATTAACCATCACTTACTTAACCAGTATTTTTCTATCCTGTTCCGTGGCACTCTAGTTTAATGAGAAATAGTACGTATTAACTATCCCCCACCCCCAGTTGGTTATTAGTATGTTTGGGAAATGCTGGATTAAAGAAATGACATTAAGTCTGAGTCAGTGCCTTTAGTATATGAGTAATCGTGGACAGGTCAATATGGAGAAATCTAGTTACATGTGGCATATTCCAAACCTGCTTACTACCTAAAAATGCCCAATTATTATTTCTTATTATTAGACATATTCATTGTTCCTGGGTTTGCATAATATAAATGACATATAAATAACTTAAACAGATTTTTTGGCTTAAAGCTTTCCTCATGTTTTGGTTTTTCTCTAGGGTAGAGTAGTAGAATTATTGGGTCAAACAATATAAACATTGCATAATTCTTGGTAATAATGTCTGATTGCTTTATAGTTTCATTATATTCTTACCAGAACCTGGGTTTTTTTAAGGCTCTCATTTTTAAGGCTCTCATTTAATAAACAAGAAAGAGCCCTTGTTTTCATATACATTTCTTGATTATCAATAAGTGAGGGGAGATGCTCATTTATTTATATGTTCACCATTTATAAAGGCACTAATAACCTGTAAAGCTTGCTCTTATTAACCTGTGCCTTTAGAATAAAAAGTGTTGCTGCTGGCTTAGTATGGTGCTGGATTGGGCCCTTCACTGAGCCCTGAACTATGTTCACAGTTTGCACGGCTATCTTGAAATAAGAAAACATTTCCACAGCTCTTACGACGCATCAGTCTCTTTTTCAAGCAGTGTGCATACGTTAAGTCATATAATTCGGATCACGAGGCCAGTTCTATGACTGCTATCTTCATTTTACAGATGAGGAAACAAAGACTTAGATTAGGTTTGTTGGTGGAGGTTACATGGTCAGCAAGTGCAGAACTGGGATTAGGAACTCCGGCGATCAGTTCCACAGACTGTAATTTTTCCTATGTTCCCGGGCAGCCTCCGCTCCCACTGTTTATTTAAACAGCTATATGTCGGATTATTAAACTCACCAAGCAGATACTGCTGCCCATCCCCTGCCATTTTCAAAGGGACAATATTCTAGAAAGTGTAAACTATATCCCATATTTAAAATCCCAATTTATGCATGTTATTTAAACATGCTGTTCTGTACGTGAGAATATATGGGCTTGAGCAAAGTGCGAAAGTGTTGAATTCCCAGAGAAGCATGTTGTGCTTTCAAAGAAACACCTTTCCGACTGAAGGCTGGCTTCTTAACACCTGCAGTGTAGGGTCTGTCCTTCCGCGGTAGCCCTGCAGTTTGGCGCATCTGAATATCTTTGATAAGATTTGTTGTATACATTGGACAGTTGGAGCTAATAATGGCAGTTTTGTGATTAAAATTTGTTGAAATGCAAGCATGACCTAAAAAAGTAAGCTCTTAGCTTAGTTTTTTCCCTCCTTCGGGACTTTAAAATCTTAAACTGGTTACATACACAAGTGTATTCATATGTATCTCATTCTCTATCACATAGTCTCCTATTTTTCTTCTATTTTGAGGATGATCCACTAAAAATAACATCTGTGTTTTTTAATTCCGTAACTCATACTTGTAAAGCAAACAAGAACAAAAACAAAAACGCTTTGCAGCGCTGTGAATATTTGGTCTTGAACCTTTCTAATAATATGCTTTCTCCCTCCGAAGCATTATTCATCCCCTGTTAGCATTCTCCCATGAATTGAGAGTTAGGTCTGTGATTTTCTTGACAGATGCTGGAAGCAGGATGGAGTCACAGGACCTCTCTTGTCATTCTAAATATTACAGATCGAAAAGACTTATTTTAACCAGAAATCTTTTTTTTATTGGGGGGATGGATTAAGGATTGGAGAGAATATGGCAATAATTTTAGCTTTTTCTAGACTTTTGATTCCCCTTATGAGCCATAAAGGTTTTATTTTTTTGGTTAGGGTTTAACAAAAAGAAAGTGACCAATAATGAACTTATTTACTGCCCTTGGCTTTATAGAAGAAATTTAAGCCTCCCACATAAAATTTGGGGATAGAATCTTTGCTTCGTTCAGCATTTAGGTATTTGTCGTGGTCATTACTGGCCTGAATGAAATAAAATAAACAAAAGCAGGCAAATTTTAGAAAGATTTATGGTAGGATGTTCTTATAAAACCATAAAGTTTAAAATCTGGTTGATTTAAACCAGAAATGCTTGCTTTGCTCTCAAATATTTATAAAATGCTAAAGACTTTTCATGTTCTTTTTTTGATGGCTTATAGATTATTACCCTGTATCAGTATCGTGATGCCCTCTCCTCTGCCAGAACCTTATAAACTTCTCTGCAGATTATTATGGACCATATTTGCCCATGTTTCACTCTTTCCCTGCTACATAGTCTTCATGGGGTTTGGCTTTTAAATTTTCTAATAGAGGTGGTGTGCTTTGCAAGATACATGGCTTATGCCATCCCTATTAGAGAACGTGACCTTATCCTCTGGAGCAAGAATTGGATAAGCTTCTAAGTCATTTTAACGGTAGTAAATAATGTAATTTGATATAGAAACTTTTCTCGAAACAAGGTTCTTGAAGTAAACTGATACGTAAATCCCTTATTTCAGATCATCCATTTCATTAACAGCTTGAGGGTGCTGGATGAAACTTAACATGTCATTTGGTTGAAACTTGTCTTGGCTTTCTGAAGTTACTTAGAGTTTTAGATTATTAATCTATAAAGGATGTGATGAAGCATTTCTTTTTTTAAAATTTTTTATTTATTAATTTGACAGAGAGAGAGAGAGAGATCATAAATAGGCAGAGAGGCAGGCAGAGAGAGAGAGAGGAGGAAGCAGGCTCCTTGTTGAGCAGAGAGCCCGATGTGGAACTTGATCCCAGGACCCTGAGATCACGACCTGAGCTGAAGGCAGAGGCTTTAACCCAGTGAGCCACCCAGGCGCCTTGAAGCATTTCTTTGTATGGAATTTGAACCTGCTTTATACTTTGGACACCATGAAAAATTAAATTCTGCTTGCCATCTTTGCAAGCACGCTGGGTAGGAAAACTTACTTCCATGCATGGGTGGGAAAGGGATTGAGCTTGTGACATCCTGGTTCAAGGATACATGCCCCCCCGCCCCCACTTCATTTAACAGTCGTGTTTGCCTGGAATGCATTTTGAGAGAATCATCTAGGTTAGAAACACATATACTAAGTATATACACATGTATGTATAGTGTGTTTCTGTAGTATTTTTATCACTGGTATTAGATAAGACCATGTGAATTGCTTTTTTTTGAAACTATGTTTAGAGTCATAGCATGCACATTATATAATGGGGCTGCTCACATGACATAGTTAAGCAAAAAAAGTTTTAAAGTCATAGGGAGAAAAAAGAAGAAAAGGGGGAATGATATTTAAAGCATTGATGTTTTTAATAATATTTTCAACCAGTTTCCCTTATGTTTAATTGTCCCCAGGAAGTTTCATTCGCTCACAATCTGGGCAGACTAGCATGACCTTGCGGAGTGTTGGCTCACTCATGAGACCGTCCATCGTAAGGATGAAGGCTTTTACTAACATGGACTTCGCTGTCAGTGTGTCTGCACAGGACTGAATTGATACATCTACATTTCTTTTTTTTTTTTTTTTTTTTTAATTTTTTTTAAGATTTTATTTATTTATTTGAAAGACAGAGATCGCAAGTAGGCAGAGAGACAGGCAGAGGGAGAGAGAGGGAAGCAGGCTCCCTGCTGAGCAGAGAGCCCGATGCGGGACTCGATCCCAGGACCCTGGGATCATGACCTGAGCCGAAGGCAGAGGCTTTAACCCACTGAGCCACCCAGGCGCCCCTGATACATCTACATTTCTTAATGAGGAGTTTGGTCTTAAATGTAGTGAACCCTCTCACTGTGAGGCTGTCTGTTACCTAAGGCTCAAAATCTATCATAATTACCATTTCTCTTAAACACCCATCATTAAGGAGTGCACAAAATGCTTGCCTTAAAAGGATACTTTCATGGAGATTGCTTCTTTGGTATGTGTCAGCACAAATGAAATCCCTGGGGTTAAGAAAAAAGAAGCACTTACACAGTGAAAAGTGGTGAAAATCTACAAATTCAAATACTGCCCACTGGAAGGCAGTTAATGGCTTGCATGTTGGTACAACCCCAGAGGCAGCTAACTCCATGCCCTGCTGAACTTTGGGGGATAATTTTTTTCACTGGTGGTGGGTTGACATTGAGAAGCAGGAACCCATGACGTGAGCAATATCTTGTTTTGCCTAGACAAGGAATATACATCCAACTTTGGGCTAAAAATTATAAGGAGTTGGCTCAAAGCAAAAAATAAAATAAAAGCATTCATACATTAAAATAAAAGCTCTGCGTCATGATTTATTGACTTTGGCCATATCAATTTGCTAAATCATATGGATGTGATTTAAGAAGAATGTTATTTTAAGAAGCTTTTGCTCCCCTTTAATTTGACATGACTAAACCTGAAGCCTTCTGGAAACCACAGTTCAAAATGGTTTTTCCCCCTAGAGTTTTCATCAATTTGCATTTAGAAATATAATATTAGCTCTCATGTAGACCAAGGATTAATTTTGGAATATTTCTAGATAATGGGAGCCTCATTCCAAAAATGAAGTTGAGTATCATTTGACATGAATTAAGTGCTGTTCTCCGGAATTTCATATATTTTAAGGTTAGCTTGTGATTTATCAACATCCTCACTGGAACCTGGTTTTATTCTTTCCCTTGTACTCTTGCATGGACTACTGTGATTATTCTGACCCCTTTTAAGCATGAAAACATTGCAGTATATTGTAGTTATCTGATTTTTTTTTTTCAGACTGAAATTTGCTTTGTCTGTTTAGATGTACACCGTTCAAGACCCAGTTTACAATTTTGTTTGCCTGTGGTGGATAAGGAGCAGTGTCCTCTTGGCATTCAGATCCTGGCAACACTGCTGAGTTTTTAGCTTCCAAAGGCAGTGCGGAGAGGAAACGTGTTTGCTTTTGCAGTTTTTGAACATATGAAAGTTTCTTCTCAGCTGCGAATTAGCAAATTACAATTTAAAAAATAGAATAAGGAAGGATAATAAGGATACTTGAAGAGCTTCTGAATCACAGTTGAGAGATGGTGAGGGTAGTTTTAAAAAAAGATGTCAGATGAGGAATCTCTACATCTGTTAATTTCCTGCCAGCTCCCAAACTGTACTTTATCATCAAACGTATAAAAAGAGCACTCCAGGTCTGAGTTCATTCAAGTTTGAGTAACTGTACATGAAAACAGTGTGCCCTTTCTCTTAAAATCTTCGTATTTGCCATTGTTTCCCTTTCTCTGGAAGATGGAGCATGCCACATACATCTCCAGTATTGTTTCCCGAACTTGCTGGGCTGTGTCTAGTGCCAACATCACACGTCATTTGTTGGGATCTGTGTCTTTTCCGATTTTTTAAAAAAAGATTTTACAAATTTATTTATTTGACAGAGATCACAAGAAGGCAGAGAGAGAGAGGAGCAAGCGGGCTCCCTGCTGATCAGAGAGCACGATGAGGGGCTCCATCCCAGGACCCTGGGATCATGACCAGAGCCAAAGGCAGAGGCTTTAACCCACTGAGCCACCCAGGCGCCCCTCTTTTCTGATTCTTAATCAGTTTTTGCAAGTGTGAGTCCCATAGTGAACACTGCGTTTATTTTGCCCCTTTCCTCCCAGCGGACAGTGGACAGGAAGGTTCACGGTGAGTGAACGGTCTGCTCTCTCCAAACTGGTCATTTGGTGCATTCGAATCTTTGGCGTGCATCACATGCCCCTGGCTTCCTGTCAGTGGTGAAAGGAACATGGCACGCAGGTGTTTAAATCATTTATCATCATAATCGGCCTTTATGTTACACTGCCTTGCCAGGCCTCTGTTATTCTAGTGCATAATTGATGGTGCTCAGAAGTGGAAAAGTTAGAAAAGCGGAAGTAATGTGCCGCAGCAGTGCCGAGAGGCCGCGGGGGCTGCACCGGCTGGGCCGAGCGGGAGCGGGGCCGCTGCCCATCACCCAAGACACCTCCCAAGTTTGGGGCTCATTTGGCATCTGGTCAGGAATTTTCCCTTTCTTGCTTTTTCCATGCAGAGAGGAACAGGAAAGGTGGAAAGAGCACATCAGATTTGTGCAGCCTAATTGCATGTTGGTCCTGGCTCCCGAGTAGAGCTGGCTGGTTTACATGTAATTCATCATGAAAAACACATTTATGATGTTTTTGGAAGAGGAGTTCCCTTCAGAAAAGGACCTCAAGTCTTGGCCTGTTTGGTACCGAGATTAACAAATGACTTACAAATAATGAAAGCAGGAAGAAATTCTTTAAAAAGAGAGCCTGCATAAAAAATAAATTTAATTGAGACTGTTAAAGGATTTTTCCTTCTTGCCGTACCTCAGTGTGCATTTATTGGAAAGCAAGAAATGGAAAATATTCTAAAAGTGCACTTGTAACAAGAATGAATTTAGTGCAGATTTCAAGGCAAAGAAAGAGACATAAAATACTGAACTTTGAGGTGAATTCTAAAATGGAATCTTGGCCAAATTAACTTGTTAATTTTCAAACTGAATTTAAATAAAATATTTTTGGATCCATGAATAGACTTGGAAAATATTTTCAGTGGATGCCTTTAACACCCATATTGGAGATTTCCTATGGTGGGCTAAAAAGTTTGATATGTGTGGTGTTATTTCTGTCCTAGGAGGGTGTTCATTTGAGACACATGTTCTGGATTTTCTGCTATAGCTTGCTAAGGAGAGGGGGAGAGGATGGGTAAGGAGTGTGTTTTCTGGATAGAATTTGGTGAAATTTTGTGTGTATTGGAAGGGGAAGGGTGTGAAACACTTGGCTAACCGTGAAAGGATGTTTTCCAATGAGGGTATTAAAGATGATGAGAGAAAAGAGCAGGGAGAAAGGACACTAAAGGAAGGACTAAACAGGAAGATCGAGAATAATGTGCTTAAAATGGGGGAGGGGCACCTGGGTGGCTCAGGTCCTGATCCCAGGGTCCTGGGATGGAGTCTCCTTGCTCAGTGGGGAGTCTGCTTCTCCCTTTTCCTTTGTCGCTTCCCCTGCTTGTGCGCTCGCACTCTCTCTCTCTGTCAAAAAACTAAAATCTTTTTAAAAAATGAGGGAAAGAGTGGATAGTTGACAAGATGGGGCTTGGAAGTGTAATGAAAAGAGAGGAAAGATCCAATATTTGCTAATTTTTGCTCATGTACTGTATCTGTATTTTTTCCCTCCTGGAATTTCCCCCAAATATTAGAATTTTGAATTTTGTGCATTTTTGCAAGTATGTCAAGGTTTTTGTGGATGGGCACGGTTTGCAACTGTGGGAAATACGTTACAGGAGAGAAAAAAAAATACATTGGAGGAGGAAGTGGTGAAAATAGTCGTTCTCACTAATGAGAACAAGAGGAGAAGGGAAGACGGGAATAAAACAGGAAGAGCCACAGGATGATGGGAAAAAAGACAAGGCCCTTGAAAGGAGAGAAAGAAAAGAAGAGAGAGAAGAGATGGGCCTGAGCGAATGAGACAGACAGTTGTTGGTACCATGCTGTGCTTCACGTCCCCCTGTCTGTCCTTCTTTGGGCCACGTGCTGGGTACTGCTGGCTGGAAGGCTGGGTGATGGGGCCAATGCCTCCCCAAGGCTTCTTGGGAGTTGGCTCAGGGATCCCTTTCAAGATGCTGGTCCCCTGCTTCCTTTAGGAACAGGGCCCCAGCCCATTATAACTAGGGAAGAAAATCTGAGTGATACAAAGAAATTTCAAATAAACACAAAACATCCAAACGTATTACTTTGTGAAATCTGATCTTAGCTAAAGCTTTGAAAGTTTTTCTGATGACTCTAGTTTTCCTCTCCCTTTTTTTTTTTTTTTTTAAATCTAGGGGAAAATTAATACTTTGTGTCAATTCTTAAATTGAAGATGGTTAAAATATTTTGTGCTATAGAGATAATTTAAGAGGATGTAAGTAAAAATTTGTCTTCAGTTTTAATTAGAGAATGTACATGTCAGCATCACCAAATTATACTTCACTTGTATAAAAAAGTAGGTACCAAGTAAACATTTGATAGGAATTACTTATTTCATATTCATTGGTATTTTATAGTAAGAATTGTTCTTTCATTTTCACATAAAATAGTGATTTTTTGGTGTCCAGGAAAACTGAGCTGCATGTCTACAACTACACTCTCTTAAAAATTTTACCATAGGCAAAATTTATATGTATGTGTGTACTTATACACATACAAATGTATAACTATGTACATGCATTCATGTATATGCTTACATATACTCTATACATATGGAAAGTATAGCGTTTATGTGTTTTTTAAAATATATTTTTGGGGGCGCCTGGGTGGCTCAGTGGGTTAGGCCGCTGCCTTCGGCTCAGGTCATGATCTCAGGGTCCTGGGATCGAGTCCCGCATCGGGCTCTCTGCTCAGCAGGGAGCCTGCTTCCTCCTCACTCTCTGCCTTCCTCTCTACCTGCTTATGATCTCTCTCTGTCAAATAAATAAATAAATAAATCTTTAGAAAAATCATATATGTATATATTTTGTACTTTTCCCTCTGGCCTCTTGTTTTAGATGCAGAATATTTAGAATTATTTACTAATTATTAATTTCCAGAAATAACTGTAATAGAATTAGCTAAATATCACAGTTTTTTATTGAGTATAGATTGACAGCCCAAGTTTTATTTTTATTAAAGCAATAGGTAATAATTGTACAGAGTAATTTTTAAACAGTACAAAAATAGTTCAGAGGTCCAGAATGAAAATGTCTCTTCCCTTTCCACCTGTGTTCCCTTCAGTAGAGGCAAATAAGGGAGACTTGAAGAAAATCATTTGGAAGACCTACAACCTGCATTTTTAGATAATCTAGCCCTTCTGCACTTTCTTCTATATACGCAGAAAATATATTATATCAGAAAATAATTATATCAGATAGCTTGTCCATCCTTCCTTCTGCACATAGTTCCTACATGATTCACTTTTCAGTATTGTATAATTAATCTGGAGTGTTGTCATTATTTTTTCCAGACCTCAAAAATACTGTCTTCCTTTGTCCTAAGTAAGGGCTTCTCTCTTCACAGACGTCAAAAGATTAAGGGACAGCTTGAATGGGACTCACATCCATTTGATTTTAGCATCATATTTCATCGTTGAGTTACATTGCAATTTTGTTTTCAGTTGCCATTACTCATTGTCAGTGTAATATTTAGTATTTATCAAAGGTTCTCTGGGTACAATATGGTATGGCATTTTTCAATAATGTATAGATTAGCTGCTTTTCCAGACCATGAATAGCTTGTAGCCTAAGTAGGAAACAAAAAGAAATAGTTTTAATATTGTATATACCTAGTGACAACTTTTCATCATGAGTGGATTTGAGAAAGTGGAGCAAGAGGTACTGAGTTTATACAAAGTATTTATTTGAGTGACTTGGTGATTTGAGTTTGATTTTTTATGGTAGTACGTTTTGGAGACTATGCCTAACATGAACTTTCTAAAGTATTACAATGTGTATAACTTAATAAGCCTACTAGTATATTTTTAAAATCAAAGTTTTTTTGGAGCTGGTGATATACAACATTTGATTCTAGTAATAAGACTTCTTAAGAACCACCATGACATGCTGGCTTATTTTAGAATTTAAGCTCTAGAACTCTAGAACTAATTATCTGCCACTTACTAGCGATGGAGTCTTAGGCAAGTTCTTTAACTTCTTGGTGTATCATTTTTTCCTATCCGTAAAACAGGAATGAGAATAGTGCTTACCTCATAGTGTTATTTTACAGATGACATTGAGTTAATGTATGTGAAGTGCTTAGTTTCGTGTGTGGTACATTATAAGAAATTAATAAGCACTCATTTTTATTATTTGACTGGTGGATTACTGTAGATCTAGCCTAGTTAATCTTGATGCTTTACTGTAATATCTTCTCATTGAGTAATGACATGTATTTTGAAACTAAGTATTGTATAGCTCAATGGTGAATATAAATGTATTTCATAAATTGACAGTGAACAGTGCTAATGAATAGGACTTAAATTCTTCTGTAGTAAAAACAAATGTTTGCAGCTTGTGTAAACATCATTGTGGTAATGGAAATTGAAATTCATCATAATGTAAAATACATGATTTGATAAATGAAACATTACACCTAAATGTATAAATGTATTTACAGCTGAGAATTGGTGACTTATGACACAGAAACAATGGCTTAATGCTCTTTAGCTGCTAATGTGTTCTCATCTTATGTGGCATCTTCAGTTAGTTTTGGTGTGTGTTGTAAATGACCAGGCACTATTTAAGGATGCCTTGGCTTGCATTCTGTTGAGGCAGAAGGTAGCTCTGATACAGGCATTTGCATGCTAAACATTCCCTTGGTGACTATTCCTCAGGTGATAAAGGGGCTAATAACATTTATTATTATAACTATGTGGAGAAAATGAATGTCTCATCCCCATTAGTTGGAAGAAGAGAGATGAGAGCTCAAATCAATTCATCCAGGTACTCTAATATCCCTCTTTAGGACTCTTTTAATATTAATTTCACCAAAGTTAAACAGAAAAAAAATAAAAGCTAGAAGTAAGTCACCTAAATATTACTATGACAAAAAGACTGGAAAGGGGGTACACATCTATTCTTCGATGGAAAAAGCAACAGTTAATGTCCTAACAGGAACCATTACAGCATATTTGATGATGCTATATAAAATCTAATATTAGCCATGAAGAGAGGCATCTCAGCACTGTTTACAAATAAGGACGGCTTAAGAATGGGTGCACAGCTTTGCCTGGGGAGGTAGGAGGAATGGTTTGGAGGTGAGGCAAGGGGCTACCAGATCCTCTCTGTTCTTAGTAAAGAACAGGCTTCAGGGGTCCATCAACTATGATTGTCTAGGAAATGCTGTTAAGAAATATTTTTCTTTGAAGTTAAAAAATCAGAACCAAATCCAAATCCCAGTACACTGAAAGTAATGCTGAAACTGTCTGAGTTTAATAAATGTGTTCTTTGAGGCTGTTGATTATGTGTGTAAACACCAGAGAAATGTTTTATCAGGACCAGCCACCCAATATGTGCTTTTGGCGGGTCGGGGGAGGTGGTGGGCAACAAGGCTGCTGTTCATGGTATAGATTTCTCATTAGCAAATTCACAGAAAATATACTGTGTACTCTCCTGGTTTTTTTTTTGCGTTTTTTTGTTTTGTTTTGTTTTGTTTTAGGATAGCCTGTGAATTTTAACTGGGTGGTTCTGCTTTTACTAAAGTTACTAACCATCATTTGTGCACAGTAACATATATAAATTGGACTCGGGCTACTTTTTCATTCTAGTACTGCTGTGCAGCCAATGCTTAGTTATGTAACACTACTATCAATTCATAAGATCTTACTTCAATAATGAGTGATCATCTGCCATGGTAGACCAAAAACAGGCTTGTGGTGTATGAATTTATCAATTGTTTTAAGCTAACCATGGATTGGCTTTCACTGTGTTTGTAAACTGTAGTATTGAGATATTCATTGAGGCTATACCTAATCTCCTATATTGTAATTTAAGAAAACCAACTTAGCTATGTACACCTGAATTGTACATTTTATTAAAATTTAAAAATCATGGTAACAAGGCAGGGATTTCTGAGTTATAATCAATAAGATTAATTTAATTTAGAGGTAGCTGAGGAGAAAGACGAAAATCAAGTACTGTAGTTTGAATTATGGAAAGTGTCACATTTAATTTCACAATTGGTTCTGGTGTGTTTGGGGATTTAGAATAATTTTATACCTTAACATTCAATCTTTATTTTACAGTGAATAAGCTAATTTTAGATGACTGCTCAACCTGTGTCTGCTTGCTATTATGGAATATTAGCTTTGGAATAATCTGGTAATTCTTACTTAACACCAATTAATAAGGAATTAAAATTATAATTTTAGATGTGAACAAAGTGCTTCAAATTATCACATTATGTAGTTTATATAAATTGGCGTTAATGACAGGAAAAGAAGAAGGCATGCTGCCCTGTAGATTATTTTCTTCACCTGTCTTGGTTCTGCTTTGTACGTATAGGTTGGAAGAAATTGTCTAATTGTGAACTTCACAATCATGCTAACTTACGGGTGGTTGCTAGATATGGAAATGCATGAGTCAGTCTCAAAACACCTCACCTGTCAAGTTGGAGTATACGTCAGCTAAACTACCTATGGTCAGAACAACCAACCAGATTCACTTGATTGAGTCAACTGGTTATTCAGGGGAAAAAAGAAAAAAAAATAGCTCCCTTCTTTGTTAGCTCTAAGTAGAATTTTTAAAATTAGTTGAAGCAGTGGAAGTTTGGAAATTGTTTTGGTGAGAGTTTTTCTTCTCTCAGTTGATAAATCTGTCGGCTGTATTTAGATGTTCCCATTTTGGATTGTGTGAGGTCCAGCCTTGTGCATTCTAGATCTAAGCACAGAAAGTTTATGGAAACATTAAAATTAACCCAATAAAAGTCACTGTAATTACCTCTGAACTGTTTGTCTGGGACTATATTCAGTGGTTGGCAAGTGAATATTTCTGTATAAAATATAATCTTTGTGAAAGCTATATTTTTTCCCCTCAAGTAGTGATGTTCCGAAAGGAAGTTTGAAGGGTAAATAACTAATACATTGCATTTAGCAGCCACCAATTTCGCTGGGAATCTCACAGATGTCACAGTATGTTTGGGAACACTATAAATGAGTTAGGTAAGATTATTCATGACTTTGGTGGGGTCATTTTCAAAATGATGGCCCTTTTGAGTTGAAATTATCTCCTGACTTAACTTTCATACAGGAGAACTCTTTCTGCTGCAGAAATTCACCACTAAGTTGTTGAAATTTGTGGAGGGAATTTTTTAGTCCGCCAAGTTAATGAAACTGATAGGCAGACTTTGGCAAAGAAATACAGACAGTTGTGTTGGGACTTGGGGACCACGTGTCTAGAAGATAAGGGGGGAAAAAAAAAACTCGTCTTTAAGCTAAGCTTAACCAGATAAGTGATCTACTTTATAGTGGTAAAAATTATGCTATCATCACAATTATTATATTAAGCTTAATGCACTGATAGTTAAAACTCTTTTGAATTTTGTTAAACCTGTAGTCATAGAGTAGTGAAAAAATGAAAAACATAAAAGTTGCATAATGTTCCTGGTTATCTGGTTGGGTTCTTTTAAGGAAAACATGTAAAGGGTGTTTCTTAACGCAAGTGGCAATGCTAAACTTTGACCCAGCTTTTGTCATTATTATTTAGTCTCTGATCACTGTCAGCTTCTAGTTAATATTCCCTTTTATAACACTTCTTGTTGTTCTATTTTATTAAAGGTAAGATGAATGCCTTGAAAAAATTATGGTAGCTGTTTGTGGTATTGTAAAATCCAGTTATAGTGGATAAAGGCCTGTTACAGGCTTTATCTCTTTAGATATTTCTGGAGCAAAAGAAATTCCATTCTAAGGATGGGAGTTGGATAAAGTTAGGAGTCTCCCACTTGCATACTGGGGAAAAAAAAAAACTCCATGTTTTTGGTTTCATTTTACTGATGTTCTTTAAAATTGGGGGGAGATGCATTGGAAACATTACAACCCTCTTCAAAGAAATGAATTTTGGGGGCGCCTGGGTGGCTCAGTGGGTTAAAGCCTCTGCCTTTAGCTCAGGTCATGACCCGGGGTCCTGGGATCGAGTTCCACATCAGTCTCTCTGCTCAGCGGGGAGCCTACTCCCCCCACCCCCCGCCCCTCGCCTGCCTCTCTGCCTACTTTCGATCTCTGTCTGCCAAATAAATAAGTAAAATTTAAAAAAAAAAAAAAGAAGAAGAAGAAATGAATTTTTAAAATCCTGTAAGACTTTACCGAAAACTTCATTTTTGGGTGGCTAGAGAAAGAATTAGCACATCCTTACGATCATAAAGGATTTCCCTGCCTTCGTAATTTATAGCATTGACAAAATCGTGAAGTACTTTTTTTGTAAGTGACTGCCCTCCCTTTAGCAAATGTTTTTGCAAGTAATAAGGCAAAATTACAAATGATAAATTATTGTAGTGGTGGCTGTTCACCAGCCTGCCCACCCATTCAGGCTGTACAGTACTTCATGGAAAGTTATGTTTAATGTCACTTAATGAGTCCTTAGAACTGGTGTGCTCTCAGACACTTTGATGGGCTGTTAAATTTACAAATGTTCTAGGGCTATAAATTATCATTAAATGTTAGGAGGGAAAGAGTTGAGTTTTTCTGTGCATTTCACATGATTTATTTATACTTCTGAACCAGGAAGCTGAAAATAGGTGAGGATTCGGTGCTTCTGTTCATATTTTGGAATTTAATCTGAACTTGGTACAGTTCTGGATCTAGATCAGAGAGAAGTTTACATGAAAGTAAGTGTAAACCTTTACTAAGTAGCTTTACGGAATGACTAAAGGACAGTGATTTTAAGTTAGGCTCATTGGTGAACAAATCTTAGAACCCAAGGAGTAAGGTTAACTACTGGTTCTTCAGAGGAAACTGACCTTAAATATTACCAGTATCCTCCCCCGCTTCCTCCTCCTACTCATCTTTCCTCTACCATTATCTCACTGCTCGTTAGCACTTTCCCTGGTGCTCCTAGATGAAATGAAAGGGAGTAAAACATACCTGGAGAGGAACTACTATATGGTGATTAGGAGAACTACCTTGGGTTTAGAAAGTTCTGGGCTTGAATACTAGCAGGACTGTGCACTGGTTAGAACTGCCTTGATTTAGTCAATGCTGGGCTTAACTACTAACCTGTGGGACTCTTAAGTCAATTACTCAAACTCCATACACGTCAGTTTTCCAGGAAGGAAAAATAAAATGATAATATCAACTGTTGTTATAGGGATTGAATTAGAGAATGAATGTGAAATGATTTGCTTACCACAGTGGCATACTGGAGATACTCGGTAAGTTTCAGTCGTGATGGTTCTCAAAGACTGTTAAAGCTCCGGTCATCAGAGTCACCCTCTGGGTATCAGGACAGAAAAAAGAATGAAGTGGAGCATGTTCTCTGTCTCTAAAAAGTCCCGTGTGCATACATCTGCTGTGTCACATCGGTCATTACTTAATCATTTATCTGCAAGGGGGCGGGGGCTGGCCTAAGATGAAGGGTTTTGTTTGTTCTTATTCAGGCAGCCATGCATTCAGTTAAAAATTGGGAGATAAAGGGATTCAGTAGAAATTCTGGAAACAATATCAAATCAAGGGAAAATCGGGTATAAGAGGAGGTTATTATCTCCTATCTAAATTCCCCTGTCTGCGATACCAGACTTCTCCTCCCTCGAAGAACAGCTCATCGAAAACCAAACTCACATTACCTTGTTTTTTTCTTTTCTATTAAGATCAACTCAAATCTCCCCAAATAGTACCTGTGACATCCTCTTCTCCTTCCTCTTTCTTATCCCCAATTTAATGAGGATGATGCTCGTTACAGTGTTTTTAGTTTAATCTTCATTTAACTCTCATAACAAACCAGTGAATTAGTTGTTACTCCTACTTGATAGATAAGAAAATAGAATGGGAAGTCACTCCCTCATGGTCAGGCAGGGGAGCCCAGCCAGCCCATGTGTTTGGGCCACACACATGTTCTCAACCTTCGTGTTCCTTGGCTTTCTAGACACAATCAGTTTTTACATTTTGTTGACTCCTGACTTCGCCAGGCCACATGGTTGTAGGTGGGTTCTTTTGGTTGGGAAGACTGAAGTAGTAAGTTTGGGCACTAATATTTCTTTTGACCTTGATTCAGGCACTCATCCCTAGCGTGATGAGGGAGTGACCTCCCTTGGAGAGAGAGTAGCCCAACTCTGCTCCCTGGGGCAAGGGCATTTGCCAGTGATTTGAGGGATGGAAGCAGAAGCTAGCTCAACACCGAACCTCGCTTGAGGTAGACTCTTAATGTCTCTTGTCTTTATTCCTGCCCTCTAAGACATTTCTGCTGGATTTTTTTTTCTGCTTACGTTATCTTTTGCCAGGCTATCTGGCTTAACTTGTCTGGTTATCTTTCAAAAACATGAATCTGATACATCTTTCTTTCCTTTTTGTTGTCATGTGTGTATGTGTATGTTTTTAACTGAAGTAAAACTGACATGTAACGTTACATTAGTTTCAGGTGTACAACATAAGGATTCAATATTTGTATATATTGCAGAATAATCACCATCGTAAGTCTGGTTATCATCCATCACCATAAATCGTTTCAAAACTCTTACTTGTGATGAGAACTTTTAAAATCTATTCTTTTAAGGGTGCTTGGGTGGCTCTGTTGGTTAAGCGTCTGGCTTTTAGTTTCCATTCAGGTCCAGATCTCATGGGTCATGAGAACCAGCCTTGCCTCAGGCTCTGCATTCCAGGGGGCGTCTGCTTGAAGATGCTCTCCCTTTGCCCTTGCTCCCACTTGTGTGTGCATGCGCTCTCTCTCTCTCTCTCTCTCTCTTTCAAATAAATAAATTTTTTAAAAAATCTCTAGTCTTGCAACTTTCAATTATATACTGCCGTATCATTAACTGTAGTCAGCAGGCTGCACATTGCATTCCCAGGACTTCTTTATCTTATTACTGAAAGCCTGCACTTTTGAACTCCTGTGCCCCTTTTGCTCACCCCCTACCCTGCCTCTCGCAACTGTCAGGTATCCATGAGCTTTTTTTTTTTTTTTTTTTTTTTTTTTTTTTTTTTTTTTTTTAAGAAGCCTCATATACATGAGAGCATATGGTATTTATCTTTTTCTGACTCATTTCACTTAACAAAATGCCTTCTAGGTCCATCTGTGTTGTTCTAGATGGCAAGATCTGTGTTTTTTTGTTTTGTTTTGTGGCTGAATAATACCCCATTGTATGTGGACACCGTATTTTCTTTATCCATTCATCCATCAGTGGACACTTAGGTTGGTTCGCTGTCTTGGCTACTGTAGAAAATGCTGCGGTGGACATGGGGGATCGCATCTTTATTTTGCTCCAAAACATTTGATTGCTCCACATTTCCTGGAAAATGACTTACCCTTTTAACCCCATCTTCTCATATCGATGTTTTACCATTCCCTCCTACTCACTGTTTTCTAGACATTCCACATTACTTTCCTTTCTCTTCAAGTTAATCCCCTTTCAAGCATGGTGATCCAAATCTGGAATGTTCTTACTCCTCTTCTCCACATTATTGGGTTCTTATTTATTCTTTAGGTCTCAGGCTGTACTAGTTATTCTTATGTCTATGCACTTAAAGTTTTACAGACAAAATTATTATTGTTCTGATTATTTTATATTGTAATTACGTGCCTTTTTCTTTAATTTTTTGCCTCTATGTTAATAGTAGGGACTTCCCATGTCTGTTTTCCCCTACTCTGTTTCCCTAATGAGGCATGGTAGTGGGCATATAGCTCATGCTCAATAAATATTTACTGAAGAATATTTATTCTGAAAGACCTAACTCTTGGAATATAGTGGAATAAGAGACTTGCCGGGATGTGTTATGTAACATTATGTTATGTTTGCCCAGTATAGTGAAAAGTACATTTGACTTTGCTCCTTTGAGAAGAAAAAAGACTGTGAAGCCATGCTGGAAACACAGGACACATATTAAGTCAAAAAAGTGTATTTTTATGATATCTTTTATCTAACTTGGTATCTCTCTCATTTGGGAGATTGTATAGAGGGGCAATAAAGAAATGATTTTTAACTTTTCAGTGTATAGATAGCATTCATCAATATATAAATATATGATCAGCTTACAATAAATAATTTTAGAGTATTTGGTAATTTACAGTGCCAGGATGGACAGATTGCTTTCGAATTGGTGGTGAAAGTAAATGAAACATGGCCTGCCCGATTAGGAGTTGCCCAAGTGGGGAATCTTGGTTTTGTTTTTTAGAAAACGAGAGATGCCAAGTGGTAAAGGTTTTGTCAATATTCTCTATCGTTGCAGATTTGTGCAACTTCATTTACAAATGAAAATCAGATTCAGGTTGACAGCCCTGGAGTTGTTAGATTACTTGGAAGGGATGTGTGGGAATCAGGCACTCTGCGCCTCCTATCTGAGACGCTCAGAGGGCTTTGCGATTGTCAGAGTACAGTGCTCCTACAGACAGCCACAGCCATGCAGTGCCCCCAGGCTGACTTCTTTTGGAGATCTTTTTACAAATGGGAAATTGGAGGAGTCAGAGTTTTATAGCCAGAGGTAGAAACGTGGGTCTTGGCTCTGTGCAGTGCCTTCTGTAGAACTGATTAAGTTGTTCTTCTTTTATCAACAATTGGTAGAATATGACTTTGTAAGTGTGCATCTTGGGGGGCGGGGATGGTGGTGGCGAGGAAAGATAGAGGGAAGTCCAGCTCATGTAGAAATCATAATGGAGGGGCGCCTGGGTGGCTCAGTGGGATAAAGCCTCTGCCTTCGGCTCAGGTCATGGTCCCAGGGTCCTGGGATTGAGCCCCACATTGGGCTCTCTGCTCAGCAGGAAGCCTGCTTCCTCCTCTCTCTGTCTGCCTCTCTGCCTACTTGTGATCTCTGTCTGTCAAATAAATAAATAAATCTTTAAAAAAAAAAAAAAGAAATCATAATGGAGCCTGATGTCTATTAGAATTCGCCTGCGTGTGTGTTCATCTGCCTTTTAGAATTTATTTTTATTTGCCAAGGCAAAGGCCTGGCAAGGCAAGGGGACCTGCAAGGTCCAGTAGAGGCATGTCATGTAATATACTCAGCTCAGTCTTGGTTTCTTAACATTGTCGCTACGTGCTGTTGGTTCCCTCACTCATTCGGCACACGTTTGTAAAAGTACCCAATTGGCAAGTCACGTTGGGAATCTGGAGAGAAATGAAGCTGGGCCCATCGTGAAGAGCCAGTAGGATGGTTTTCATAAGCAGCCATACTAAAAGATACCTTAATCCTTTTCATCTTAGTGGGCATTTTCCAAGATGTATGTTTCATTAATTAGGCAGTCAGGCATTTTATAACATTTTTGTCAGAGACTCAAGTGGCATGTCATACATTTCCTCTTGTTGCATGTAGTAGTTTCCTCCAAAAGAGCAGACAAAAGTGTTTTTTCCCTCTTGGTTCTAACTTGGACTCTGAAACTTTGGTGTGCTAAAACTGTCAGGAAGACTGTGCCTATCCTGTCATCGCCAAACTTGACATTTCTGAAGATTATGCCAAATGTATTTTCTGACACATTTCAGTTGATTCAAGCTGAGAGGTACTTCTTATCTTTTGATTTGTCAGTCTACTGGCCTGAGGAATATAGCTAGAGTCCCCAGGATCTTATGACGTGCGGAAGCTGAATTACGGTGTTCAAGTGCTGTCAATTAGTGTTTGGAAATGGAGGGAAAAAATACCAGTGCATGAAAATGTCACAAGTTCATATAATGAATTTTGTTTAAAATGAATTTCATGCTCACACATTTTCTTACCCATATGAAGTAACTGAAATACTTCAAGATTTTATTTGAATTAGCACTGAAAGCTTTAAGTTTTCCTTCTGTGGTTTTTACTTGTTTAAGAGACAGAGGAAAATTTCTGACAGGATTAAATATGAAATCTTTGAATTGCATATATTTCACGCACATAAAGATACTGTACCTAAAATGGGGTTGGCATAGAGTAGGAGGTCAGCTAATCTGTTTAATGAGTGAAGGAAGGATTGTGGGTAGGGTGGGTAGGGGAATATATACGTATTTTTTTCTTGAAATGCATGACTTTTAATCTAAATATTGAATATGTACACTTAGGTTAAATGGATGTTTTTCTTTATGGCAGAAAATTCAACTGTATTTTGTTTTCACTTCTATTTGAATTTTTCCAAACCCCAGCTGAGCTCTTTAGGGCCCCGCCTGCATTACGTGTTTCAGAGTCCTACTAGAGATGGTAGAAGAGAAGAATGGCACTAATTTTAGCAGTGGTTTTCAGTTCTTCTTTACTTAGGAACAAATGCATAAGTTCTTGTCTTTGGGATAAATTTGCCTTTATAGTGAGTTTTTTTCTTTCCATTTTACTTTCTTTGCCTCTTGTTCTCATAAGGTCCAGAGCGGCAGATCACAGCTGGGCAAGTTGTGGTGCTGGGAGATGACTTGGAACTGGCTTCTCTGATTAGGGGGTAAAGTTCCCCAAAGCAGAAAACCCATTTTACTGATTTTTAGCATTTTCCCAGTTTCTGGTGCAGTGACTGGCATCTGGTGTGCTGAACAAATATATATATATATTTTAAAGATTTTATTTATTTATTTGACAGAGATCACAAGCAGGCAGAGAGACAGGCAGAGAGAGAGGAAGGGAAGCAGGCTCCCCGCTGAGCAGAGAGTCCGATGCAGGGCTCTATCCCGGGACCCTGGGACCATGACCTGAGCCGAAGGCAGAGGCTTTAACCCACTGAGCCACCCAGGCGCCCCTAAACAAATATTTCTTAAATGGAACCTTAACCTTGATGTTTGAAGGAATAGGGAACCCTGTGCCAAATGTATTTTCTGTGTGTGTATGTGTGCATGAAAGAGAGAGAGAAAGAGAGAGAATAAAAGAGAGAGAGAGTCACTTTCTTGTGGATTAAAATGTATTGATATGGTAGGATAGGCAGTAGTGGTATCTGCTGAGGTAGGGTGAATTTTCCTTATGTATAAAGCTGGAGAGATGCAGTGTGCAAAATCCTTTAGATGTGGCTCTTGGTGGTCCTTCCATAAAAGGACATTGCTAGTGGGTCAGAAATTCCTCCACAGGACCAAGGATGTGCCTTCCACCCTTGGATGTTAAGATCAGGGAAAGGGATAGAGATTGATCCCTTATTTGGCTCCTGGAGAGGAATGAAATTGTCTGGCTGTGCTCAGAGTCAAAGTATCTAAACTCATACAAGTTAATATTTTTTTTTAAATTTAAATTTTGTTTGTTGAATAAAAAGAATCGGCCTCTAAAAGTTTTCTTAGTGGTATTTTCTAGAACCACAACTTGGAATGAATATAGTGGATCTTTAGGTAAAGAAGCCATTATTGGTACCAGGAATTGATCAACATGTTCAGCTGTTTCTTAATGGGCAAGATACTTTCCATTTGTAACCGAAACGTGGCTCTTTTCTTTCTTCCCTGTTTTAAAAAAATACACAGAAGCCTCCAAGCTTTTTCACTTTTTTATTTTTATTTTTTTTTTTAAGAGGGTGTTTGTGGACTTTATTCATCTAAATCTCCTACACTGCTTTAGCTCCCAGTTACCCACATGTGGTTTATTCAGCCTTGGGAATTATCTGCAGAAATTTGTCAAATCCCAGGCTGCTCTCTGCCATCCTCATTTGTATGAATTCTGTTAGTGTTGTCAGTGTACCACAGCCTAAACCAAGCATAGCTGGGAAGGCAAACCTACCCATCCCCTCTATATTATAGTCTAAGGCAAAAGATTCATCATTTTTGTCAATCTTTTTCCCTTTGGGATCATTCTACCCATTATTAGCACTGTTGACTATGAATTATATGCACTGTGATTAAAGATAAAACATCACATTATGAAATCTTATAATTCACTTTAATTCTCCAAACTTTCTTAGTGAAATTAAATCCTTTGATTTGATCAAAGATGCTGTGTGGAAAGGTTGGATTGAACTTGGGTTATGGGTTTCAATATAATGCTTAATAAATCCAAACATAGTTTCTTTAATTACTTCTCTAACTCCTTACTTAAGTGAAATACTTGATCTGGAAGTGACAGATAATTTGAAGAATGATTTTTAAATGGAAAATTATTTTTTGCTCTTTTGGATATTAACCATCTTCGGAGCTTTAGCCACGCTCTGTCTTTCTTGTTCTCTGTAACTAAGATAAGGTGTGTCTAGTTTCCGACCTATTCGGTGTAAAATGTCGCCTACGGCATCTTTGGGGGGCATAGAAAAGATAGATGGAGACACCCCTCCTCCCCATGCTGATTATATCTCCAACAGACTGAGGTTACTGATCACAGGATGGAAGAGTTTTTAGTCGGATTTTAAGGGAAGTCAGCTTTTAGAGTGCAAGACAATTTGGGGGGTTGATTTTTTTTTTTTTTTTTTTTTTCAGTCTGCTCTCTAGAAACCAGAGAGGAAAGGATGCATAATGGGATGCTGTACTTGTGCGTTTCGGCAAAGATCTAATCTTTTTGAATTCATTGCTTGTGAGTTATTATTTCTAATCACACGCTTGATTGACTCCAGCTAAATGACTGTCTGACTGCAAAGGCAGGGGTGTTAAATCCAAAACCATAAGTGCACATTTTAACTGAAAATAGGGATCATCATGGAATGCCTTCTCAATCAGTTGTGCCTGACACCCCCCTCCCCCGAATGTATTTTTAAATAGAAGTTCTCTCGCATCCTCATGTAGGAATAGAGCATCACAGAGCATGATTGAGCTCCAAGAGGGAAGATTGAAACCCTGGAGGGGATATCAAAATGGTAAAAACTAAGACTCCAGTGGTGCCACGATGAGTGTAGTTAATAAGCCACGTTAGTCTTACAAGCCAGTCAGGTGACCCTTAAAACTTGAGATTACCTTGTCATTTTCAAGATTAAAAAAAAAAAAAAAAAAGAAAGAGGAAGAAAGAGAGGTTAGTGGTAATATTTTTTAGGAGCAAGACTTGGCTATTTCTCTCAGTGCTTTTTTCCATGAAAATCCAGTAGATACCTAATTTTCTCTTGGCAGTTCACGTAGGTATTTTTCAACGTTAAAATAGTGGGGCTCTTAAATAATTTGTTTTCATTCAAAACAGAACACGATAAAGGAAAAATCCCATGTAGGGGGAAAAAAAAGCAGCAATGAAAGCTGAGCTGTCTTTTCACATAAGGTTTCATTCTGGTTTTTTGTATCGCTTTTTAAAAAAAAAAGTTGTTAGGGAGTTTTTTGAACATTTAAGTATATTGTTCATAATAGTATAACTTCCTAATGAGGTTTGTTGATTATGTATCTGGGATTTGTGCCTTTCTTGCTTTAGTATCACATAAATATTCAATAGTTGCTTCTGGATTTTTGAGAGAGGATATTCACACAATTAGGGATCTTACAGGAAGCTGACGTGAATGTATCTACATGGCTTTCCTGAAAGCTAAAATAACCATTGATCTTTACTACAGAAAACATCCTTATCTAGAGTCAGCTGCAGGTACTCAAAAGATTGTGTGTGTCTGTGTGTGTGTGTTGCCTTTACAATAAGGCAGAATTATAAATGAACACATGATAAATGGTCTGAACACCTTTCTGCCTAGGAGAAAGCCAGTGAAAGGTAAGGTTTTCCACTTACGGCTAGACTATTTTTTTAATCAGTATATTTCAGTGGCAACTTGAAAAATAATGGCAGGTTTTACAGTACATAATTTCTATAGTATTTGCGCTTCTTTCAAACATTATCTGATTTTGTGAAACTGCTTGAAATTTTAACACTCTCCACTTCACGTTAATTTGTTAAATATCCGGTATTTTATAGTTAGAAAATAAAATTTTTATTTTATCTGAACATCGCAAAGCTTCCATCTGGAAGACCCGTCCAGTGCTATCTCATGCCGAGGAAGGAGATTGAAGTTGCTGTGAATCCGTTCCAGCAAGAAGCGTTATCTGCATAATTAGCGCAGCGGTGGGGGATGTGGATTACGTGTGTAAACTATGCAGGGTGTGATAGTTGGGTGTTAATCTTTTTATGAAGGTCATTGGATGGCCAGTAGGAACAGGTGCTAGGAGGACTATGAGTTCTCTAAGGATCAAAAGGTTAGATAAACTGCTTTTAGGATTTATGCAGGGTAGTGATTTTCATGTCAGTTTAATTACCCTTATGTTTTACACGACTGTCAATCAGGGTGCCTTCGAAATCTTAAAGAATTGGAGACCCTGAAAAATTTGGAGGTCTTTTCTGATTGGCTTTATTCGATAATTTTTTTTTTTTTTTTTTTTTTTGTGATGACCTTGGTGGAAAGGAAGAGTTGTTAGGACTACAAGGCCTGCTTTCCTGTCAGAAGATTTTAATCAGGACTCTATCATCCAGTGAGGATAATGCCTTTCATTCTCTTTTCATGTATTTGAAATTGCTTCGTGATTCAGGAATCTTTTATTGGGGTCATTACTTTGATTTTTAACTTAGCAATGTAACTCTCGAAATACTTGATGTAAATGATTTCATTCAAGGTGCACTGTGTTTAAAAAGCTATCAATCAGGTGAAAATTGTTTTTAATTTATTTCACTGCAGAAGCATGATCTGTCAGGAAGAAATGGAGAGAGAACAGAAGTTCATACAGCAAGGGTCATTTTGTGCCATCCAATCACCAATTTATAATGGATTTACAGTGTTTTCTTCCTTTTTAGGAAACTTGAAACATCTTAAAGATTGTTTATTTTAATTGGTTGTAGTAATTACAGTGACCACATTACAGTTAATAACTCGCATGCCATTTCTTCAACCCCAAAGGCATGAAAATAAAAGAAACTTACATGATATTAGAAAATACCCTCAGCAATTTTTCCAGGCCTGTTATTTTTATAAAACACTTGAGATTTTATTTTTATTAGTGTGAGATGCTTAGAAATGAATAACTACCAAATAAACTTAGTGATATAATTCAAGTTTACATCGCTCAGTTAACAAGATGAACAAAATCACAGCTTTTCCAAGGGTTTATTTACCTTCATCTTTTTTTTATTGTAAAAGAAAAATGGTTGAAGTTATAGAGTTTCAAGTCTTGTAGGAAAATGATCTTTCGTTTTTTGTGTGACTTTATCCCTGGAGATGATGGAGCAGATTTTGGTGTCTTCTGCCAAAGCAGTGAGTCTTTCTGAAATTTCATTTGGACAGTTTGTTTTGCTCCCTGTTTTGCCCCCGAGTTTCTATGTCCGGAAAGTTATTTTCTTTAAGTTTTATTCTTCTAAGAGGATTCTGGGATCTTATTGCCGATTTTATACTCTGGTAAACAGAAAATGTATTCTCGTAGTGGCTTTCTTCTGTTCCCAGCAGTTCATTAAGTAGGCTTCCCCTGTATTAATAAAGTGACTGAAAGGAATATCCCAACTAGGGCCTTTCTGTTGGAGAGCTGCTCACAGCTTTGTTCCAGATCTTCTCTGTGTATTGCCCTGAGAGCTCCTCTTTGCATCGATCTGATGAAACCAAGAGCAGGCTCCCCTTGATAACTTTTTAATACTAATTGTGTGTATTAGAATTACAATAGCCACCAAATAGGTTTCAGGTCCACTCAAGGTAAATCTTTTAGATGAAATTTGATTTTATTTTTAATTATATTTCAAAGTCTATTTTGAAAAGAGAATTTTCATGTTCCCGGCCAACTTTTTTGCTTGCTTGGGGTATTGGTGAATGCAGGTTCTGATGACATACAGATTCTCCTGGTTGTAAGAGACCAGAGTCTATATATATAGTAAGATGGCCTTATTAGACATTCTTCAGTGATTCATGTATTTTCCTGATTGTATACAATCTCATTAAGCTATTCTAATACCACTCATTATACATGGGATGGAAGCTGCAATTAAATGAGTTTTGTATTTACCAGTAAAAGTTACTTCCAAAGAAACGTCAGAAACGATCAAGAGAAATACAGTTCTAGTCATCTAATAACCTGAGATATTTGCATGAAGGTGCTTGTATATAACATATGCCATAACACAGAATAGCTTGAAGTTCCCTATTGAATGGTGATCTTAATGCAGATTTTATGTTGAAATTCTTTGTTAATCTCTGAGAATAGTAGATATATTTGAAGGATGCCTGTTAATCATCCCTAACTCCCCAGTTCCTAACTTGCGTTAAATGTTACATGACTATGTTGTCAAAATCGTTGCATAGCTAGTACAGAAGCAGTTACCCAGTCAGTTTCTTTAAATGAAATTTAGCAGAGAAAATGATTTGAGGGGTACCTGGGTGGCTCAGTGGGTTAAGCCTCTGCCTTCAGCTCAGGTCATAATCTTGGGGTCCTGGGATCGAGCTCTGCATCAGGCTCTCTGCTGAGCAGGGAGCCTGCTTCCCCTCCTCTCTCTGCCTGCCTCTCTGCCTACTTGTGATCTCTCTGTGTGTCAAATAAATAAATAAAATCTTAAAAAAAAAAAGTGATTTGAAATACCTACACCTTGCCTGTTCATTTATTCCTTGGTTGCTGCTAAAGTGCTTTTTGTTACTAATCAGGTCAAGGATGTGGATTCAGGCCACAATCGACTAGCTAGCTAAATTCCTTTCTGAGGCTAAAAATGCCTGGCCCAGCCCTGACCCGCTCACTCACCAGTATTTATCTTTGGAACCAGTTGGGAAATCAGTGTGACTATAGCAGCACAAACCCATATCCTCCTTGAAGAAAATAAGGAAGTTGTAAGCTCGCGCACTGTGAGCTGTTGTATTTACATATCTGCAATTAGAACCTGGAATCCTTAAAGCAAGCCAACCAACCAACCAAACTCAAGGAAATAGCCTTGATGTGTCTGTCAGTGAAATAGAATAAAGAAAACAGAGAAAGAAAGAAAGAAAGGAAGGAAGGAAGGAAGAAAAAGGGAGAGAGAAAGAAGGAAAGAAAAAAAACCCTAATATGTTTACATACAAAATTTGAACGATCATTGATATGACCTGGACCTTCTTTTCCTACATTGTGGGCCAAGCATAAGTCAAAGGTCGAGCAAGTTTTTTAATTTTGTCTTCTATGGAATTTGTACTCACTTAGGTTTTTGTAGGTAATGCATGATTTAACATAGCCAAGAAGCCTATGCTGATACAGCATTTGGTTCATTGTGGGTTAAGAAATCTGCTAACGTTTCATTTGTACTAACCGATTGAATATAAAACTATTTTAAACACTCCCTTTTTGTGATACAATTTTTGTAGCATCTCCTTAAACTATGGCATTTCCAGCTTGGTTTTTATGTCATTATTTCTGCCCGTGGACTCTGGTCTTCTCTGTGTGGTGGAGTGATAAAGCTGTGTTGCTAGGCAGAGTTCTGCCAGGCAGTTCATGCTGGGCTTCATATCTGTCATTGCCCCACTTTCATGTTTCTATGAGGATGGAAATGAGTGGAGACAGAATATCATTGGGAATAGGCGCATAGTTAAGTGCCCAGGTCTCCTGATTCTCCATTGAGTCATCATGAGTGTCTCTGAACAGCGCCAGGCGGTATTCTTGGCACGCGAGGCTCAGCGGGAATAACACTGAAATAGCAAAGATCGAAACCTGCGTTGCTGGAATATTCTCTGCTTGCTGTATGACCTTTTTGGTCTTTTCACCTTTGAATATGTGCCTATGTCTCAGTGCCGCCGGGGGAGGATCAGGGCTCCCCTAAAGAGGGCTGAGGAGAAGGCAGGAAAGATGGGAATAAAATGAGCAGTTGGTGACACGATTGTGTTCGTTTTTCTCAGTATTCATGGAATTTGTGTCAGAAACGTGGGACTTGGAAACCATAAGCATTGAAAAAGTATCAAGAGAAAATTCTAGTTTTTTCAATAGCAACGTTTAAGAAAGGGTGGAAAAAAGAGACCTGTGTGTGTGTGTGTGTGTGAGTGTGTGTGTGTGTGTGACGATACAATGATCGCACAACAATTCTTTGAGGGCAGGACGACCCGAAGTCATCTGCGCTCATGAAGACAAGTATTGTGTTGTGTCTTAATGGTTGACAAAAATAACTCATTTGCTCTTTCACTCAAAGGGTTTTGTTATAAGGATATATAAATTAACAAGATCTTGCAATTGAAGTACTACGTGTTTATTAGGCTCTTCAAGATGTCTGCCGGGCTCTGGAGCCTCATAAAGGGAGGCGAGTGCTGTGTGAGGCCAGTCTGCTCAGCGTTTCTCTGTAAATGCTCCTCTCATGATATGCCTGAAAACCTTCAATATTATAATAATGCTAATAAAAATGGAAAACTCTGAATTCTTTATAGATGCATAAAGAAGTGTAATTTCTCTGTGACCTGAATAACTCTTCAAATCGCTGCCCCGGCCCTTTGAAAGAAGGCGGCTCTACTACGCTGCTTTGTGTTTCTTTGAACATCTTGCTATCTGACTATTTTAAGGACGGAAATAATAGAAAAGAATTTAACTCAGGGTTATACTTTGAAGGACAGGTGGGATTCCCTCCCGCCCCCATTCCCCCCCACCCCTTGCAGTTTTCCCCCTTCCCATTCTATTGAACATCGCTATCTAGCCTAGCTTCTTAAAGGAGAGGTGATCTTGTTGATGAATAAAATTAAATGATAATACAATTTTTCACTTATTCAGACTCTCCCACCTTTTGGTTTTGTCCCTTTGAGAATCGTAAATTGGATTTGTTATCGCGACCTTTCAAGAGGCGCCGCTCAGTCATCCCATTTTAATCGTCGGCCGGCAGGGCCCCGTGGCTGGAGGAGCGCTAGGGGGGAAGGCAGGAGGCTGTCTGTTTGGAGGCCTGTGGCTTTGCGAAGTAGGTGAATTTGGGGGAACAGAATTCTAACAGGGATCCGTGCCTTCTGCCCAGCGCTGTTGGTGGGATGGTGGACATGGGGTGTGGCCTCTGGGCCCCCGATGGGCCCCGGGGTGACTTTGCTTCCCTCTGCATGCACAGATCTGCGTCTGGGGCGCTGGCTGCGCTGTAAGCTGTCTCCCGCTTAGGAATTATTTTTCTCATGGTGACGTGGCTCTGCTACTGCCACTAATGTTAATAACCAGGGGAGAAAGATCAAAGGAGGCCAAGCCCCAGGAAAACGGGAGGAGGGCCGCCTGGGCTGGCCTGGCAGACAGTTAGTTTTAATGACTAGTTTTATAGGTAATTTTAGTAATGACAGATTTCGGTTGTTGCCGAAACGAATGGAAATTATTGATAGTAAATTTTCATTGTTTTTGTTTCTTTGTGTGATACCGGATGCTGGCATAAAAACCGTGTACAGCCATAAACAGTGACAAGCAAATGCATTTTATTAGAAATTTAGAGAGGACATCCTTTTAATTACACTGTGTAATTTTTGTTGGTCGCCTTCCAATTTCCTTCTTACTTAATTTAACAGCCACTTGATTATTTGAGATTTCTTTCTTTTATAAATGAGTGTAGCTGCATATTATAGATGTCTATGGGATGGATGAAATCCACGTTTCCCAGGAATAAACACTGCCCTCAGGATGCACCGTGTGCCGAAAGCAGCCCGGCAGACTTGGAGTGCTCATTTACTGAGCATGGCGCAATTAGAAAGCGCTGGTCAGGGTTAATTTAAAAAAGCCTCGAGCCCTCAACCTTCTAGTGAAGTGTGCTGGGTATTGGGACGTTGACAGGAACTGAAGTCTTGGTTGAGCTTCTGGAATCAGCCTCGCCCGGAGCGGCCTACCCATGGCCATCCTTCGCGCCATGGAGGAGGAGAGAAAGGCTGTGGCCCCGCCGGGCTCTGTGGCTGCCCGGTGCGGTGCTGGGCCAGACCGCGTGGAGGCGTGGCTGTGTCTCACCCTGCAAGGGGGGTAATGCCCAGCTGGGAGGCTGTAGTTGTTGCCTCCCTGTGTTATGCTTTGTGTGTGCGGAAAGGCAGTGCTGGGCCTGACAGCCTCCATCTCGTGCTTTGGGGAACCCCTCGCTTGGGAATCGGGGACCCCACAGCTCGTGGCCTCCTGGCACGGTGACATGTAGGGCACAAAGAGAACATTTGGCAAAGAGCATACTGTGCTGAAAGGGTCAGGCAGAAAGACCTGCATGCATGGGACCTAACAATTGAAAAGTATGTCTGCATGAGCAAGAGGGAAGCCTAGGGTTTGAGCGGTGTACTTCTACCGTGAAGGAGGCTTAACATTTTAAAATTGTGTATAATGGGGGGGCCACAGCCTGGGAATCTGGCTTTGTTTTGTTGTATCCATGGTTAGATTGAGCCTCCTAATACGGTTGCTCGGGAGGGGCGACAGTGTGAGTCACGGAACCGGTGAGGCAATGCCGAGTGCTTTGGGGACTGAACTGGGAAGTGGCAACCAAGACACCTAGAGGCCCCGCTGGGTCATTTAGTGTTTGAAGCCCCGGTTTCAGTGAAAGTTCCACATTTCTGTATTACAACTCCTGCTTTAGAATTATCTGCGGCCTGGGTGAGGTGGGCGTTGCCAGCCCTCTTCAGACAAGAACTGGGTTTGAGTTCTTTTCGGCTCTGCTGAAGCCGTTTTCCTCTTCTGGTGCTGCATTTTTAAAAACTCAGTGAAATTTGTGAGCAGATGGCTTGGAGATGGCTTGGACCACAGGCTCTGACAGCTTCTCTGCCTTTTATTGTGAAGGTGGTAGCTTGGGTTGGGGGCTAGGTGGAGGAGTGTTAGGGAGACGGGTCCTCCTTGAGGGTTGGAGCAGGTCTGCTCCAGGTCGTTTTATAGATGTGGGCCCCTCATGGTAAGCAAGGTGGGGCGCTTTTTTGACAGAGAAGATTTATTTGTGTTTCACTTTCTTCTCTCCTGTGTCCTCACCCTGACTCTTGTCCTTACCCTGCCCCCAATTTTGTAGAGAGGTGAAGAAAAATAAGATAAACTTTGAATTTTCAGCTGAAAAGATAAAAGTTCAGCTACCCAGTATCATAGTCTCTGTCAGGATGAGTATTGATTTAAAATGCAGCACCAGATTTTTTTCTTATTGTTTGTACTGTAGGTCAGTAAAACCTGAAATCCATGGGGGAAGAAATCATTAGTTTTTTTTAAACATTTGTACATTATGGCCAGCAAGTAAAATAGACAGTATTGTCTTAAAACAGTTTTTTTTTTTTTTTTTTTTTTTTTTTTTTTTTTTTTTTTTAAGATATTGATAAACTGGGCTCTGACTCTACTGCACATGTTTGGAGACAGAGAAGAAATGCATGTGATACCATCCCTAGCAGATAGCAGGTTAACCCACTCACTGTTGTATTTAAGTGTGTGTGAGCAACCTTCCTTCTGCAGGTAGAAGAATATTGTGGACCTCTCCCATACGTTATCCTCATGTGTCAACATATACCATTAGTCATAGTGGTCTGGTTCAGAGCTGTTTTCCTTTGAACCGGTGGATAATCTCTTTTAGGACATAACTTTATGTTGACTTTCATGCAGTGGGAAATTTTTAACATTTTAAATATAGCTTTAAAACTCAGGGCTAGTGACAGGGAAACTATATTCATGGTTTGGGGTCAAATTGATCTCTAGAATTAATATAGTTATATTAGATTTATTCACCTTTAAGAAAGATGAGAGAAACAAAAATATCCATCCCCTGACAATACAGAAGAAGAGGTAAGAAGTACTTAAATAAGAAACTGATGATGGGGGGAGGAGTCAAGATGGCGGAGAAGTAGCAAGCTGAGACTGCTTCAGCTAGCCGGAGATCAGCTAGATAGCTTATCTAAAGATTGCAAACACCTGAAAATCCATCGGCAGATCGAAGAGAAGAAGAACAGCAATTCTGGAAACAGAAAAACAACCACTTTCTGAAAGGTAGGACCGGCGGAGAAGTGAATCCAAAGCGACGGGAAGATAGACCCCGGGGGGAGGGGCCGGCTCCCGGCAAGCGGCGGAGCAACCGCGCACAAAATCAGGACTTTTAAAAGTCTGTTCCGCGGAGGGACATCGCTCCAGAGGCTAAACCGGAGCGAAGCCCACGCGGGGTCAGCGTGGCCTCAGGTCCCGCAGGGTCACAGAAGGATCGGGGGTGTCTGAGTGTCGCAGAGCTTGCGGGTATTGGAACGGGAAAGCCGGCTACAGAGACAGAGCCGACAGTAAGCTCGCAGCTCCGTGTTACCTTGAACCGGTCGCAGGCTCGGTGAGCTCGGAGCGCGGCCGGAGGTCAGGCAGACGGGAGTAACTGGGCGCTGTTCTCTGAGGGCGCACTGAGGAGTGGGGCCCTGGGCTCTCGGCTCCTCCGGGCCGGAGACCAGGAGGCCGCCATTTGTATTCCCGTCCTCTGGAACTCTACGGAAAGCGCTCAGGGAACAAAAGCTCCTGAAAGCAAACCCGAGCGGATTACTCACCCCGGCCCCGGGTAAGGGCGGTGTAATTCCGCCTGGGGCAAAGACACTTGAAAATCACTACAACAGGCCCCTCCCCCAGAAGATCAACAAGAAATCCAGCCGAGACCAAGCTCACATACCAAGGAGTGCGGTTTCAATACCAAGGAGAGCAGCAGAATTCCAGAGGAGGAGAAAGCCAAGCACGGAACTCATGGCTTTTTTCCTGTGATTTTCTTTAGTCTTGCAGTTAATTTAATTTTTTCTTTTTCATTTTTTTTTTTTTTTGTTTCTTTCTCGCCTTCGGGTAAAATTTTTTTTTTTTTTTTAACTGTTACCTTTTTCTTTTTTAACGATTTTTTACTAGTTTATCTAATATATATATATTTTTTTACATTTTTCTTAGGTGTTTTCTTTTTTTAAAAAAAATTCTTTTCTTTTTTTTTTTTTTTTTCTTTTTTCTTTCTTCCTTTTTGAACCTCTTTTTATCCCCTTTCTCCCCACTCACGATTTTGGATCTCTTCTAATTTGGCTAAAGCATATTTTCCTGGGGTTGTTGCCACCCTTTTAGTATTTTACTTGCCCCTTCATTTACTCTTATCTGGACAAAATGACAAGACGTAAAAATTCACCACAAAAAAAAGAACAAGAGGCAGTACCGAAGGCTAGGGACCTAATCAATACAGACATCGGTAATATGTCAGATCTAGAGTTCAGAATGACAATTCTCAAGGTTCTAGCTGGGCTCGAAAAAGGCATGGAAGATATTAGAGAAACCCTCTCGAGAGATATAAAAGCCCTTTCTGGAGAAATAAAAGAACTAAAATCTAACCAAGTTGAAATCAAAAAAGCTATTAATGAGGTGCAATCAAAAATGGAGGCTCTCACTGCTAGGATAAATGAGGCAGAAGAAAGAATTAGTGATATAGAAGACCAAATGACAGAGAATAAAGAAGCTGATCAAAAGAGGGACAAACAGCTACTGGACCACGAGGGGAGAATTCGAGAAATAAGTGACACCATAAGACGAAACAACATTAGAATAATTGGGATTCCAGAAGAAGAAGAAAGTGAGAGGGGAGCAGAAGGTATACTGGAGAGAATTATTGGGGAGAATTTCCCCAATATGGCAAAGGGAACAAGCATCAAAATTCAGGAGGTTCAGAGAATGCCCCTCAAAATAAATAAGAATAGGCCCACACCCCGTCACATAATAGTAAAATTTACAAGTCTCAATGACAAAGAGAAAATCCTGAAAGCAGCCCGGGAAAAGAAGTCTGTAACATACAATGGTAAAAATATTAGATTGGCAGCTGACTTATCCACAGAGACCTGGCAGGCCAGAAAGAGCTGGCATGATATTTTCAGAGCACTAAACGAGAAAAACATGCAGCCAAGAATACTATATCCAGCTAGGCTATCATTGAAAATAGAAGGAGAGATTAAAAGCTTCCAGGACAAACAACAACTGAAAGAATTTGCAAATACCAAACCAGCTCTACAGGAAGTATTGAAAGGGGTCCTCTAAGCAAAGAGAGAGCCTACAAGTGGTAGATCAGAAAGGAACAGAGACCATATACAGTAACAGTCACCTTACAGGCAATACAATGGCACTAAATTCATATCTCTCAATAGTTACCCTGAATGTGAATGGGCTAAATGCCCCTGTCAAAAGACACAGGGTATCAGAATGGATAAAAAAACAAAACCCATCTATATGTTGCCTCCAAGAAACACATTTTAAGCCCGAAGACACCTCCAGATTTAAAGTGAGGGGGTGGAAAAGAATTTACCATGCTAATGGACATCAGAAGAAAGCAGGAGTGGCAATCCTTATATCAGATCAATTAGATTTTAAGCCAAAGACTGTAATAAGAGATGAGGAAGGACACTATATCATACTCAAAGGGTCTGTCCAACAAGAAGATTTAACAATTTTAAATATCTATGCCCCCAACGTGGGAGCAGCCAACTATATAAACCAATTAATAACAAAATCAAAGAAACACATAAACAACAATACAATAATAGTAGGGGACTTTAATATTCCCCTCACTGAAATGGACAGGTCATCCAAGCAAAAGATCAGCAAGGAAATAAAGGCCTTAAATGACACACTGGACCAGATGGACATCACAGATATATTCAGAATATTTCATCCCAAAGCAACAGAATACACATTCTTCTCTAGTGCACATGGTACATTCTCCAGAATAGATCACATCCTCGGTCCTAAATCAGGACTCAACCGGTATCAAAAGATTGGGATCATTCCCTGCATATTTTCAGACCACAATGCTCTAAAGCTAGAACTCAACCACAAAAGGAAGTTTGGAAAGAACCCAAATACATGGAGACTAAAGAGTATCCTTCTAAAGAATGAATGGGTCAACCGGGAAATTAAAGAAGAATTGAAAAAAATCATGGAAACAAATGATAATGAAAATACAACGGTTCAAAATCTGTGGGACACAACAAAGGCAGTCCTGAGAGGAAAATATATAGCGGTACAAGCCTTTCTCAAGAAACAAGAAAGGTCTCAGGTACACAACCTAACCCTACACCTAAAGGAGCTGGAGAAGGAACAAGAAAGAAACCCTAAGCCCAGCAGGAGAAGAGAAATCATAAAGATCAGAGCAGAAATCAATGAAATAGAAACCAAAAAAACAATAGAACAAATCAACGAAACTAGGAGCTGGTTCTTTGAAAGAATTAATAAAATTGATAAACCCCTGGCCCGACTTATCAAAAAGAAAAGAGAAAGGACCCAAATAAATAAAATCATGAATGAAAGAGGAGAGATCACAACTAACACCAAGGAAATACAAACTATTATAAGAACATACTATGAGCAACTCTACGGCAATAAATTTGACAATCTGGAAGAAATGGATGCATTCCTAGAAACATATAAACTACCACAACTGAACCATGAAGAAATAGAAAGCCTGAACAGACCCATAACCAGTAAGGAGATTGAAACAGTCATTAAAAATCTCCAAACAAACAAAAGCCCAGGGCCAGACGGCTTCCCGGGGGAATTCTACCAAACATTTAAAGAAGAACTAATTCCTATTCTCCTGAAACTGTTCCAAAAAATAGAAATGGAAGGAAAACTTCCAAACTCATTTTATGAGGCCAGCATCACCTTGATCCCAAAACCAGACAAGGATCCCACCAAAAAAGAGAGCTATAGACCGATATCCTTGATGAACACAGATGCGAAAATACTCAACAAAATACTAGCCAATCGGATTCAACAGTACATTAAAAAGATTATTCACCACGACCAAGTGGGATTTATTCCAGGGCTGCAAGGTTGGTTCAACATCCGCAAATCAGTCAATGTGATACAACACATCAATAAAAGTAAGAACAAGAACCATATGATACTCTCAATAGATGCTGAAAAAGCATTTGACAAAGTACAACATCCCTTCCTGATCAAAACTCTTCAAAGTGTAGGGATAGAGGGCACATACCTCAATATCATCAAAGCCATCTATGAAAAACCCACCGCAAATATCATTCTCAATGGAGAAAAACTGAAAGCTTTTCCGCTAAGGTCAGGAACACGGCAGGGATGTCCATTATCACCACTGCTATTCAACATCGTACTAGAGGTCCTAGCCTCAGCAATCAGACAACAAAAGGAAATTAAAGGCATCCAAATCGGCAAAGAAGAAGTCAAATTATCACTCTTCGCAGATGATATGATACTATATGTGGAAAACCCAAAAGACTCCACTCCAAAACTGCTAGAACTTATACAGGAATTCAGTAAAGTGTCAGGATATAAAATCAATGCACAGAAATCAGTTGCATTTCTCTACACCAACAGCAAGACAGAAGAAAGAGATATTAAGGAGTCAATCCCATTTACAATTGCATCCAAAACCATAAGATACCTAGGAATAAACCTAACCAAAGAGACACAGAATCTATACTCAGAAAACTATAAAGTACTCATGAAAGAAATTGAGGAAGACACAAAGAAATGGAAAAATGTTCCATGCTCCTGGATTGGAAGAATAAATATTGTGAAAATGTCTATGCTACCTAAAGCAATCTACACATTTAATGCAATTCCTATCAAAGTACCATCCATCTTTTTCAAAGAAATGGAACAAATAATTCTAAAATTTATATGGAACCAGAAAAGACCTCGAATAGCCAAAGGGATATTGAAAAAGAAAGCCAACGTTGGTGGCATCACAATTCCGGACTTCAAGCTCTATTACAAAGCTGTCATCATCAAGACAGCATGGTACTGGCACAAAAACAGACACATAGATCAATGGAACAGAATAGAGAGCCCAGAAATAGACCCTCAACTCTATGGTCAACTAATCTTCGACAAAGCAGGAAAGAATGTCCAATGGAAAAAAGACAGCCTTTTCAATAAATGGTGCTGGGAAAATTGGACAGCCACATGCAGAAAAATGAAATTGGACCATTTCCTTACACCACACACAAAAATAGACTCAAAATGGATGAAGGACCTCAATGTACGAAAGGAATCCATCAAAATCCTTGAGGAGAACACGGGCAGCAACCTCTTCGACCTCTGCCGCAGCAACATCTTCCTAGGAACAACGCAAAAGGCAAGGGAAGCAAGGGAAAAAATGAACTACTGGGATTTCATCAAGATCAAAAGCTTTTGCACAGCAAAGGAAACAGTTAACAAAATCAAAAGACAACTGACAGAATGGGAGAAGATATTTGCAAACGACATATCAGATAAAGGACTAGTGTCCAGAATCTATAAAGAACTTAGCAAACTCAACACCCAAAGAACAAATAATCCAATCAAGAAATGGGCAGAAGACATGAACAGACATTTCTGCAAAGAAGACATCCAGATGGCCAACAGACACATGAAAAAGTGCTCCATATCACTTGGCATCAGGGAAATACAAATCAAAACCACAATGAGATATCACCTCACACCAGTCAGAATGGCTAAAATCAACAAGTCAGGAAATGACAGATGCTGGCGAGGATGCGGAGAAAGGGGAACCCTCCTACACTGTTGGTGGGAATGCAAGCTGGTGCAGCCACTCTGGAAAACAGCATGGAGGTTCCTCAAAATGTTGAAAATAGAACTGCCCTATGACCCAGCAATTGCACTATTGGGTATTTACCCTAAAGATACAAATGTAGTGATCCAAAGGGACACATGCACCCGAATGTTTATAGCAGCAATGTCCACAATAGCCAAACTATGGAAAGAACCTAGATGTCCATCAACAGATGAATGGATCAAGAAGATGTGGTATATATACACAATGGAATACTATGCAGCCATCAAAAGAAATGAAATCTTGCCATTTGCAACAACATGGATGGAACTAGAGCGTATCATGCTTAGCGAAATAAGTCAAGCAGAGAAAGACAACTATCATATGATCTCCCTGATATGAGGAAGTGGTGATGCAACATGGAGGCTTAAGTGGGTAGAAGAATAAATGAAACAAGATGGGATTGGGAGGGAGACAAACCATAAGTGACTCTTAATCTCACAAAACAAACTGAGGGTTGCCGGGGGGAGGGGGTTGGGGAGAAGGGGGTGGGATTATGGACATTGGGGAGGGTATGTGATTTGGTGAGTGCTGTGAAGTGTGTAAACCTGGTGATTCACAGACCTGGGGATAAAAATATATGTATATAAAAAATATATGTTTATAAAAAATAAAAAAAAAAAAAAAATAAAAAAAAAAAAATAAAAAAAATAAAATTAAAAAAAAAAAAAAAAAAAAAAAAAAAGAAACTGATGATGGAAAGAAAAAGCTTAGGACTTTCCCCACCATTCAGCAAACTCCAGAAGAAACCATTTCTTATTCATTGATCTGTAATGTCTATATTTAAAGGACATTAAAGTGCACTGTGCCTGGGAGGGAGGGAAAAAGGTGAGAACTAATATTTCTAGAGTGCCTACTATTGCTATGCAGTGATACTATTTGGTAGCCCTATGATGCAGGAATTATCATCTTGATTTTATGGAAGAAGAAAACTGAGGTTTGGAAGATACTATGTAACTTGCCAAAGTTATATAGCCACTATGCCGTTCAGGTAAAAAATTCTGCCACACCATCTTACTAGCTGTGTGTGTGTGTGTGTGTGTGTGTGTGTGTGTTGTACATGGATTTGTGTATCTATGATAAGAGTAGACTAGCAGGGGCCTTGAAGCATCAAAGCAATTAAAAACAAAACCAAACAGGAAAATGGACAGATGGATGGATGAGAGGGAGGGAAGAAGGAATTCACAAAGTCTCCCTTTGTGAATCAAGTGGATTCATTTACTCATTCACCCAATGGGGAGAGAAAGCTACTTTGAGAGTTAAGACCAACGCTGTGTTAGTCTGTTCTTTATTCTGCATTAAAGCTTTACGTATACGTGAATCCTAGGAGCCGGAGAAAAGTCCATTTTGATGGATGTTCGTTATGTTATAGGTAGTAACACTGGAGTTTGGGAAAGTAAAAGGATATTTTTTATTATTTTTTTTTAAGTTAAGTGTGTTGTGGCTTAGTTGCATTAGACATTTGCAATAGCTGTTTCTCTGGTACATGAAAGTGTTAGATTTGCTGTGTTTGAGTAGCTAAAGTATCGGGCAGAGGGCTTGCTTGTCATGCTGCGTTGATTTGCAGCATGTGGGCTGTGTTGTTTACTACTCCCAAGTGTAGTCTTCTGCTGTTGTCTCTGTTTTTGATCACCTTCTCGCCTTGAAGTGACCTGAGTGATATTATATAGGAAACGGGAGTTTTATTAAAATGGGAGTGATACTCCATCCCCTAGAAGACCTTTTCATTCAGTGCCAAGAGAAATAGAAATACTTCCCTTCCCCCTGCTTCCTCTCGGTTGCCCATATTGGCTTTACAAGGAGGGAAGAAAGCCCGTTATTGAGGACAATATTGAAGGGAAGAGAGGTCAGGGCAGGCAGGGGAAAGGGAGGTTCTTGTAAGAACAATACATTCTTTGTGTTATTTTAAATAGTATGTGACATTAATTCTCAGTTAAAGCTGAAAGTCAAAGCCTCTTGAAATATGTATGGATCTACAGAACCACTTTTGCACCCTAGAAAGGAGAAAGGTGCTGGCCCTGAGGCATATTGAAATCTGGGGCTGAGAATTTGAAGGTGGAATGCGTGGGCATTGCAAAGGTCACAACAGCAACAGGATGTACTGTTTGCAGACTGGTAGGTCCGCCCTAAATCTCTCCTTAGCTCAGGTTTATTGCTCCTATAGGGTTTCTCTTAGTTATCACGATTGCTATCTGCTAGTGCAATTTTCTGCTGTATTACTGTATTTAGATAAGAGAGGATTTTGAAAAATTATCAAATAAAGGTTTACATCAATTTACCTCATTCTCCTGGCAGGTAATTTTTGTCTGTAACAGACTGAGTTATGGTCTCCAGCCTCTGGACAGGGTACAGTCAAGAGAGCTGATCCTCTCCGTTGGGTCATACACATGCTTTCCTTCCTAATACCCATAAGAGGCTTTAGGGTAGAAGGAGAAGAATATAAACACAGAAACCACATCCTAACAGCTGTCTTTAGTTAGCTCTGTTTTCCCCCCTTGCTTTTAAATCTCGAAGCGGCACCTAATTTGTCCCACATGACTTTCCTCCCAGTGGAGCGGCTGCTGTCCCTTTCCCTGCTGCCCTGTTTGAGTAAAAGCAAACGGTTACAAAGAATCACTAGTTCTACCAGTTTTGGGTTCACTCTCATTGGGTGGCTGGTTTGAAGGTGCCCATGAATGGGAAGGAGATCCCATCTGTAGATTGGGAGAGACTTAGAACAAAGTCTGAACCCATGATGGTGCCCGTCGACCTACCAAAATATCCCCCAATTAAGCACTCCATGAAATTAGTTGGCCAAATAAATTAGACTATGAGCCACTGAGTGGACCTCTGTAATTTGAGTTGATACGTGGTTTTGGCCTAGGATGACATATCCGAATTATCTAGAGTGTTTAAAAAATTCGCACACATGCCCAACTCGTTCCCTTATGTTCGTCTTCTATTTTAACAAGCCTGGGAGTGAGGAGTGTAGACTTAAACAGATTTGTGTTCCAACATGTCTTCATGGGGAGTGGGTTTCAACTTGTACTATTATATTCATTTTTTAAAGTTCTAGATTATTTTGTGTGTGTGCAATTTATTCATGTTTCCATTCTCTCTCCCATGCTATTTTTTTTTTTTTTTAATACAGTGAGGCCAAAAACAGATGCTTCTAGGGCAGGCAGAATACTGAATTAAGTTATTTCCTTCACTGAAACTAGTGTTCTGTTTCTCTCTTCCAGCTCCTGTTTATTTCTTATGGCTGCTAAGAAGTAAGACATGAAACTCACACAGCCAATGGTTTTTTCTTGTGACTTTTAAAAAACAAAATTAGTTTTTTTTTTAAAGATTTTATTTATTTATTTGACAGAGAGAGAGAGAGATCACAAGTAGGCAGAGAGGCAGGCAGAGAGAGAGGAGGAAGCAGGCTCCCCACTGAGCAGAGAGCCCGATCGATCCCAGGACTCCGGGATCATGACCTGAGCTGAAGGCAGAGGCTTTAACCCACTGAGCCACCCAGGTGCCCCCAAATTAGTCCAGTTCTTAAAAAAAAATTTAAGTTCGTGTTAATGACAGAGTACAGTCCTTCTCTTGTATTTAGCTTTCAAATAATGACTTCCTCAAGATTTATTGATTATCTGAATTTTTATTGCCTGTATGCAGAAAGCTACTGGGTCACGTCCTCTGAGATGAGACAAATGTGTGTACTTCACCTTGAAATAGGAGTACCTGAATTAGTCCATATGGAATCACCTTGTTCTGCTGTTTCTGCTAAAGAACTGATAGTCTTTTTTGTAAAGGAAGGAATAAACCTATCACGGCTTCCTTTAAAAGGTCATTGTCTCTTGCAAAGTAGATTAGCTCACTTTGTTCCGTGAGCAGGAACCATGCCGCAGCTCTGTAAAACTCGACGTAGGAAGTAAATTTCTGCTATCATTTTGGTTGCTCTTGTAAAAGAAATTTCATGCCTCCCAGTTTTCACCTTGCTAGTGTTAAGTCATAACTCCGCATGGGCAGAGTGGCAGGACGACAAGAACGGGGTCGATCGTGGGCTTCCCCTTTTAACATTGCTCTGCCTTTTACCAAGACTGGGGAATGTGTCTGAAAACACTCATGACAAATTTGGTGATTTAATATTTTTGATGTTGTTGAGGCCAGTAGTTAGTAGGTGAGTCATGGCAGTAATTGATATGACTAACTTGCATTTTATGGAAGTAAATGGCTGACACGGAACCTTTCCTTTGGTTTGTGTATGGTGCAGAATGAGCGCGCTGTTCTCCGAGGTCTGGCCTATTAATCTCTGTTAAGTAAAAGTCCTCATGTAACATAGGCAGTGATTTATCCTGTTGCTTCGGAAAGCCGGTAAAGTTACGTGGATGTAAGGGATAAAAATTGCCTTGATGTTTTCTTGAAGAATCATAATTAATTCTGTGTCTTCTTTTCCTTCTAAGCTAAAAATGGAATTGGAGTGGTTGTGGGTGGGGGTTGCAGTTCCACCAAAAAAGAGGAGTGACTCTTAGATACACCTGAACGACAACCCTCCTTATAGTAACTGATTCATCTAGAAATACAGGGAAAGAGAAGTTCTCCATAAATCTGCTTAATCCTTTAAACAAGAAATGGTTACAACTGCTCTCTTGCAAATGGTTCTGAAATATCAGTCATTACCAGACGTGGTCCGGTAGAGTATGGTAAGTTTTCCCAATGAACCAGGACCCTCATTAAGAACACCAGTTATTGAACTCTTTGGTAGTATTGGAATGCACTTGGGAGCCTTTGAGGTCTGTAGGTTTAGCCTGACTTTCTAATGATTTTTCCCAGATGACTGGTTCTCTTGCCTCCTGCCAATGTCGAGGGCTCTGTACCCCTAAAGCCCACAGCCTCCGGTCACTGTGCTCTTCTAATTAGTAATTTTTTCTTTCTTTTTGCTCCCTTTTGATAATTTTTATTCTCCTCTGCCACTTTTAACTACCAGGAGCTTGTTCTTACTTCCAGAATCCCAGGTTGGTTTTTCTTTCCTTTCTCGGTTTATGATCTGGGAGCAGTTTGAGGATAAGAATTACCAGATAAGAATTACCATATAATTAAGCCAGATTATTGGTCATATCCCCACCCCGGAAGGGGTAAATACATGAGCTTTGTAATGGCCATGTTCATTCAGTTTAAATGTTCCTTTGTTTTGTTTCTGATGTTCTGGGTTTCACGACTAAATTGTGACCCCCAAACAAGAAGCAATTCCACTTTCCCTTCTAAAAGTCTCCGATTTCTGTCCTTGCCCGACAGTCTCATGGCCTTTTCTCTTTCTTGGAATGATGATTTATTAGGACTGTGCATCGCCGTACATTAACGGGCCGGCATAGAAGTAAGGAAACCCCCAATCCAGCCCACTAGCCCTTCTACAATATTTGGAATTATGAACATTCAAGAAAAGGCCGGATTTTCGATAGTTAAGTCAAGTGTCTGTCGATTTTCCAAATTTAACTCCTGTATTAAATACAGACTGAAAGGTCTCCTCATATTGAATATGTCTTTGCTTTGAATTCCGTTAATAATGTGCGCATTTCCTGAGTGATCATAAATTCTCATTCCTTCTTTGCTTCTTTTGAGCTCACATCTCTTTCCCAAGATTAACTGGAGTGTTAAATTCAGAGTAATGCTCATTGTAAGGATTCAGTAAATTAAGGAAATTTAAATACATGCATTAAGGCTAGAAAGGGAAAAATAATTAGTTCCCGGAAAGCTGTGAATGACTCTATCCACACACATAGGTTTTTGAGAAAACATCGAATGTGTTTAATGAGTGTTTTGGCATGCAGGGTTTATCACTTCAGTGAGTTATCTCCGCGAGGTCACAGCCTCAGGACTCCAGGGTAGCCCCACGCATTATCTCGGTATTTTTTTTCTCCTCGTTTCTATAAAGCTATTAACTGAAAGTAAAAGGAGAAGACGTGAAACCATCCCGTTAAAGGACTTAGAGTACCTGGCACAGTGTGTAGCAACTAAGGAAGTGCACGGTTCAGGCACTGTCCCTTAGGAAAGGCTTTTCCTATCAGTTGTGGGCAATCTTTTCTATAGTTAAATCTTATGGACTCCTCTTTAAATAAAAAGATGCTCCCTGCCATATCCTCCGAATCAGGGCAGAAGCTTTCCTTGTTCTTTTGCAGTTGCCTTGAGATTAAACGATAATGGGTTTCCTAACTATGTGAACTTTTGAGTACTTGATCATTTGGGTTGATTGTTTTCAGAGTAGCATTTTGTTCTTCAGTCTTGAAAAGATGGGGCGGCCCAAAGCAATGGTGAGCAGACACTGGTAGGGATTTACTTTGTGATGCGCTAATGCTCTGCTTTGGGGTTTATGCTGTCTCCCTTTGAGATTTCCCCTCTGTCCAGCCTGCCAGTGGACCTAAGAGCTGAGATAGAGGTGGGTAGGATTGCATTGTGAGTTTTTTGCTTGCCACCGGGGCCAAAAGCTTGTGGACCAAGATTCCCTCCCTTGGATTATACTACAAACGATCCTTCCTTCTAGGAATAATATATTGTGAATGTATTTCCCATAAAATAATCGAAAGCTTTTTAGAAGTTAATTTCAGATTCAGCCCAAACCTCCTCGAGGGATGCTGAGTTCTCTAACTTTGCCACATCCTTTATCAAGACTGCTTGCTTTAATTTCTCGTAGTTACCAGATGCGAAGGTAATAAGAAAGAACTGGATCACTACTTTCTCAGCTTGCATCCCTGCAGACTGTCTTGGCGAGCCTCTCCCTATCTTGATCACCAGAAGATCTCTCCTCTGAATTGCCTCCAGCTCTTTGGATGGGAGGAGCCAGATTTGAGATGGAGTACCAAGTGTAAGTGTACTTTAGGTTTGTACTTGAAGAAGGAAACGTTTTAGTGACTGAGCTAATTCCCTCAGGTTTTTGTTGGCCTGGGGGCTACAACAATATGTGGGGTTGTAATCTTCAGTGAATAGTCATCAGTAGTCAGCACTTCCTTTTCTTCTGCTGTAACTGACACCTTGTAGCCCACTGATCCTCCTCCAAGTGTAATTTATATTCATTTCCCTTAAATGCATGCCATTACGGTTGCCCACATCTCAGCTCCATGCCACTGTTCTGTCTCTTCACATAGCCCTGTGAAATCTTACTGCAGTTCATCTCTTGTCAAGTTGGCGTTCATTTCCCTTTTGTCACCTTCAAACCTTGGCGCAAATTCACTTCCTCTGGGAAGTAGCCTGTGATTAACCCTGACTGACACCGATCGCTCATACTCATCATTGGGATGACCAGGGACTTCAGCATCCAAATTCTTCTGTCATTCAGGGTCTTGTAATTATTTCTTGAGTCTGTCTACTATGTATTTCTTTTTACTGAATTTGGAAGGGATTCAGGAGATTGGTGAGAGTCCTGAAGGGTAGCCGCTGCTTTGGACGGTAGCAGATCTTTTCAGGTTTTTTGCAGGTATGTTCCTAGAGGTAGGTGCCATTGAGCAGTTGCATACCCTGGGAGATGAGTTTCCACGAATGAGAGCTCTCACTGGAGTCTTTATAGCAAAGTCACTACAGTAAGATTTTTCCTGGAAACATGCATTGACAATTACCCTTCTGTCCTCCCCAAATCTCCAAGGTCTTGTCACGTGCTCCATAGGTAGCTACTTTTCATTAAATATCTGATAAGTCCTTCTAGGCTGCTGTGCTATTTACAATTGCTACAGATTGTCAGAACTTTTCTATCAGTTTCTTAAGATTTTTTTTTTAATTGAAGTATAGTTTGACTATCAATTTCTAATTATCTATAGGACTTCTATTTTATTTTACTTTTTAATAGTTAATACATTTAGGAGGTTCAAAAATCAACATGACCTAAAAAAAAAAAAAGATATATATTGAAAAGTCTTGCCTTCCACTGCTGTCTTCATTCCCTTGTTCCCCACTATCCCCTAAAGAGGATCTCTTTTATTAGTTTTTCACATACTCTACTTTTGCGCAAATACTACAAGCACATCCAAATATCTATTTTGAAAATCCCCACATTCTTCCTCAAAGCATCTTACATTCAGAGCATATTATATACTCTGTTCTGTACCTTGCTTTTTAAATTGGAGATCTTTCCATATCAGTACTAAGAAAAATTCTTCATTATTCTTTATAACTTCATATCATTTTGTTGTGTAGATGTGCTATAGTTTATTTAGGTGTTCCCTAGTGATGGACCCTTGGGCTGTTTGCAGTATTTTGCTATATAAATAGTGCTGTAGTGAATAACCTTGTACACACATCACTTCAAATATATACCTACTGATTTTTATCCTGTTTCTTTGCCTGTTTCCTTGTAGAACTTGTAAGCCACTGTTAAAGTGAGTAAGCATGATGTTTTTATCTGCTTTAATATATCCACAATACTTTCTGACTAGGGATGCAGTGTCTTGAACTGTAGGATGCCTCCAATCCAGACTTCTTGTGGTTTCATTTGAGGCTTAATTCTGGCCTCTTTGGGCATCTTTAACTCTGTGAATTGAGCTAAAAGACTGAATATAATTCAGAAGTATTCCATATTCAGACGTATTTAAGGAGTTCAACTTTGTGGTATTTTGCCATACAAGGGAATATTAAAACATTTTAATTAGACTGTTGACTACTTTAAAGAAGAAAAAATTGAAAATATTCTATTGCAGTTTAAGAGTTGAGAATTTAACTGGATGAGCAGCACATTAATGTCATTGGTAGAGTGGTCAGACAGGGTTCATAATTCTGATTCTGAATTCTCACTCTAAACCTCTCAAACTTTCTCAAAAAACTCCTGTTTTCTTTTTCCCTCTGGTTTTTCTTTCTTTCTTTCTTTTTTTTTTTTTTTTTTTCCCCTGTATTTCCCATCACATCTGGTTTTACACAGAGAGTCTGTGGTCCATTATGAATCTTGATTTTTCTATATTTAAAGCATAAACTAGTCTTTCCCCAGAATTTAATTTCCATCATTCAGTGATGAATTCCATTTCTTATTTATCGTCCATCCCTTTGGAATATTTACTATCCCACTCCATTTGGTATCGGAGCCAGTCATTGTGGATAAGATGTTAAAAATGATGCAGAACCCTGGGCAGCATTCCAGGTGAGGAAAATGCCTTACATCCTCAGATTCCTCAGCTATAAAATGTAAACTAACACTGTGTCTCTCCTCCATGCTGCTGAGAGGTGGGTGGTGAGGAGGCTTGTGAAGTACCTCGCTTGATGTCCGACGTGCACTAGGCGCTCATTAAACAGTAGAAATGGTGGATGTTCTCCATTATCTCCTACATATGTTATTTTGTGAATTCCTATCGTCTTTGAGGACTCTTAAGGGTTCTCGTAAACGGTTGAATAAATTATTTGAATGATCTGTAATGATTTTCTCATTCAAAAATAGGAAAATGACTGTGGAAGTTGTTAGAGATCTGGGTTAGCACGAACAATCATTTGTTCTCTGCGGTTTGTTTAATACTTCTCCATTTTGCTGGCAGTTCATTAGGAATTCTGTTGGGGGATGCACTTCTATCAGCACATTATCAGCAGCTGAAGAATTTTCGGTTTTCTGCTCACTCAGTGGTTGTAAAAATTGAATATATATCGTTTCCCCTTTATCATGTTGAAAATCTCTGGTTCATGGTCTGTTGAAATTCATCTTGTTATATTCAAAATGCATCTCCTGGAAGCAGCAACAATGCACAAGGCTTGAGTACACTTCATTCTCAGTGTTTTTTGTTTCAATTCCTTTTCTACACTTCGAACTTGGAGATATTTTGTTTTAATCTTCTCTTCCCCTCTTCTCTAGCCAAGTTTTTTGTTTGTGAAAAGTAATATTTTTCCAAGCTATATTCTGTGTGATACAATATGGCTGTGTTTCAAGATGTTCCTCAGCTCTTGTATCCAGCTACCGATTCAGTTCTCTGAAAAAACTAGATGATGTTTGTGGTGATGGGTCAGTGCCAGTGGAAGGAAATAATTTTGCGGGAGATGAATCCATTTCCAAGTAATGTTGGCTGAGTAGAAGCTTACATTGGAATTTGTTAGGTTGTTTGATAGAAACCAAATTTGACCAAGATGAGGCTTATATACGTTATCTGCCTTCGCCTGCTTATGTATACCTTATGTTGTGTGTGTGTGTGTGTGTGTGATGTAATTTCATTTTGATAGTTAATTTTAAGTTTTAAAAAGATTAAAATAGTAGCTTTTTCTTCTCTCAGTGCATTCTTTTTTTGGTTGGTGTTTTTTTTTAAAAACATTAAATCAAATTAGATTTAAATCAATGAGTTGTTTTCTAAAATAATTTTTGTGTGCCTGGCTGTTTCACTTCTCTCATTTAATCATTGCACCTGTCTTGAAAGAAGTATTATTAACCCCAATTTATAGGGAAGGAAATAAGCTCAGAGAAGTTAAGTAATTTATTCAAGGCCACCCAGTTAAATGAGTAGCCGACCTAGATCTTGGGTCTTGAAGTCCTAGGGTTTTGATCTACCTGATCCAGCTTTTGATTGTTTTTTTTTTTTCTTCTTTTTTGTCTTTTTAGTGAATTGCCAGTGAGAATTCACTTTAGGACTTACTTTTGTTGATTTTCCCAGAAAATAAAGTCTCAGTGGTGACAGAAATAGAATCCCTAGTATTTTGCCCTTTCTACTTTGGACCAGACATGTTGGAGGAGTATGGATGAAGCCTGCTAATTCCATATGACTCCTATTGCTTGGGAGATAAAGAAATGTCAGATTTACAAGTTGAATAACTTTCAAACATTTTGAGGCCAAAGATCAGTTGGGCTTTCTTCCAAATCACCACAGTTATTATTGATAATTAATAAAAAAGGAAAGACATTTGTTTTCACTTTTGACTAAAAAAATTTACATTTTATCCTAACCCAATAGCTATAAATAAAATTGTAGCTTTTCTCCTTACCCTTGAATTTCATTTCTCTATCTTGTTTTGACAAGCAGTGATAGAAAGCAAGAAGTATTTTTTTCCTAGACAACTGAAGAAAAATAAATATTTGGAGCCTTTGATTATCACTGGGTAGGAATAGAAGTCTTTTTGTTGATCACCACCTAGCAATGCAAGTGCCTTTTTTTCCACTTTTACTTTTTAAGGTTTACCTATCATTTTCTGTCAATAGGTATCGTTTATTGAATATGCATGTTCCAGACACTTTGAAGAACTTATTTGACCCCCATTTTAGAGATCAGAGAATGGAGGATTGGAAGGCTTAATTATCTTGCACACAGAAGCAGCAGCAAAGCTGGCGATGAAATCTCAGTTTGTCCAATTCAGAATCTTGTGCTTTTAATCTCTTTGCTGTGGTGTTGACACCAAGTGGGGTGGCTGTTACTTGTGGCTTTGGAGGGAGGCCACCCAGAGGTGATCAAGTTTTATAATTTCTGAGAAATTACAAACTTGAGTCCATAGTAAATTAAGTTCATCTCTCCTTTTCTCAGCTTCCCCAAAAGTGAGTTATTGCTGCTTTTTCTGTAAAGGATATTTATTGAATAATGGATTTAAAAAGAGTACATGGTGATATATAACAACTGGGCTTCGTATTAATGGTATTCTTAAGCTTTATATGATAGGGTAGTTGGTGTTAATTACTGGGGTTTGGGACTGGCTTCTATTAAACACAGTCATTTCATAATGAGGCCCCAGTCATATAGTGAGTGCCTTTATTAAACTGTACAGAGAAATTCCTTGGTAAAGTATGACTGACTTTACTTTCTCTTAGGAAGACAGATTAACAATTTTTCACTATTAATTAGGTTCCATCTGCTCCTCCTGCCTTCGACTCTAAAGGTTATACTTATTACCATATTCACAAACCAACCCAACTGTGTAATCGAAGTAAAAAAAAAAATTTAAACCAAAGGTTCAATCTTGGTTTTTATAATGTACTTTCTTGGCTACTACACAGGGGGACCAATGACTCCACTTCCTTCTTCCTCCCTATTTTCTTTGATTTCATTTTTTTTCTTCTTGTCATCCAGCCATATGCCACAAATTATACAAAATGAAACTAACTGATATGAGGCCCAGTAATAAGAGAAGTGACCCACCCGCTCTCTGCCATTTTGGCCAGAACGGCTCCTTTAGTATCCAGGTCACGAAAATGAGCAGTGGAAAAGGCCTAAATGTCATCTGTATTGGGGAATAATGAATCGTATTCCATTCTCTTCTGTTTTCCTAATTTCAAGCCAAGTGCCTCAGCATCCACAACCTAGCACGGGGACTGCCATTTGCTGAGGCCTGCCACAGGGCTTGTCTGTGGAACGCTGTGTGAGGGGAAGGATGAGAAAATGGTTGGAAGAAAGCAGGCCCTGACTTTGTAGCTAAAAATATGAATAAATGAAGTTCCATACCGCAAATTGAGTAAAATTTGATGATAGGGGATTACTGGAACATTTTATTAACTTGGGTTTTGCTTTAAAAAATTAACTTTTGTAAAAAGTTGAATCTCTGAGCTTATGTCGAAGGGTTTGGCTTGTGGATGGTGGTGATTACAGCAGCTGGCACAGATATCCAAACCCCTTGCTGTCACACCCTGCCGGAACCGTGCTCATTTTTAACTCTCTTCCTTCCCCGCCTGCCTTCCTGCTTTCCCTCTCTTGGCCCTGTGCCTCTCTCTACCACCACCCGATAGCCCTTCTTTTTACCCCTCATTATAAGCCTGGGGTTGCTTTGATGACTCATCCAATTACAACATTATTTAGAAGGTAATTACCAATGTGTCACACACATAATCTTTAGCAGTGCACCTCACCTTCTGCACTGGTCTCCGATAAAAACCTCACAGTCTTCCAAACCCATCATGGATGTTCCAATATTCAAGATAGACGAAGCAGGTTGTATCAACGAGGCAAGTAGACCCAAGCTTACAGAACTATTTGAAAGGAGAAAAAAAAAAAAGATTTCTTTTTTTCCATCTCAGATTTAATTTTTCAGAGAGCCAGTAAGGAAAAGCAATGGGAAGACCAGTGCATACTTTGTTCTGTTTTACCTCTTTTACTAATCAAATAGACATTTTCTTAGAAGCAAGTATTTTCCACAAAGCAGGAGAGAATTCTAGTTTAGCCTCGTTAAAAGAACCTAGATTATAAAGAACAAGAGGAGTTTCGGGTGGAAAGAGGGTGAGAGCTGGGTCAGGAGAGGAATTTGATCTGAGCTGGCCTGGGAGACCCAGGGTAGGGTCGATTTGTAACTTTGGTGGCGAGGGTGGCCTTTTCTAATAACACCCCATGTTTTCCTCTTTTTCTTTTGAGTTAGCAGTTCCTTTCTGATTCTATTGCCTTCTTCACTTTAGCCATCCAAGATCTGTGGTTCTCAAGTCTAGCTGCACATTGAGAACCTCCTTGGGGAGAGGGGAGCCAGGCCTGGGTCCCCACCCTTAGAGAGTCTAATTTAATTAGAGTCGGGTGAAGCCTGAGTGTTGGTGGTTTTAAAAGCTCCCCAGGTGTTTCTATTTTTTTTTTTAAATTTTATTTATTTATTTGACAGAGAGAGGGACAGAGATCACAAGCAGGCAGGGAGGCAGGCAGAGAGAAAGGAGGAAGCAGGCTCCCCGCAGAGCAGAGAGCTCGACAAGGGGCTCGATCCCAGGACCCCGAGATCACGACCTGAGTGGAAGGCAGAGGCTCCGACCCACTGAGCCACTCAGGGCCCCTCCCCAGGTGTTTCTTATGTGTCACCAGAATTGAGAACCTCTGCTGTGGAGGTTTAAAAATCACTGACGAAACAGGGCAGGCCTGAAGAACCACGGGGTAGGCTGGACTTGACGTCAAAAGCCACTCAGTCTCCCCATCGTGGTCTTGGCGTTACTGACACAATGAGAGTAATCAAACAGGTTGGCTGGAACTCTTGTCTCCTTCCAGAGAGGACAGATTTGTTCTCCTTATGCACAGCCACAGAAGGGCTCAAGGAGGAAGTCCAGCCCTGTGGTCAGAAGGCAGTGCCTCCTAGAAACAGCCTGGCCTTGTTTTCACCGTCCCGGATGGGCGACTGCTAGCGCGGAATGCAGGTAATGGCCCTGTAGCTGTAGTGATGAGTATCTTCTCCCAACCCTGGGTTCCCTCAACCACTCCCAGCGCTGTTTCAACACAGGTGCTAACGTACTTCCTTGGACAGCAGAGGCATCACACAAGGAGTTAGGAGCGTGAACAGAGATCGCATGCTCCAACTTCCACAGGTTGGTTTCTCACATCCCTTTTAATATTTTTTGCTGCTGCTTTTGTGAAACATGAAATTTGACAGACTGTACTTCCTTGAGGTTTTCTCAGGGCTTCTCAGAAAAATGAATCCAAAGAAGCGAGGGTTTTTTCGTGTTTTCTGAGATGGCTTTTGAGTTGGGCCTTGTTCGCGAAAAAAAATGGCAGAGCGCCCCTGGTTTGTCATTTCGGTGGGGAGGTTAGGTGGCGTGTTGGTTCGGGTACAGTCCCAGATTTCAGTTCACGTCCCTTGCTGTGTACAGCTCCCCAGTGAGTACTGCTCACCGATGCGGACTCCTGCACATTGGAGGGGTTCTTCCTATCTTTGTCGGGGGGAGTTCTCCATCTAACGGGGTCCTGTTCTGGATGGGCCTGTCTCTGCAGCTCCTGAGTAGTCATGTTCTGACGGGGATCTGGTGCTTCCTTAATTGCATGGAGGAAGTTTAAAGCCATCTGAAAGAAATCATATGGTCGGTCTGCCTCATTTCCTCCTCCATCTAGACCAGCAAATGGGTTTGGGTACGGTCAGCTTTGCAGATGAAAAGAATGAGAGATCCCTAGAGTCTTTAAAGCCTGTTGGTGTTACAAATAACTAGGCAGTGTTGGGTTTAGCTTTTCCTCAGGAACGAGGGCTGTATTCGCATCCATCAGTAGACTTCTTGGTCAAATCTGGGTCCTGACTCTGTGCTGTGGTTTACTGGAGTTTGAGCATCAGTGGAACTGAGGTTTCTTCTATTGGAACTCTTTTTTAATCATTGGAGACCACTTTGAAAATATACTTTAATACTGACATCACATTGAAAGTGGAAAAAGGAACTGCTTTGATAAACAGACTGGAATGTATATTGGGCTGGTCTATGGTGCTGTTTTTAAAGTTTAATTCTTCATTGACTCGTTCATTCAATAGATCTTTATTAAGCACTTGCCATGTGTTAAACTTCTTGATCTCGATCTGGTGTTTCAAACTCAAATGCCAATAAAGTCCAAGTGGGTGATACAAAGAAGTGATGAAGATAGGGTTCTGTGGAAAGAAATGGGGACTGTCATCATCTGGAGAAGACAGGCCCTGCCTCAAGGGGCAGCTGCTATTCAGCTCTGCGGCTGGGCATGAATATTAATCAGTATTGCCAGATGTTACCATATTTTTATGGGAAACTAGTAATCTAGATTTTTAGGTTATTCACTACTGACTTTCAAGTCTTGACGCAAATTAAAACAAAAACAAAAACAAAAATAAAAACAAAAAAACATAACTGTGCCAGCCAAGTAAAGCACGTATGCAGGCTGAGGACTTTGTGTGACCTCTGGTCTTTGCAGCTCTGTCCCTACTCCTCATTCTACCTCAAACACATGGAAACTATTTGAACAGGGTAGCTTACTTTTAGATATAATTTCAACACTGAGAATTGCATGTTACGTAATTAAAAATCATTGAAACAACAGATGGTAATAAAATATGTACAATGATAGATTCATTCCACACAGACACTCCCCTCTTGACCCACCCACACAACTGTTAAAATTTTTGTATTAAGAACCAAACTGGTTACAAGCGTCTGTGATTACTGGTGTGGAAAATGCTCATAAATATGGGCACATAAACTATCCAAAAGACTATCTAAACGAGTTCTGGTCACATTATTTCTCAAAACAATTTCAGAAAGCAGTTGTGGTGGCCGTGAGGAGGGCCCAGCCTTCTGGCCCTTGGAACATGTGAGGTTCTTGTCTCAGGCCAGTGACTGGAGATCTCCGATCACTGACGTTTGACACAGAACTATAAATTTTCCTCCCTTGGGATGAACTTATTTGGAAGCATTTCAAGAATGTCATTCTCCTAAGGTTGTGGTTTAGTAGGTAGAGTTTAGAGTTCTAGGACGGGGCTACCAGTCCAAAAAGAAGAGGAGTTGGGCCTGTTGCTTTTAGCGTTTTTTTATGAAGGTCTTTGTAGGGTTCCATAGTCATTTATACTTATCCTCTTAACTGTGTTAGTAGAAGGCATTCTTGCACAGCTGAGGAAACACGATATGGAAGCCTGATTTCTCTCTCCAAGAGCTCTGTCTCCAAGGAGATCCCAAGTTAACATCCTTAAGGCATTTCTGGGCCACCTCACCTGGAGCTCCCTTCTGTTGGAGCAGACTGCCATGCTGACTTGTGTAACCTGGGGTGTGCAGAGCTGTGAACTCCAGAGAGCCAGGTCTGGAAGGATGAATGGCTGTATTCCCAGGTTTTGTATAAATAGTGGTCGGTCATATATTTGTGTAAGACAAGGAAATAGAGCAATTCATCATCAAAAGAAGGCAGGAGCACTGAAGAAATTCCTTTTCTGGCAGAGTTTATAAAAGGGGAAATTTAGGAATCAGGAACTATAAGCAAAGAGGGAAGAACCCAAGTCACTTTGCAAGGAGTAAAGTTCAAGCCAGCAGATGCCTTAGTATCTAAGCCAATTCTTTCCCGGAAGAAACCCCACTCTTTGGGAATCGACATTAATTACTTAGGTAGAAAGTAAACAAAGAGTGTTAAAGGGTGATCTCTTTTGGACTTTGTTATTTTATAATCTTAAAAAAAAAAAAAAAAAAAAAAAAGAAACAAGCCTATGGCCTCCTTTTTATTTCAAGTCCCATTTGGAATATGTTCCACTTACGTAGCTTTGTACCTCTTTGCTGAAGAAGTTCCATGTGGTTCAGCTTCATTTCACAATTTAAAAATATTTACTATGGGAAAGAGTATTCTCTTTACCGGTGTGTGTCTATGTTTTTATAGTTTTTCATTTTTTTGAGGCTGCTTAACTCACTTGGATATAATTAGCAGGGCCCTTGATGATATCTTTCCCCCTCCTACGTGTTCTAAGTCTTTCTGTCGCTTTGCTGTTTACTGTCTGAGTAGAAGGCGATCTGGGAATTAAACTCAGATGAGAGCTCCTTGTTCTTAAAGCAGGTTTGGGCTTAGTCTATGAGAAAGTGAAATCTGTTGCATATATTTAAAGTTGGTGGCTATCTGTGGACTCTGTTCATTTGTCCTGCCTCTCCTTGTCACGTACATCTCATTGGGGTACGTGTGCCCCAACTCCTGACCGTCTGCAGATGATTCTTTGAGGGTGCCCTCTCTGCCCCGCATTGGCAGCCTCTTGAAACAGCAAGTCTGGAGGCTGTCTTGAAGCTAGGTTTTACTCTTCCCACGCCACCTACTTGCTAGGGGCTTTGCGAAAACTGTCACTAATGTCAGTGCCAGGGACTGTTGGAAATCTTTCTCAGAGCAAGTTGAGGACCCTTGGTACCTTTCAGAGAAGCCAGAGTGGTGTGCAGGCTTTTAACTTTGCACCGCAGCCAGAGCACCTGTTCAGTGAGAGGAATCAGCTAAATTACTAGACGTAATTGATGTTTGTGCAAAACATAGAACATTTGTTTTTCTCTCCTTGTGGTTAATGCTCAGCTTGATAATTTAAATGAGGCTTTTCCCTCTCTCTTCCCATCTCTCTCTACATCCTATTACACATATTTTTTTTTCCCGTTAGCCTTTGTCTCCTGGGCACTAACAGTTGTTAGATGTGTCTTGAGGAGGATAATATATTTAGGAAACCATTTCCATTCAAGATTGTAATGCTACCTGGCCTCTTTCTACAACCCAAGCAATGAAATGCAGATATGATACAGTTACCTTCCCCAAATTGAGTCATTTTCAAGTGTATGCACATAATATATAGGTTTTAATAATCTCTCTGCTATAGAGCATAAACTGGTCTATGAACAAGGACAGCCTGATGAAACTCGCTCCCCTGTAAACATGGCTTGAGCGGAATCAGCCAATTTCAAGGCAGATTAGTGTCAGTGCAGAGAGACCAGGATAGATAGGTGACAAACATCCCTTGAAGAAAAGACAAATCATGAGGAGATTCTTTCCCAGGACATGAGGGAACAGTTGAGATCATCAGGACTCAACTCCTTGTTTTAGCTGGGGAGCAACATGCCAGAAGGCCTGGTGGCTCCTTCACTGGTTTGTTTTTAATGAAAATAAAAATCGGGTTGCTTTAAAGGCTCGTTGTGACCACAAAAGCAGCAAGTAGAATTTGAACACTCTTCCCAGACAGATTTGGGAATTGGCAAGAAATTGTTTGACTAATTTCTTGCCAACCCGTATTTTTCAGTGAGTTCCTGCATGAACCAAGGAGGAAGGTCACTGGAGTGTTGGACTTCATCATTGCCGGTGTTAGGTGGCCCTTGTGGTTTGTCCAGTTCTGTTGACTTTGTCTTGCGTGCGTTGGTCTGCAGCCTGATGCCTGGCACCGTGACGCCTGTGGTCATGAGTTTACTGTCTTCTCTCAGCATCTCCTGCTGCCTACATTGTCTTTCTGGTTGTTAGAGCGTGGCCGCCCCAAAAGAGAGGCACAGTTCTCCTATCTTAAAGCAGTAGGTGGCAAAGACCAGGGCAAAAAAGATGGCCGTTGTCGGAGTGGTATAGAACATAAACGCTGCTAATAGACAGTTTCAAGTGTAGATACTTGATTTCCTTACCTCTAAAAACCTTACGGATTATTTCTGCTACCTTTCTCCCCTCCCCTTACCCCCCAGCATCCCCCCGCAGCACACAACTAGGTCAAGAAGTCTTCTGAGAGTCCTGAAATAACTTTCAGGTTTCTTTGGAGGCCAAGAGGCTTCTACTTTGACGACTTCCCTAATTTTCCATCAAAAGGAGGAGATGAGGACAGGCAGAGAAGAGGAAGCAAGTGCATGATTTGGTTAAGCACGTTATCAAGCGTTTGTCTGTTTCAAACGTGTGAATCATTTATGTGGCTATTGAATACTGTTACGATTTTACTTAGAAAATTAAGCCACATCCCTTAATTTTCCTCTGCCTTCCACCTTTTGGTAAGACCCGGGTGAAGATAAATGTGATCTTTAAGAGATGTGGGGTATCCATTTAATCTACATTGACCATATAGCTCTGAAAATGTTCTGCAGGAAATAATCTGGTTCTGCAAGAAATAGTCCTTCTATGTCCGTGTCTGATTACACCTAGTCGCCTCCGAAAGGCAGTTGTTCACTCTTAAAATTATTTTTCCGAAAATAGAGACTCTGCAGCTACAAACGTCTAAAGACAAAATTGTCTCTAATTTTTAATATAAATTCTTCCCCTAAGATACCTAAGTTTGCAAGGAGTGCTCTTGGTTCCCTCTTTGAGCCAAGAGGCTTCACTTTACGTAGTCGATGTGTTCCTTTAAGATTGGTGCGGTTCTATCAATACGAGGCCATCCATGGAACTGGATCGTAAAATTGAAAAACCACCTTTAAACCACTCCACACATTTAAGATGTATACATTAATGGTTAATAATTGTTTGGGGGAGAGGGGTAGCAAAAGTAGTCATCAATTAACCATACTCTAGGAATGCCTGGAATACAGGCACACTAGGTACATTCTCGTGGGTCTAGAAGCATGGGGTAGAGCACTGTGTCCTACATTTTTACATTCTATTCATGGTTCTAAGCCCTTCCTCAGTCTTAGGCTTTTAGCTGTTCTTTCTAAAGATGGATTTATGAGGTCTGCTATTTCATTTTACTCAATAGCCCTAATTAGGGCTGGAGATGTATTTGTTTACCATCTTTTGTTTAGTTCTTTATAGGAAAGGTTAACTTGCTTTTCCTGATTTCTAGGTATGAGGTGCCTTTAAAAGCCATTACTGTGAGCGATTATTTCCATAATTGCAGATCTTTATGTAGTGAGTTTTATTTAGGCAGGCTCTATTCTTAATTAAGCATGATTGAATAAAAGAAAAATACCTGAATTCGAGCAATTCCATGAGTCAACCAAAAAAATTCAGAAACAAAGAGAAACACTGAAATATAATACTTTTTCAGTCCAATGGCATTAGAAGTCACATTAAAAAAAAAAAAAAAAAAAAAAAAAAAAAAAAAAAAACAAAACCTCTACCCACTCCAGCATTAGTTTGATGGGGATTTTGATGTCAGTCTGATTTTTCTCTTTGAGTGATCTGCTTTCCATGGGAGTCTTCTGAAAACTGAAGCAGTCTTCTGAAAACTGAAGCAGTTTTACGTTACCATGCTACCCAAAGCGTTAAACATACCAGTGAACTAAACTGCCTCCAAAATGTAATTTCATTTTATGCCATATAATAGTTTTCACTGATATATCACTATCCAGATGTTCCTACGCGACTTAACTTGGAGCCATTGATCTGAAATATTTAGGCTAGTTTGTGCTATGGGCATGGTCTCAACTTCTCTCACGGAGAAGAGCATGATCTTTTTCACATTTGGGGAATTGATTTGATTTTAAAGGATTCACTAACTCAGTAAAATCTGTGCCCCCACCCCCTCACCCCCCGTAGTTTCTTTCACCTGTCTTGGGTAGTGGATGTAGTATCAGGTCTGGGGCCATTGTTCGATTCATCCCAGGTTCATTAAGAAACTGTCTTGTATTTGCAATTGTCAGGTACAAAAAGGATGCTCTTTGCAGATTTTTCTATTTTTACATATGTTCTGATACTATTTAGAATTTATCCATACCCTAACTGGGTGACTAAACTACTGTTCATCCTTTTGGATGAATTCATATTTCCAGATCCCAAACTGCTTTCCTACTTACCTTGAACTGGTTGTTGCCGCTATTAGAAATGAGAAGACGAGCACCTGGGTGGCTCAGTCGGTCAAGTGTCTGCCTTTGGCTCAAAGTCATGATCCCAGCTTCTTAGGATCGAGCCCTGTGTTGGGTTCCCTGCTTAGTGGGGAGTCTGCTTCTCCCTCTCCCTCTGCCCACCCCCCACTTGTGCTCTCTCTCACTCAAATAAATAAATAAAATTAAAGAAAAAAAAAAAGAAACCGGAAGATATCAGGGGTATGAGGAGAACCATTTTTACCCTCTGTATGGCACAGTGGGAATGAGCCAGCCGCGTGGGTTCCTGTCGGAGAGTCCTTGACTTCCATATTTTATTGACGTTAACTTAGAATTTCCATTCAGTAGTTCATATGATAGGTGAGAAGCAGGAAATTGTACCTACTACCTATTGCCGTGGATCTTGTGTAAAGCTCTTCTTCAAATCCTATCCTGTTTTTGTCCACATTTATTGGAGGATGACTTCCTCCTAAATCAGAGAAAACTCTTTATTTGATCTGCTTTTTTTCCCCCACAGTAGCATAAGTAAAAGACTTGCTGCTACGAGGGGCACTCTGACCACCTTCTCACCATTACTAATACCAACCGTGTTCTGCCGCAGTCACCGAGGGCCTCCAGCGTGTCAGACTCCTCCTTACGTTGGTCATGTGGAGCCTCCTAGGATTCTAGTGGTAACTTGGTTGATCCATTCCATAAATGTTGAGTACCAATTAGATACTGGGAAATTCACATAGGGTCCTGGAGCTAGCAAGCAAGAGCAATTATGAAAACTGATAATTTGCTTATCAGCAGTAAGTATTAGCAAATGTTCTCAGTTGGGAAGGAAAGAAAAAGCAGACCTTATTGTGCCCATTAAATGGCCGAGTTTCACATGACAGGAGGAGAGACTGGCAATGCTCAGAAGGTGATAATAGACTCCTTCTATTTGAAATAAAAATCTTCAGTTAATGCATTTAGAGGTTACTAATTCTTAAATAATTTAAGGAATGTATAAATCTCAGGGAAAATGGTGCAGCCAGCCACGCGGACTGTGCCTTGGCTGTGCTCCTTTTCCTGAAAGGACTGAATTCTAGACAGCCAGCTTAGCCGTAAGGACAACAAAAAAGGGAGTGGTTCATTTTCAGTAAGCCCGACTGCCTGGTGTTTAGAGGCCATCCATGTGTTTAGGAGAACACGGTGACTCCTGGATTCCAGTCACCTCGAAAGTTTGAGGTTGCTGCAGAAAACAACTCCAGCCATGTTCTTGGCTTATGGCCCCATGCATTGGTCTCTCAACGACAGAGTTCTATTTTGTAGATTTCCTAAGGGGATCCTGATTGGTTCTGTGGGGAAAACCTTAATATTCCCAGAGCAGCCTCGAACTCTGTAGTATTCTCTGGGAACTAATTAGAACCTTCGGGAATGTTTGCATGTGGTCATTCCCTAGAGACGTGTGACTCCTCATGGACATTGAGGCTGCCTGGATCCGTGGTGGTCTCTGTTCTGGAACTGGGCCCTCAAATCTCTTCCGAGGTAGAGATGAAGTGTGCAACTCAGTAGTCCTCCAATGATCATTCTGTATTTGACCCGCATCTATCACACCTGCTTTGCTGTATCTTCCAGAGTGGGTGGTTAAAGGAATGCAAATACCCAATTTATCTGTGCCTTATTGAGTCATCAAATAAAAGGCATACTTCATTCTAATTAGAGAAGAGCTGTCTTCTGCCAAATATGGTATTGTTGGTAACAGGCAGTTTCTGTGTCTGTCAAATAAGGTACAAACTGATTTTCTGTGGCAGTGCCAAGGTCCCACTTAGTTCCTTTTTCTCACTTGTATCCATTCTGCCTTTGCTTTCCAGCCCTGGTATGACCCATGCTGGCCTTCAGGGAATAGGTGCTTTTAAGGGGCCATCCTACAGCGCGCCCTCCCTGTTCTTCATAAGCAACAAGCATTTCCATCAAAGCGCTCGTTCATTGGAAAGACATCTGAAGAAGCGAGTTCACTCTTTAATGTGCAATTATATCCCTCCTATTCCCATCGCTTTGCCAATGCCTGCTACATAGTTGTGCACAATTATTATATTTATATCCAAATTATTGTTCCATCAAAACCTGATATTTCGTATTTCCTTGTTTAGGTACCTAAGATGAATCAGCGTTTTGGGCCAAATTAATGACTTCTACTTCATTTTGAGTTCTTTTGAACTTAGCCAAATTTATTTGGACACTCTCTTAGGCTGCTATGTTTTGGGAGTGAGGGGCCCTCTTAGGACAAGGAGTACTCATTCGCCTTAAGCTAGCTTCTCACTTTTTCTCAGAAAATATTTAGCTATGAGACCCTTAGATTTTTGCTTAGCTGAGTTTTAAAGGATTAAATTTATTTGTCCTGGTTCTTTATTACTAGTTCATATATATAAATGATATATACATGACTTTCTTTTTAAACTTTAGGTATCCCATTGTTTTCCTGTAGGGAGGGAATTAAAATTTTTGATCAGGGAAGCTTAGGATTCCTGTTATTTTAACCTTTAAGCCATAAGGAATCCTACTAACTAGATTATAGTTATTTACAGCTGTTTCCTTGAAAAGCTAATCTTCTATTCATCTGTTGTTTGGGATGGAATGTGGAATTTATTGACATTGATCTGGGCAGAGAGTAGAAGAGAAGAAAGAGCAGCAGAAAGAGGAAAAAGAGAAGGAGGTCATTTATTTTCACTTGTACGTTTTTTGTGTCAGATCTTTGTAAATTTCTTAGAAATCATTCTTGGTTTCTTTCATATTTATCCATTCTTGGGGGCTAGAAGAAGATTTAAAAAAAAAATTTAAAAATGAGCTCAAAGAACTATCTGAACAATAATGGGGGAGTCACTTAAATATTCCCAAATACTACACTCTAGAGCCCATAGTTCTAGAATTCAGTGGAAAATTACTAGGTTGAGCAACACTAAAACATTTTTGGCTTAACTTTCTAACCTGATGAAAGGTATGTAATACCTGGAAGTCTTCAGAAGGTGCATATTCTGCTCTCCAAACATTTATTAAGTCACTTACTCTCTGTAACATTCTGTTCTACATACACTAGAGTGAACAAAATAGTCCCAGTCCCAGATGAACTTAAATTCCTGTGCAGATGTGTCGAAGGATTTATAAATACTACCGGTTCTAGAATACCTCTTCAACCCACCCATATCTGCTCTATGCCAGGCTGGGTACCCTGTGGCTGCTTGAGCATGTCAACGGGCAGATAACACTACACTAATTAAAAAGTGAGAACGGACCTGTACGTGATACACTAGGACTCTGAGAGCTACCACCCGTCTATCTTTGCAGAAGTCTTCGGTGTATTTTTTCCACACTCCTCTTCTACTTGTAAATGATAAATGTTTCCCGTACTTCACGTGAGACTTCAGGGCCACCAGGGTGGTCCAGGTACCTGCAGAAAGTGAATCTTGCTCTCCTTTTCTTCGAAGAGCTACAATTTGAGTTGCTTTCCATTGCCAATTCTCTTTCACTTGACCCACAGAAGTGATCCAAGGAGAACCCACCACACGCCACCGACATCCTTTTCTGAATATCGAGCGAAGATGTTTCTGCCACTGAAATGATCCAGAGTCCTGGTCCTCATGAGGCCCGGGGACAACAAGTTTGTCTCTTAAGATATAAAAGGATCTGTTTTTCCACGCGCTGGGGACCTCAACTTGACTCTCTGTTCCTATTTACACACGGAGGCAGGCAGCTGTACCAGTGGAACGTGAGTCTAAATCACAGGGTGTTAGAACATATGAAACTTGAATGTGGCAACTGTTATTGTCTGCAGTAGTGAACTGTCTGGGGAAATTCAATCCCAGCCCTGAGCCTGGTGGTGGACACCCCTGCGGCCCCGGGTCACCGATGTGGATGGCTTTGGAACTTAGTTTAAACAGTTTTCGTTGGAACTGAAGTATAATTCTGTCCTGCAGCTTAATCAGATATTCAAGGTGCTCTTGACTAGTGGAATATTTTACTGTTTTTGGCTGTTACCATCCCCAAAGGCACAGTGTGTCTCCGCTGCTCTGTGTTATTTCTTCGTATGTCTCAGGGGTAAAGGACCAGGATAATGAAATATCTCTGGGGATCAAATCACAGGGGGAATGAAACTTTAGCAGGTGGGGAAAGAGGTAGACTAAATTATTTCTGAAGTCCCTTTCAGTACTTTCTATGAGATGGTTTACCCTGCGTTCATTTGTTCCAAGGTGAAAAATGTGATGTCCTGGAAGCGATTAATGGAATTTTGGCAGATGAGCCTGCTGGGGAGGAAGGAGCTGGGCCTGAGTTACATGGGCTGGCTGGCTCTCTTGTTCACAGCCTGAATTGCTCAATTTTAGCTGGATCTTGCTATAACTGTAATAAGATCTATTTTGTACACAAACACCCATCTTAAAAATGTCTTGTTTGAAGTCATTTTCCAGTTTCACCCCAGAGCACAAATTTACGGTAAAAATATTCTCAAGATACTAGCTCAATGCTGAGATTAGGAAATTCCCTAGACTTTCTTTTTCTTTTTCTTTTTTTCCCAACATACTGATTTTAAGGTGAAAAATTTCTACTATTTGGAAGGCAACAAATTGACCTAAACAGCTATGCTTTTGGGTGTGCAAAGCTAGTGGAATGTTATAAAATATATGTATGCTTGTCTGTCTGTCTCTCTATCCCTTGTTTTTCTGGGAAAGGGTATGAATCCTGTCTGCCTTCGTGCCTCACAGTTGCTCACTCCAATTTTTCATCATTTCAGTTAATCACGAAACAGAAGATCCCTGCAAGGGAAACAAATAGCAGAAGAAAATGAGTCTAAGGTATAGACCCTCCTCTCATGCAAATATCCTTATTTTTTAAACTCAAATACAGAATTTGGTGTATTATCACACTTCTCTGGAAATGGAGCACTCCTCACGGTGTTCGTGTGGTCTTGTCAGAGATATAACTTGTAGAATTAAGTGTCTTCAATTGCAGTGGCAGTTGGTAACTGAAAGGCGCTCTTTAAATTGTAATTTCTGTGTAGCTATATAGACTTGTCAAGTACCTTCAGAAGTGTGATTATGCAGTCCTCTAACACACCTTTCTAAGGGGCTGAGTTATTGTTAAATCCTCATCAAAGACCTATAAATCAGCCTTGAAATGCTATGGACAACAGCAAACTGTTAAGAGATTTATGGATAAAGCGTTTTATTATAAATATTCTGAGTTGTGGCTGATTAAACATTCTACCTCTTCTATAGTTAAAATACGGTAACAACGGGGAGAGTTGGATTGACTAATAAGTGAAATCGCTGAACGACACAAAGGTCAGAAGCACAGCTCGGCGGTTAAGGCAGAGCATGTGGAAAGTTCTGGATGAATCACACATAGCCTCTTTGGTGGGTGAAAGCCCTTTAACCGAACAGTTAATTTATGCTGCATTTTTTTCTTGAACTGAAATTACCAAGTCCTATTTCTGATTTCTGTTAAGGAGGGGCAGTGGAGACTGCCACTATTATTTGTGACTTTTAAATTTTTTTCTATTCTGCATAGAATGATTCTATTTAAGGATGGTATTTTGCTTTTTTCTTTTCTTTTCCTTTTTTTTTTTTTTTTTTTTTTTTAAATAAGACCAGCTCACATATAGTATAGCATTCTTGGGGGCGTCTTTTGCATGGTGCAGATCTTAAGAGGACACAGTGGCCTAGAAACAAAGAATTCAGCAGTAGACCTGAGTTGGAATGCTGGTTCAGCCACTAGCTATTTAACCTTGGGCAATAATAATGATTATGGTAATAGCCACTATTTATTACTTATTCGGTGTCAGGCTCTTTGCATACATTTTATCTAATTCTCTTAGCCGGGGAAGGTTGTACCTTGTTCAGTATCTGTAGTTGCTTAATGGAGGAGCCGGAATTCCAATCCAGCTGTGTTCTTCTCTAAAATGCATGCTCTTTCTTCTGTGTCAAGATTACTGAAGCATTTTGCAGCGCAATATCCGCGTAGATAAAATATCAAGGATGTTAATATCGGGGGAATTGTTGGGTAGAGAGGTTATGTAGAGTTCACGACATCCAGAAAGCTCCCAGAAAGTGGCACTTGTGATCAGAGCCACAGTATGATTTATGGAGCCCAAACACTTAAGTCTTCATGGGCCCGTTCCTTCATTTAAAAAAAAAAAAAAAAAAAAAAAAAAAATTACAAATTCTGTCTTAAGACTGTGTTGGTATAAAGAGTGTATATTTGAGTATAATTAAAGCTGGATTTTATTCATTTTTTTCTTTTATTTTGGAAGAAATTAAAACATGGTGTGGGCCCTAGGCACCGGGCCTACTGTGCCCAATTATAAGTCGGCTGATAGCATCACAGGTTGATTCTCAGCCTCAGGCCAATGGCTTTTTCTTTTGTGGATCATGTTGCTGTTCTGCCCGTGCCCTGAAATGTGAATTCTGCTCCGCAAGTGTGTATGGGTGAGTGTGTGTATTTGCTGGGAACAAAAATCTGTCATCGTTGGCATTAGCTGGACAGATGTTCTCAACAATGAATGCTTCTAAGGATGGCTCTTGACTGATTAGTCTGGCTTATGCCATTTATCATGTATTTTTTTCTGGTATTTGACATATCTTAGAATTTTCAGACCACTTGTATGCATACTGAAACTTATTTATAGAAAGATCTGGAGTAGTTTCTCACTTTTTTTTTTTCCCCTCCACTGATTAGAACTGGCAGCTGGTTTTGGCCTCGTGTGGACCCCTCTGGGTCCTCTCTGGACTGGAAGCTGGTTTCCAGAGCAGCAGCTTCTTGCCTTGTACCGCTCAAATCCACAACCAAAAACTGATTCTAATCAGCATTTCTCAACGTTCAGAAAGAAACTCACGGTTACTTCAGACTCTATGGATTTGTGCCCAGTCTGTGCGCACAAGTTTGACTCCTTACGAGTTTAATGACTTGGTGTTTTGGCTGGTTTGGATCGCACACCTCTTGGGGAGAGGGTTTCTTTTGCATCTTCTCAACACCTAAGGATTTAATAAATTCTTGTTGACTGAAGGAAGGAATGAGAGGCTGGCAAAGAACAAGTCACTTATATCAGAGATGCCAGTTGGGTTGTGTTTAGACTCAGTCCATTAAAAAAAAACAGCCTTTTGGGTAAGGCCCCTACTCTCTCTCTCCAAAGTTCAGAATTTGAGGGAGACCTTTTAAAATCTTATCAGGATCCAGGCTACGTTCTTTGATCAGTTAAGGGAAGAAATAGCAACTGTCAGGCATAACCCAAGATTTTGGGAAGTCTTCCACATCCATGTCTGAACCCCAGCACTCCAAAAAGGTTTTATCCCTCCTGCGGATGGCAGACAATATGCTTGCCGAGGCAGCCGGTGATATAATTAAACTTTTGACCACATGCATGACTTTAAGCGAAAAAGTGGCTAAAGCTCTGTGTCTAACGTGATTGAAGGGTGGAATCCGATGCTGAGGCTCTCCCAACTAATCTCTCCTTTCAGAGTTCTCTAGAAACAGCCCTTCTGGGGGTCCAGAGTTTACAATAAGACCCTTTTATACTTAAAATGTCAGCCCAACACTAAGACCAGCTCTTCCCGATACACGAAAGGGTAAGGCAGTCCATTCTTCCCTCTTGACATTCGGTCTAATTCCATCTCAGATAAGTGGGTGTTGGATGTAATCCAGCTGGAGTGGGGCATCCTAAAATTCCCCGTTGCGGTGTGCCATTTGGATCTAACCCTTATCGTTAAAACTTCACTGGGTTTTCTCTCCCTGAAAGGGGAACGTAGCTCCTCTTTTCTTGGCCCGCAGCAATAGCTGATATTTAGATTTCATAGGAACTACGAAATGTTGCTCATAGACAAAACAGCCCAGCCGAGAAACTGACTTCATCTGGGAATGGCAGATTTCCCGTTTTCCCAGGCTCCTTTCTCAAGCAAGGTTTGAGTTTTACGTTCACAATTGATTTGCTTCAGAGTGACCAGGTGGCCGAGTGCCTCTGAAAACCCCCCTCAGGGCCAGAGAGAATCTGTATTGGCATTTATGTTAGTCATTTTGCAGGTGAAAGGTACTCTCATTTCCATTTCACAATGTGATCGGCCGCTAGCCAAGGGTGAAAAAAACTGGTGCAACTGGCCACTAGATCTGTTTGAACTAAGAGTGAAATATACATACTTGTATTCTGATAAAATTCTCTGACTAACGCTTAGATAGACGGGCAGGTTGAAACAGGGTTCTGGGTTTTGGACCAGAGATAACCGTGGAATGTGAACCTATGGAGTGAGGAAGTTGAGTGCCCTGCGACGGAACTATCACATGGGGCTTCAGAGGAAGGGTTTCATCCCATGTACGTACTGTACAATCCAGGCAGTTCTCCTGAGATTCTGAAGGAGGGAGGCTTAGCGTTCTGGGGATTAAATAACAGTAAGGCAATTTCTCTGGTCATCTTCCCTCATCTTTGCGAGCCCTAGAACTTGGAGGTGAACAGCTTTATGAGAGCCGTTAGGAAATCCACTGTTCTGTTTTCCTACTGCTCAACTCTACCCCAACCTGATAGGTAAACCGATTGTTCATTGATAGGGTCATCTATACAGCCTGTTTATTTTCATGGGTAAGCTTATGATCAGGGCAATATCTAATTAGTCTTTTCTAGGACAATTGAAAGAAATATCCACGTAGTTCCTGATGATGTATTTTTAATGTAATTCTTTTGTATTTGGCATGACTCAAAATTGATTTTATGAATACGGCTGCAGATTAACCTTTCTGTAACAGGCTGGAAAAATGATCACTTGAAAAAATAGTGCCCCCTAATAGCATTCTTTGTAGCAATCAGAGATAATCTGCTTGTGTGCAGTCAAGTTATTAGCTCATTTCCTTAAGCCGTTTCCTAAACTTGTTATCTGATTGCCGGGATGGTCCCACTTATTGGATTGAGGGATAGTTCCTTTACTGGATGTAACTTTTCTCAGTATCATAAAGAATATGATACTAACCATAGAAATGGACATTCTGTTAAGAGTACTGTCGTAAGAATAGGAGACTAAAAAATATTCTTGGAAAACAACCCGTTTTGTACCATGCAATGCCTTTGGACAACTACATGTCTGTTTGAGATGAGTTCTGGGCTGTCCTCATTTTAGGCAGGTATTCTTGGGTGAGTGTTTAACAGGATCATTTAAGTTACTGTTTGGCTGGCACTTCTTCCTTAAGGAAATGAGGCAGTTCGCAGAAAAGAAATTAAATAAATCTCTTCTTTTTATTGCCTTGGAGATTTCCACGAAAACTTTTATTTCTGGGGACCGCAAAGTATATTTGCTATCGGCAAATGCTGATGTTCTCTTAACTAAATGATTTTGGAAACTGGTAGAAGTAGGTCATGCTAAATAGGCAGAATCCTAGACCTCTGTCTTTTTCCTTTTTGATTTCTCCTTCCCTGTTACGTTGACTTTTTACTACAACTTTTAATTTCTTTGGTTCGGTTTTCCTGGTGGGCTGCGAAGTCCTTGAGGGTAGGGACCATGTGCTGTATTACTTATTTGCATTGTGCAAAGTAGGTCTAAAATAGAGTGTTATATAGTTTTCAGGATCTCAGAGATCATGACTCACCTGCATGGGGGAAAAAAAAAATCCAGCAAAATTTACCACATTTCACCAACTTATGAAAATATTAATAGTAATAGTAAACTCTACCTAACAAGGTATCTCTCACATTTTATGAACTAATGGGTTTAAAAAAAAGTCTGCATATGTTCAAAAGGTTCCTGGGAACACAGTGGGGTGTTGTTGTTGTTGTTGTTGTTGTTCTTGTTCGTTTTTTGGGTTTTTTTTTTTTTTTTTTTTCATCCCTTCAAAAAATACGGTGTGTGTCCGGGGGATTTCAGAGCAAGCCAGACCTTCTGGGGTGTTATCTAGTGAGCTTTCTGCATTTTAAATGCAGCCGAATGTTCTTAAACATTTTACTGGGGTCAGTCTGTTTATAAAGTATGCTATTTTTCCCAATTCTTCAATATCCCTTCCTGTCTGCCGGGGGAAGAATTTCTTAGAGATGAAGGGCTGGTTTTCACCTCTTGGATCTTTTTGATTAAACACTTGTTATATTTAGACCTCCAGCACGGGACCAAAGGAAAATTCTGTTTTTATTCTTCGTTGCATTTGAAGAATTAATGGGAAAGAATATCATGCATCGTAGGAAATGATTTTTCATGTTAGCATAGCAAAGCAGAGCAAGTGCCCTCTGCTGTGGCTTTTTACCATATTAGACAGGGATGTCCTTCAACGTCTTTGGTGATGATGGGCATAAATCAAATTGAGAACAGTGGTATATAGTGAATTTAGCACAACTGCATTTTTTAATATGTAAGTAGGCTTAGGTTTTTATCTCCCTTATCTTAAGCCCCGTCAAGATCAAACTCAAGCAAGCATTCACATCCACAATTGAATCTCCCCAGCCTTTTTCTTTAAGTTAACATTAGTTCAAACTCTCCCCACTGCTTCTGTCAATAGATCTTTTAAAGGCAGGCATTAGAGTTAAGTTTGCCTTAGTCTTTCCCCCCTCCTTCCACAGCTTCAAGCCCAAGGGCTTCTTTTAATAGGCATTAGTGAAGGCCCAGAATTGAGTAGACATTTGTGAAGGAGACTTGAAGTTTGGAACAGAATTGGCCTTTATAGTTTTTCCATGGGGGGAAAAAAATCTTCTTATGAGAATAAAGGCTGCCTACTAATCTGCTACCATCTGGAGAATGGAGAAGCCAGAGGTTGTTGGCACCAGGTCACATCCCTTATGTAAACTGTCAAATTCTTTTCATATTAATGGCATATTGAGCTTAATCTAAAGGGGTTTGGTATCGGTCGGAGCTTATTTATCGATTTTTTTTTTTTTTGCAAGGGAGGGGTCTTAGTATTGTTACAATATGAGAAAAAGACAGTATCCAGAACAAGAGCTTCAAGTCGTGAAGGACTTTCCCTCATACTTACACGTCACTTAGCATTTAGTGAGATTTGATGCCGTGATAAAGAAAATCCTCAGAGTTTTTTCCAACTTTTTTTCTAGTAGAACTTATTAAGAAAAATTTGACTATATCTTAAGTTCAATAAGAAAGCCAGTTGATAGCTATCATGCTTATCCCCACACCTGAAATAAAGTAGTTGTGAGCCCGAGATTCCTGTTTTTCTTCTAGATTATTTTGTACACATGTGCATGTGAGTATAAATATAGATGTGTGGGTTTTTTTTGCTTTAGGGTATAATAGAACAGCTAAAATCATACGAAGTCTAATGAAGCGTCTGCTATTGGAGTGGTGAAGAATAAAAATCCCTTAGGTTTTGATTATGAAACCTTCAGCCTCCTTGGACACAGGGTCAGATGGATTGCAAATACCTTGACAGCTCCATTCAAAGCAGAGGCTTATTCCCCAAACTGGTATGGATTGATTTTGTTCATTCTAAAACAGTTCTGCTCTCCCGTCTTATCAATAAAAATAGACCCGCATGCTCACTTTCAGACCTTTTGATAGGTAAAGGTTGAACTCTCTAAACCACAGCATGGAAGCCCAAATAATCATGTTATTCCTGCAGATCCACATTTAGAGTACAAGCTTTTTGAAATAAATAAATAAATAAGTGGTGAAGAAAAGCCACTGTTGGATTTTATATTGTCCACATAGGCTATTTTGGCACAAACCTGTCTATCAGTCAATAAAGTGTGCACTGAACACATAAAAGAATGACTATCAACTCTCTTTTTACCTGGACAGTCATTTGTTTGCATCAGGAAGGTGAAGAAATGAAACCTAAAAATTCCAACAATGTTGATTCCATAAGCAACAAGCACTGAGATTTCCAGCCTGGGGAAATTTCTTTCTAAATTCTGAAATGAGAGCATTTGTCCTTGGGGCCTGTATTGCACTGGTACTTCTTAACCCCCTGGTTTCATATGTAAACCAGAAAATGAAAACCAGACCAAATGACCCAAAGGAGATGAAGCATGTTTGTTTTGCCCATTATATTTCTCTGCTCACGCTTAGATGCCTTGCCTTCCCTGTCCCCTGTGTTTGAAGTTGAGAGCTGGGAACAGATATGAGATTGAGGTCCCAGGGAGAAGCCTAGTTCAGCCTGAGCTGGTGAACTCACTGAGACTGAGGGCAGAGAACGTGAGCTCAAGATTCTCAAGTGTGACATTTGTGCCAGTAGGGGAGAGACCCACTTGGGCCTTTAGAAACAGGTTTCTCTTGGGTTGTCCTAGCCCATGGAGGCTAGCTGAACGTGTTGGCAGTTTTCCTTAAAGAAGCGTCTCTAATTGATGACAGTGGAAATGAACTTACGCAGAAGCCTGTGTTACGTCGGATTTTCTGAAGACCTTGGGTGCTATGATTTTGAGGGGAACCTTTGTAGGGGACTGTGAGCTGATAGAACACATCATCAGGGTGATTTTGTAAGCGCCTAACAACAAAAGAAATGGAAAAGAACCGGGTGAAAAGGAAGGGAAGCAAAAACGTGGGAGGAACGTAAACATTGCGCTGTGTACGGTCGTATCCTGTAAAAGAGAAACGATGGGAACGCAAAACTGACTTTTGTCTTATATTTTGTTGGCAGTGAATTCTGCCTTTAATGTTTGAATTCATTTTAATCCAGCGCCGTGGTGTCATGGGCCAAGGATTTAAATAATTACCGTTAAGAATGTCATGATAAACTCTTGCCTTTAAAAGGGTAGTCAAGATTTCCTCCAGTGAAAAAAGAACTGTATATGCAAGTGACTGAAGAATCTTTTGATGGGCCCTTTTGTGTCCCTCTACCCCCACCCCCAACTTTCTAAACTTCTCACATGCAAAACGGCCATCAGGTTTGTATTCATTCTTTTCAGCCTGCTTGGAATTTATCTGACTGCACGGAACCGTGACTGGACAAAGATTGAGGCTTTGGGCAGTGACTGTGCTATGACGAGACCTTTTGCTCCCTTTGTGAGCCTTACAAGAGACTGAGTTCTTTGCCCCTTCCTGGCCTCCTCCAAAGTGATCGGCAGGCCGTCTGGAGCCGGCCCAGGAGGCGGAGTTCAGTGCAGCGGCCAGCAGGGGGTGCCCTTGCCAGATAAGAACAGGTTTCTCTGCGCCAGAGCAACTCCAATCAGGTTCTCTGCCAGGCTGGCCTTTTTAGTCAATTTGGCCCGGGAATCGACCCCAGAAGCATTTTATTTTGCCCTCTCAGGTCCTGGCCCACACCTGTATAACTGTGCTGTCCACATCGCTGTTTTCAATTTCTTTTTGTTGTTAACAGTAGGCTGTGTGCTTTGCTATCACAGCTGTCTGGTCACCTTTTACTTAGAAAGTGGAGAGTGGTTTTCTTTCCCTCTCCCTGTATCTCAGGTCAAGTTGAAGGGCACAGTCACCTGCAGGGAACAGGACCGAGTGTGTTCATTGAGCATTTTGCTGTTTTACATGACCTCGCCATAAAGGAATGTCTCTGGGAAAGGAAAAACCTGTTTCATAACGCAGTAGCTGAGCTTTGTTTTCGCCCATCAGGGTGACAGCCCTTTGGTTCCTGCCAGTGGGTATGCAACAGGAAGGTGGGGAAACGGCATCATGAAAATTCCACGGGCTGGTGATTGCTCATTCTTTAGCCTTGTAGCCGGGAGGATACCGTCTGGTTCCCAGGGTGGCTCAGTACAGTATTTAATTCAGAGAGCCCAAACCTGTGGGATTAGCATTTAGTCTTAAAAAAGGACCCTGGCAGATTTTGAGCAGCTTCTGCGTAGTCTGGTGGTTGGGGGTGATTTGAGGAAGTGTTTTGTGTTTTGAATCCTGGGTTCAGTGTACTTGTTGACTGGACTATGCTGGGTAATGCTTTCCCCAGACAGCAAGCCATCTGTGCAGGGGAAGTTCACAGCGCATACACACGGGGCTTGTTACCACAATGTGGTGCTTCATGACTGAGCCTTTTCTTGAATGCCTGAGCCACTAGGTTCCTGTGCCCTCTGCCCCATGTTGGATTACAAGCTGCCCCAACGCTGGAGCTATTCCCACTCCGGCTGGGGAGGACAAGGGAGCAGAAACCCTACAGCAGGTGCTGATGCTTTCCATGTCCCTTTGTGCAGGCGCCTAAGCTGTCTTCCCCACTCACTTGCTCATTGCCCCCCAACCTTGCTACCCCCTGTTCCCAATTCTTGGATTAGTTCTCAGGCTGCTGCAAATACGGATGCACTGTCTTTTGAACTGGAGGGGAGGGGGTCAGAGAAGGAGGGGGGCTGGATGGGAGGCCCATCAGTAAGTTCCCCCCGTCCCGGGGAGGAATGTGAAATCACCAAGATCAAATTCTGGTTGCCTTTCAAAAGTCTGTGTGCAGTGAGTCTATTTTGGCTTATTTTTAGCTGAAGCTAGTTATTTAATGGCACCAAGTTTTCTTTGTTTTCAAGCCTCTTTAAGTAACTCCATAACATTCTAGCTGTCTAAGGACATAGAATCAAACCTCCTTACAATCTACTGGGTCTTACTTTGTTCTCATATATTGACCTGTTATATGTAAAACAGGGTTCTGAAACTGAATTTTTTTTTTTTTTAAAGAAACGGATTTTTTTTTTTTTTTTGGTCTTCTCTTCCTAGTCCTAACAAAATCATTTCATTTCTGTACCCCCAACCCCTTTTCATTTTAAAAGTCATCTTTGGAAGCTCTCCTTCCCAGAGCGCCTCATTGTTCATGAATTATATTGTGAATCCATTTGGACACCGACCAGGAACTTGCTATAATTGCTCACATGCAAGTAAAAGCTTTCTCTGTGTATTAATTAGTTGATACAAGGGATTAAGATGATTACATGAAAGGCATTGCTGCTTCCCTCTGAATAGTTAGACCAAGGTAGGTGCCAAGGCATCATTTGATCCCATTTGCTCAGCATGTTCCCTTGATAAAGGCACAGAATTTGAACAGTGAGGTTTCCTGAGGCAGCAGAATATGGGGATCATTTGGATTCACTGTTTCTGTTGATGTGAAATGTGGGATATTAATCAAGACTAATTACATGCACTGGGTTTGGAACAAACTGAAGGCCAGTTCAGGGCACAGTTCTCCATGTAATTACCGACTTTAAGGTACCAGGGTAATTACTAGAAATTAGAGGTCCTTCCTTTATGGGTCTTGCCTCTCAGAAAGTGGAAACAGTTTCGTTAACCATCAGGAGGTAGCTTTCTGCCCAGAGTTTGTGTTAAACAGATACAACCAGCTTCTAAATAGGTCTCAGTTGTGTTGCATAAAGTTTCTGGAGGTAGGGCAAGAATCCAGGTAATTCTGGCCTATTTTTCTCCTTGTCTGAGATCTTTTAATGTTCACATTCAAAGTGAAATTTAGTATATGCTTGGTTAGGGAGGGGAATTTAATAGTTCATTGTCCTTCTCTAGCCGACCATTTCCTCTAGAACTGTATTCGCTTAAAAAGGTCGTTGGCAATGCTTGCTCTTAATAAGTTTAATACCACCCTTTTTCCTTGAAAAACAGTAGTGATGAATTGCTTCAGAATGTGTAAGTCTCTGAGAGTACAGCTGTCACCTCTTTGTTTTGGTTGTGGGGGGGGCGGGGTTTGGAAGTGCCTAGCATCTCGAGGGCAGTTCCTCGAGGTCTGGGACATCCGCTCTTGGAGACAACTCTTAGGAAGTGAGGGTTCCCCTCAGGTACAGCAGGCTCCAAAAGCCAGATTCTTGTTTCCTGGGATCTCCTGCAGCCAGCGGTACAAGCAGACGGCCTTCCCTTGCCGATGTGATGTCTGTGCCCGGGACCCGGAGTCCAGAGAGGACACAGAGAATTGTGGACATTTGAGAGCTCCCTCCCTTGGCACCAGCCTTCGGTGTCTGCTAATCGGGGGCAGGCGTGGCAGTGGAGTCTTGAGTCCAACAGCGCAGCAGGCAACATCCAGGAGTGGCCAGAATTGTAAGCTTCTGTGGCTGCTGTCTTAGGTTTAGGCCCATTTCCCTCTAAACTTCTAGTAGAATTTTTGCGAGAGTCCCATTTTCTTATAGGAAACAGCATTTCTGCTTAAGTTCACTTGAGTTGGCTTCTGTTATAACTAGTATAAACACTACCGTAAGTGTCTGTATGCCCATATTGGGGTTAAGATGCTAAGCATAGACTCAATTATATATATAAAATATATATATGTAACACACACACACACAGATGTTTGCCGCTATGGAACACATGCAGACCATGGGTGTCTATATGCATATATATATATATATATATATATATACACAGGTATATTTACTGTGAGGGAAAGGACTTGGTCTCTAGGTGGAAAAGAATCAGCATGGGAGAAACGAGTGACCAAAGTCCTACTTTTGGCTATCCTGACATTGTCCTGCTGAGAGTAAGGACTCTCAGCACCAGTTGTCCTCAGATCTGAGGCTGAATCTAGAAACCAAGATAGATTTGCAAAAATACATAGGGCTCGCAACAGTTTTACAAAACAGAAGTTATATTTTGTGGAAAAGATACACTTTATATCAAGGTTTTAATAACATGTTTCAAGTAGTTGATTTCATCATAAACCTCAAGCTTGCAAATTCCTATCTTCTTTATGTTGGCGTTTGGGATTCTCTCACGTGTTACAATTCATGTGTTCTCCATCCAGGGCAACCTGGCTCAGAGGCACTTGGGCACATTCCTGACTGGAGTTTGAGGGTGGGCAATGGAAGGAGTGATTGCTTCTCTCCACTGAGGCGGTTGAGGACTGCAGCTGTGGGGTATCCTGTGGTTTCCTTCTTCCCTTTGTTTTCCACCATTTAGTTTTTGTATACGTGCAGCGTTGCTTGTGGACATTCCTTCCCCTTTGCTGTGGGTCTCAGTGTCTCCCCTCTGTGGGACTTTACAGGCTCTGCCCCAGCCCAGCCATCTCACAGTTCCCTTTCCTGGCTCTCCCATGGGCTGTCCTCTCCCCGTGATCTTCATCTTCCTTCTTTATCTCTTGTGCTTTTCTTCCCCTCCCCTGTAGGAAGATGGATGTATCGATTATATTGCGGGTATGTACATATATATATATGCAAAGGGATATATGCAAACTTGAATATCAGTGTTGGAAACACACTCTTCATTCCAAGGCTTCATTCCAAGCCTCTTGCTATTTTGCCAAGAATGCACCCTTCCAGTGCCCAGTACCACCAGTATAGCCTAGAAATTCCACATAGACCTCAAACTAGGTTTTCCTTCGCATGCTCTTCCTGGAGCCTGGTTATTGGCCTTTTAAGGTGAATGGTTCTGTTACTCTTGTGGGATCAAAGAGAATGCTGCTGGAGCTCTATGGAAGTATCTAGCCTTTGGCCTCTTAAGAGCCTTGGGTGTCTTGGCTTCAGGTATCCCAGCCTGGGACAGGAGTGGGGTGCTACGTCTCACACTCTCTTTACCTGGCATTGTGTTTTCTCATCTTTCCAGAATAGGCAGAACACCTGTTCAGTTCCTAGGGCCTGAGTATGAGTATGCACCCATGTACAACACCTACATTCCACTTGCAGCAGGGTAAGCTCAAGGTCATGGACATAAAATGGCAGAAATGGAAGCCAGGGTTGTTACGTTTGGTATTTCTTTTTTCATTATTCCCTGCAGGTTCCCCCCGTATATTCTTTAAAAAAAAACAAACATTGATTACACATTTTTTTTTCTCCCCTGAAATTTAAAGATTTATTTCATCTTTGGCAATAAAAGAAAGGAAGTGGAATTTGGTCTGTGGGGACTTTTTTTGTACAGAATATCAGTGACATCATGGAATGACCAGAGTCCTGCTTTTTATTAAAAGACACATGGCAAGTTGTGATATACATAAGACAACCCTTTCTCATCTTGCCTACTTAAAATAACACGGGTCTTGTTTTAAGTTCTTTTAAACATTTTCTAAAAGTTCAAGTGACCATTAAATAATGGCTTTCTTTTTTTTTTTTAAAGCAAGTATTAACTGATCAAATTCAAATGAGAACTTACAAAGGGAGACTGGAGTAAGAAGTTTATTGTGGACACTGAACTTTTTGCTATCATCATTCTTGAGGGAATAGCCAACATTAATTAAGGGAATTACAAAGGATTGCATTTAAGGATGTACTTGGAAGTTTTTATTGCATAGCAGGAATAAGGAATTAGATCAATATTCTTTTTTTTTTTTTTTTTTTTAAGATTTTATTTATTCGACGGAGAGAGGTCACAAGTAGGCAGAGAAGTAGGCAGAGAGTGGAGGGGAAGCAAGCTCTCCACTGTGCAGAGAGCCCGATGCCGGGCTCGATCCCAGGACCCTGAGACCATGACCTGAGCCAAAGGCAGAGGCTTTAACCCACTGAGCCACCCAGGCACCCAAGTATTCTTTTCCTTAATACTCTGACACTTTTGTAAACTTAACAGGAAGAGACCCAAAGCTTGAAAGTGAAACGATACTGCAGGTAGTGTTTACCATCTTGTGCTTCCCATATAGTTGATAAAAAGTGGACTGATAGGATTCAAAAGGAAGCTGGTAGTCTTTTTTGGTACGTATGTGCTGTCCTTAAAGCTGCAGTAATTTCTGGCACTCCCTCTTGTGAACGGGGACGTAGGCTTGACAAGGAATGTAGCATTTAGGTATTGGCAAAAGCGTTGGACAGGATAGCTCTCTTTTTGTTTTGTTTTGTTTTTAAGTTGAACTATTTTATTGTGTTTATTCCAAGCTGCTTTTAGCAAGCTGGAAACCATCTCCACTGACCTCGCCTTTTCCTTTACGTTTGAACCTTCCTGGCAGAAATGGCTTGTCGATAGAGTCCAAGCTAGTTCATTCCCTTTGTGTGTAGAGAATTAGATGCATGAATGCCACAAATTAATCAAATGGAAGTCTAGAATAGAAGGCTCTCACCCACTAACATGACTGTGAAAGCCGCTTTGAATAAGAGGGAAAGGACCCATCAAATATACATGAAAAATAGTGAGTTTATGAAGGCCCTGGGATTGTTGGGCTTGACTAGACCTGCCTGCCCCCACTTAGGGGGGCAGGAGCAGAGGGTGGTCGTGGGAGGACCACCAGCCCTGAGGTGGGGTTTTCGTTTTTAAATGATCTTCTTCCATTGAGGGAAGCTTCTGGGAGTATCAATGAGCCCCTTGCCGAGGCAGGGTTGGAGGTCAAAGTGCAGGGCCAGCTGCCAGCCTTCCTGAGGGACAATAGCAAAGCCCTTCTGTACATATGACAAAAGGATATTTCCAGTGTTTTTAGACACCCAATGAAACAGCAGTTAAATTAAAATATGCAGTATCATGTAAAATTAACCTTTTTGCCCCCTTCCTCTTAGCGTTGAAAGTTGGCCAGTTCTGCTCTTACTTTCTAATGTCACTCAGCTGTTGTGTGATATACAGAACTTTAATCATTTAGCCAATTACATTATATTAAAAAAAAAAAAAGACATCTCCTTTAACACTTACAAAAGGATGTGATAAAGGGAGAATTTCCTTGTGGTACTTTTGTGTTCAATATACTTAGCTAATGCTTCTGTAAATGGGAAAAAATACTTTTTGTCTAGATGGGCATAAATTACATATTAGATATAACAGGTTTTTTGTGCAAATGATGAAAACCTAATGTAGCAATGTAGTAATGTGATTGGATTGAATATATATACACACAGGTATTTCCCAGAGAAACACTGAAAATCAAAATTCTTATTAATAAGAATTAACCAAGTATTTATGCCAAGATGCTCCAGATCTGGATTTGATACTAACATAATCTATGTAAACATAAACAGATGAAATGGGAGAAGTCCTAATATTAATGTAAAAACAAAATGAAAATTTGGCTTTTAAGTCACATAACGTAGCTACATGTACCGTTTTCCTGACTCTGTCTTGATAAAATTGACAGTTTTCCATAAAAATACTACTTTGTGGTCTTTCAGTCCATATTTTTTGTTCCTGGTGTGGTTTAAATTTCATATGATGTTTATTTTTTTTTTTAATTCTCTTCGTCCTCACCCTGAAACCACAGAAAGTTTTCAGTGGAAGGGAGAGTATTATATCACACTTCCTGGTCGCTGCCAGTTAGTTCCAGTGTGGACTTTCTTTGTGGCTTTCTGTTGGATTGATACTGTATTATTGGTCTTCACATTGGCCAGAATAGTTCAAGTTTTCCATCTTCTAGCACCAGATCCCTGAAAAGGTCACATATGTGGCCAAGCACACATGCTGGAGGGTGTAGGGGGTGTGGTTTCTTGGGAAGATGACAAGGAGTGGCAAGTGTGGACTTTTTATGTTTAGTCCTTAATAGCAAACATTTTTGGAACTCCTCCAGCCCAAGATCTGATTCTTAGATCAGATGGTGGTAGGAAATGAGTGCCAGATACTTACCACTATGTATCCTTAACTCATTAATAATGCTAAACTGGAAAAAGGACCCTGGAGGAAACTAGAAGAGGGTGAGGATCAGGGCAAGAGGCCCTACGGGGACCTGCCTGTGTCATTCTTTTTTTTTTTTTTTTTTTTTAAGATTTTATTTATTCGTGAGAGAGAGCATGCGCGTATGCACAAGCAGGCAGAGTGGCAGGCAAAGGTGGAGAGAGAAGCAGCCTCCCCACTGAGCAAGGAGCCCGATCATGACCTGAGCTGAAGGCTCAGGGCTTCAAGCTGAAGGCTTGACCAACTGAGCCACCCAGGCGTTCCTGCCTGTGTCATTCTAATGGTACTGTAAGGAGACTTAGTCAGACTATCATCTGATAGAGAGCAGCAGATCAGAAAACTAGTTATGGAGAATCAAATAAGAGTATCTCAGCTGTGGTTTTTAACCAGCTTCAATAGCCAGACTTTTGACAAACATTCGCTGGGTGCCTACAGTATTCCTTGGGGAGTGCAATGCAGTTTATATCCAAATAATGGGAATAGGACAAGCAGACTATTATTTATTAAAAGCAGAACTAATATAGTTAAATACCATCAAATACCATCTGCTGGGATTCAAAGTAAGAAGAAGCCTCATGCGATAGGGAGGTCAAGAAAGATTTCCTAGTAGAGTTGGGTGTGAAATATTAGGATTTTGAAATTCAGAATGGAGGGAAGGTTAGGAGCCAAGACCAAGAGAGACAAGACTAGGTCTGTCTTTAACCACAGTTTGTCAGGCCAGTTTGCCTGGAGCATATTCGAGGGATTTATGCAAGACACTTGGGTAAACAGTCCCAGCTGTTCAAGGCTGGGAAGTAGCAGGTCCTGCAAAGTGTCCCTCTCCACCCCCCACCCTCCTCCAGAGATGTAATCCTTTGGGAACACAGCCCTTGAGATGCTCTGACTAGAGCACGGTGGAGGTAAACAGTGGCCCATTGAGGAAGTGCTCAGACAATAGACTGAGGGTTGTTTGCACCAGGAATGGGGTGGGGAGCTCTGCTGACTTCTGGGCAGGACCTGCTGTTTTGAGAATTGCTCCTGAGAAAGTGTAATCTTGTAGGGAGAGACTGGATGTGAAAAGCCAACCAAGGAGTCCGCTGCAGTCGTGCAAGATGGAGGCATGTGAATATGGACACAGGTTCTTAGGAGAGGAAAGTAGGTGTCCCAGGACTTGGAAGAGGAGGCATCTGCCCCAGGTAGGGGCACAAAAGGAGCAGGTGGTGACGTCCATGTTTGAAGGGTAGAGCTGGGGATGGGGGTGTTGGGAGAAAGTCAGACTTGACTTCAGACAGAAAGCTGGGGGCGAGGTGTTATTGTGGAATTCATCAAAAATGGAAAATAAGAGAGATCACTTTTTAAAAGATTTTGCCATAAAGAGAACGAACTGTTCATGAAGCCCTGCCTCTCCAGAGGGCCTTGAATCTGTTTTTTTCGCGGAGTTGGGTACATCTTTATGAGCGTGTCTGCGTCTGTCTCATGACCTCATCACACGGTGGCAGAGCCAGAGGGAGATTATTTTCGTATCCCCCCACTCTCTTGTTGGTTTGTGAATCCACTGAAAATGAAGCCTTTCCCCTCACATTTTACAACTCAAACACTCAGCCCAGTAATTTAATGCTGGTTCTTCCAATATAAATATTACATTATGAGTATAATTTCCCATTATTACCACAAGAAATTATCTGGATGCTAAGAATAATTCAGCTCTATAAGGTCACACACCAGTATACTCTTTCCAAACCAAAACAGGAAAAAAAAAAAACACACAAAGGGAAGCTCTTCTTTCAGTTTTATTTCTTTCTTGTATGAGATTAAAAATGTCTTGAAGGAAGAGTCAGTCTTCTGCACAGTTTGTACTCGGCCGAGGTGGGTACTCATTGTGGTCTAGTATGTTTGGGTTTGGAAAATGTTTCTTTTTTCTAATATAGATACTCATTTACTTCCTATAGAGTCTGTTCATTAAGTCAACTCAGTATTTTATTAGCTACGGCACCAGAGTAGAACATGCCAATTATACTATATCCTGACAGACCCACATGCATGGTGATACGCGTGCCCAGTGACACACACATGCAGCGACATACACTTGGCGACACACACATGTGTGCACGCACACACACAAACCCATATACACAATGATACACACAGAGACCCCCCCCAACACACATACAGCAGGAGACAGACACTTAGATACACATAGAGCAAGAGACACAGAGACACACATACACACACAGCCAGAGACACGCACACACACGCAGACATACACAAAAAGACACACACACACACAAAGGCAGACACAGAGACACATGCTGAGACACACCCACACATGCAGAGATAGAGACACAGAGAGAGGGTGGCAGGAAAGAACTCGATGGAATGATAAATGAAAATCTAAAAACGCGGACCTCATTTCACTGGTATTAATTTGGTAAATTATCCATAATTTATTAGAGCTTGTAAACATTGTGGCAAAATTTTTTGCCTTGTCAGTAATGAATTACTCCATCATTAATTTTGTCAAGGGATCAAGAAACAAACACTGCTCAGCTGAAAGAGGGCTCGCTGCGTGAAGCATGGTCTCGAGGGCGGGCGTGGTTCATGTAATTCAGCAGTGAGTCTGCGGTCTACTTCCTGACATGGAGAAGCCTTCCTCACTGCTGGCCTGGCCATAGCTGCCGTGGGGGCCAAGATACACCGGCCTGGGTGGGACATTGTGTGGCTCATGCCTTGGGTTCTTGGCCTTGTCACTGTTCTGAGCCTCATGACTCTAATGTGCCTCCTGGGGAGAGGACTGGCTTACCTATGAGTCTGTATTCCTGTCTCTTCACTTACTTCCGAGTATATCCTGAAGCAGTCGATGCATGTTTTTAAAGTCCGTTGAAATAAGGATTGTAAAAGAGGTCAGAAAGTTCGATGAGAATATTTTAGGAGGAATCGAGTGGAGGAATCCAGAATGTCTATTTAAGCATCGAAGGTGACTTTTAACTTCCCGGTAGCTATGGGAAAAGAGACACCTGATCATTTATATAGTCGTCATTTTCTCACGACCAAAGGTATTTGTCACATGGTTCTTAACATAAATGAGACCATGTAGGCCAGAGTTTTGTAAAGTGTATTTTACGCCTGTTTATTATTAATGACACTCTAAAAACCAAATTCATGGCTTTGAGTTGTAATTCAGAGAAGACCTTGCAGGTGAACAGGTGGTTGGAATTTTCTAGTGTGCTGAGAAGGTCCAAGTGGTCTTAAATGGGTCATTTGGCCAAGAAGGAATGGAGTTTAGGGAACCTAGAAGAGTGAACAGGGATTCTGTCCCTTGAACTGCATCTGTTTACTATCTAAAGCTTCACCTGTTTTTCAGGGGAGGAGTTAACTGAAGTTGAGTCCTCATAGGGTCTAAAGCAGTTACCCTCCATTGCTAGAAAAAAGAGCATTGTCTCTAGAAACCTGAGACAGAGGTAGCGCTCCTGTTCATAACTGCAGACCCGGGGGTTAGGCCTCGTAGTAATGACTAACTCTCCTGCACATTTAAGATTCTCATTCCAGGGGTGCCTGGGTGGTTCAGTGGGTTAAAGTCTCTGCCTCCGGCTCCGGTCATGATCTCAGGGTTCTGGGATCAAGCCCTGCATCGGGCTGTCTGCTCAGCAGGGAGCCTGCTTCCCTCTCCCTCTCTCTCTCTCTGCCTGCCTCTCTGCCTACTTGTGATCTCTATCTCTGTCAAATGAATAAATAAAAATCTTAAAAAAAAAAAAAAAAGATTCTCATTCCAGAAGCTGTCTAAGCAAGCAGCTGTTAACAAGGGTGAGGGCTGCCCCCCACACCACCACGTATTGTAAAGGACGGTGGTTGGGGACCGGGGCAAGGAGAGGAGCCCAATTCTAATCCAGCACCTATTTTGGCAGATGATGAATCTGGTATTCAAGGGCATTAAGCCACACATCCATGTCACTCATGTAGTTCATAGCATATATGAAACCAAAAGAGAGAAAAGTAGATAGCTTGGCTTGTACTTGTCAGCCAAAAGTTGAGCTACCTTCAAAACAGCAGGTGGAAGAAGGCTCAGATAGTTGAGTGGAAAGAAGGATAAGAGGGTAATAGTAAAAGTGTGAGTATTCGATTAACCAAAACCTAAGAACAGAGTATTTTCACATGTTTTTATACAAAGAGCCAAATTCACCTGCTCTCGATGGTGGAGACTACACAGTACCTAAAAGAGGAAATTTCATCAGTTAACTAGTTATCTTGTTTAGGGAAATCCAGTAACCATTTCTTCTCCCTGCCCCTCTCTACTTGATATTACTTGAGAAGCTTCTATTGGCCTGTTATTTTTAACAACACAGCCAATGACTATATTTAAATAAAAGTTGAAAATCTTTCATATATTGGCTGGTAAGCGTTATGTAAAATTAGAAGTCGAAAGTAATTCATTCTTTTTGCAATATAAAAGCGATCTTTTAAAAATAAACTTTCGGCATAAGACACTTGAATCTTCAGTGTTGTAGCATTTGAGAAAATAGAGTATCTAGTTTTATATAACTACTCTAATACTCAGAATACCAAAGTGTTTTACAGTAACAAGTTTGAGATAGGATCCAATATGAATATATTATCCTCACAGCGAGCCTGTTCCTTTAGTCAATTTCAGAACACATATTAAGCAAAGCAATATATATGCACAATCCTTGTTTCAAAGTATATTCATGTTCTCAGATTTGGAAGGGGGGAGCATTCAGAAAGAAGTATCTGTTTTTTTTTTTTTTTTAAACCAATAAACTCCCTAAAGAATAATAGCTCTTCCAGAGACATCAATGTAAATTTCAATATTTATCTTTGCAGAATGGTACATTTCTATTTTCTTTTGTAAGTTCATTGCAGACATCAGGCTGTCTATAGGAAGATTCCTTTCAGAGATGTAATGAATGACCTTTGAACAGCTTGATTTGAGACCATATTTTCCTTCAGAGAAAATACAAATATTCTTTGGATTTGTGCGTATTACTTAGAACTTACTGTGTAGTGAAGTGAACTTAAACAAATGTAATCTGGTCCTTGATCAAATTTCAAAAGTTACCCTTCTGTCCCGAATTACACTGTGGGAGAGAAAAAATCACGTGGCGGGGTTGGAAGGAAACATTTAGAGAGGGCTCTATACAAACATCCTTATTGTCAAGAGCTACTCATTCATTCCGTCGTGTTCTTCCATCAGGAAATAATCAGTGCTCATTATAGGCCTACCCCACACGTGTGAGTTGGACCATTTAAGAAGAGTCACAATAGGGCACCTGGGTGGCTCAGTGGGTTAAAGCCTCTGCCTTTGGTTCAGGTCATGATCCCAGAGTCCTGGGATCAAGCCCCACATTGGGCTCTCTGCTCAGCAGGGAACCTGCTTCCTCCTCTCTCTCTGCCTGCCTCTCTGCCTACTTGTGATCTCTGTCTGTCAAATAAATAAATAAAATCTTTAAAAAAAAAAAAAAGAGTCACAATAAATGATCAGAAAATAAGTTCTCGGACAGCAGAAGTCACCGTGAGGAAGGGTTTTGGAGACTATGGGACAGAGCATGACTTAAAATGGGGAGTGTCAGGAGGGGTGGGTGGCCCCAAGGGGGCCAGGAGATGGCCTGTGGCTTGGGGAGTTAGGGCCTCTGACCCAACCTTGGCCATTCATGATCACTGTGATTCACTCAGCCTTTGTCTGTGTCAACTCCTTCAACCGTAGGATGATCTCTAATGTCTTTTCTTGCCATTCTGCCATGAAAGTACCCATGTGGCTGCAGAATTCTCTACATGGCTACTCCCAATATTTTGTTAAAACATAAAAGTACCAGAACATGGACAAGGAAAAAACCTCCCATCAACAAATTTTGGGGTGTTCTCTTCCTTTAGACATAACCCAGATTCTTCTCGGTAAGTACTTCCCATTTAGAAAGTAATTACATCAAGGGAAAACTATACATTTAAACATATATGGCTTTCATTGTTGCAGAATAACCGAGTCTAAATGGGATGATTCTCTTTAATGAAAGGACAAAAAGTAAGTTAGTCAAGACATAATTAGGTCACAGCCTATGACCATTGTGACTTGACCTTCCCTTTGTCCTTATCTGCTAAAGCTTTGGCCTTAATATGGACAAAGAGCAATTTAAATCTCTTTCCATTCCTATCCTTTTTCTTAGAGCAGCTTCAAATCTAAACCTCTAATAAAGAGAGAGGGATAATAAAACAGCACAGAAAGTATAATGGGAATTATATTGACTCACAGAAGTTTTGGAAGAGAAATCCATTCTCTTCCCTCAGCTCTGTAATAACATAATCATGGTAAGATTTCTACTTTGCTAGACTCAGGACTATTTGGAAATCTTTAATGAATATAATCAGGGAGTAAGCATTTAAAAATGACAATTTCCTGAAAGCCAGGAAATTATTTGCTCAGTGTAAAATGCAAAAGAAAAGGGGAAAAGGAAAAGAGGCTGGTGATAGGTCTGTTTTAAACCGCATAATCCGTGTATGATGGTCAGAGTGCGGTTGAGACCTAAGTATTAGCCTTATCTTAGATAGCGTCTTGCAGTGTAAACCTGGGCAAGTCAACTTACACTCTTTAGGGCTCACATTTTTTTTTTTAAAACCACAAAATAATGATCATAGCAAGTGTTTCCATTTACCATGTGCCAGGCACCCTTTGAAACACCTTATGTTTGGTCACTCAGCTCCCCCAGCAACACTCAGTTCCTCCTTCAACTGATCTAACGTTTCAGTGAATATTGGAATCCAAGCTTCTTTCACTGGAAATCTGCCTTAGGAACCACTGGGCTTGCTCAATGGCCTTGTTTCTACATCATTATTAAATGAAGCCAAATATTTTAGTTATTCAAAGGTGAAAGCATTTCTAAATGCATCCAGAAGTAGCAAAACTTAAATATATAAACTATTTTCTTTTTAAAGGAACTCTGAGGAAGGTCATTTATTTTTTTATTAAGCAAAATCTTTGATATTAAGAGGTTCCTTTCCTTCTCCCTAGAGCGCGGAGGAGAGCCGCCGCGTGCAGAGAGAGGTCCTGGCAGAACATAGGAGAATTTCCCAGCTAACCAGGACTGCATTTACTTCTGTGTGTGTCAGCTGACAAATACCATCATTCAGATAGGAGAAGGCGAAATAATTTTTACCATTATTGCCCTAGGCAACACAGCTTCTGAATTCCCGTCAGCCCTCAGCATTAGCCACTGGGCTGCATAATTCTTGAGATAGCACTTAGTCCAGATTCATGCCAGGATGCCGGCCACCTGAACTTCATCCTTCCCTCTCCCAGCCCTTCTTGGCTCACAACCATTTACTGGGCACCTACCTCACATGCGTCGCAGTGCGAAGGTTGAGGGCTAAAACGTGACAGGTAACAAACATGCCTGCTCTCCTTAAAGTGACTGACAATTCACCAGGAAGGTGGACATTAAGGAAATCCTCACACAAAGGAACATAAGATACCGGATATGCTGAGCTTGATAAAGGAAGGAGAGAGGTTGGTGGTGACCGAGGGGGATTTGAGACCAGCACCTTGAGGTTTAGATTCAAGCAGTCATTTAATTTCTTCTTGCGTCACCACCTTAATGAGACCCACCTCCCACACAGTGGATAATTTAGGGCAGAGGAGATGTGCTGAATGGATTTGAATAAGATCAAAATTTTGATGAAAACGTCTTCCCGTGGCTTTTCATCAGTGGGATGTGGAGTGACAAACTGGCTTCATGAGAGCATTGGTTCATTGGTTCAGGTGACCGCCTCTTGTAGCAGACCACCTGGTTTGAGAAATTTGAGACTCTTGTGGGGAAGGGAACAGAATTCTAGGCTGAAGGACAGAAATTGTGAATTTTACTTTGCGCTCTGTCACACCGCAGAGTTTTGTGTGATTTTTTTGGTTAAGATGATGATTAAGAAAGGAGGTATGGGGGCGCCTGGGTGGCTCAGTGGGTTAAAGCCTTTGCCTTCAGCTCAGGTCATGATCCCGGGGTCCTGGGATTGAGCCCCACATCGGGCTCTCTCCTCAGTGGGGAGCCTGCTTCCTCTTCTCTCTCTGCCTGCCTCTCTGCCTACTTGTGATCTCTCTCTCTGTGAAATAAATAAATAAAATCTTGAAGAAAGAAAAAAAAAAAAAAGAAAAGGAGGTATGTACCCAGTTTATGCAGTGCCTGGTGTATAGAAAATACTGATGAGATTTAGTCTCCTTGTTACTACTAGTTGGTGTGGGAGACACCAGGGTGGATAAGACACCATGAACACCAGGTTTCGACAGACACAAGATGTTGATCCACCAAAAGGGCAGTTTGTGACCTACGTGGGCCAAAGTGGGGCTACTGGGTTGATTTACCAAATAGGCAGTAAGTGGTGTAGGGGTTTAGGAGGGAGTATTTGTGGGGAGTAAAGGTGTGGCAAAGAAAGGGCATAATAAGCATGCCCAGCAGCAAAGACTAAGTCGTTTGATATCCTGGAATCCTGGATGGTTATGGGGAGGGTTGACTGGTAAGCTGGGTCATGGTGCTTAACAGGAACGGAAACATTCACCCTCTACTCCAAATGAAGCTTTCCTTCCTTCCCAGCCTCCTGAATGGAAGATGAGGAAAGACGGGAAAGGAACCTCTTGTTGATCTCTTTTTAAAATGGATCTTTGGGGGCGCCTGGGTGGCTCAGTGGGTTAAAGCCTCTGCCTTCGGCTCAGGTCATGATCCCAGGGTCCTGGGATCGAGCCCCATGTTGGGCTCTCTGCTCTGCAGGGAGCCTGCTTCCTCCTCTCTCTCTCTCTCTGCCTCTCTGCCTACTTGTGATCTCTGTCTGTCAAATAAATAAATAAAATCTAAAAAAAAAAAAAAAAATGGATCTTTGTACTCTGCTGGTATCTTATAAAGAAGTTCCTGTCCATTATTTTCAGTTGGAGATTTAGTGAAGAGTTGTCCTAAGATCAGATGAGGTGTCTGTACTGCCGTTACAGAATGTGTGTATCGCACATCTAACTCAAAGCTCTTAGCCATTCTTTGCATTCCTTTCTTCTGTCACAGGTTAATTAAACTCCTGTGTGGTCAGCATTTACCTTATATGGCAGGGTGTTTTAACATTTGGTTTAAGATTACTAGATGAGAAGTAAACAGGTAGGAATTTAAATCGATGACTTTAAGACTCCATGACCTTGGGGGAGGGGCTGACTTTAAATTCGTTGAAAATATGAGAAAATCTCCACTCCCCTTCTCTATACAGAACGGCATATATAACCAGAGACACAAGCACACTAAGAAAACCTTGAACATGGGTAACTGCACAAACAGAATTACAAAGCTGCACGCTGACCCACCAAACAGATTAATGGGTGATGTGTATCTGGCTATATCTCGAGGTTCGGAAGGTGTACCAGAGCAAGATAATGAAATTGCCTGTCAGGTAATCTGATTTGAGAATTCCAGTCATCTTGAACTGGTGTGTGGGCTAATAAGCCAAGAGTTTGCCAAGACTCATTATTTTTTAAGCTGCTCTACTCTGTACATCTGTCTCGGCAGGATATGTTAGACAACGTGTCCCGCGTAGAACAAGAGGCGGGGGACCCAGGAGAGGGCCAAGGTGACAGAGAATGACTGAGGCCCAGCACCAGATTGAGCTGAGCCCTTCTCAGGTGGTCAGAGCATAGCTAGAGACATGCACAGCTGCGGCAGACGGCACGCTGACCTCCCCACCTCCCAGCTGATGGGAGCTGCTGTTGCAGAATCTCACGGCAAGTGTCCCTTCAAAGGTGTGTGGGGGAGGCATTTGAATCTTGGCTCTGGCAAAGGGGAGCACTTGGACCTTGGCCAGGATAGGTCATTTTCCTGAGACTCCCATTTTCCTCTCTGCAACATGTGGATCCGAGTGCCTCACTCAGGTTGTTGGCACTAAAACTCATCTTACACTATTTGGCATGTGATAATTGGGAGGTATAATCAAAGGATTAGGTAAATCGAGGACTGTGCACATCCCTGATGTTTTTCGTTGCCTGTCAGTTTAGTTTCTTCCCACCACCTTTTCTCTGAAATGATTTGTAATTGTTACCCCCTACTCCACTTACTGTTTTTGTGAGGATAAATAGAGAAACCTCCTAATTACTTAATATTCGTATGTTTTTGTTTTATTAGGATCTTACGTGTATTATGCAAACATTCTTTGTTCTGGTATCAGTGACTTAGAAGAATGGCCAGCAGTCATACTTCTTTAATTTTGAGTATGAGATTGAACTAGAACATCAGAATGGGAGGGTTCTTCAAAAGATGCTCAAAGCTTTAATTATTTTTTCTTTCTAATACAAATGAGATGCATGCTTTAATATACAACTGTTTAGGGGCGCCTGGGTGGCTCAGTTGTTAAGCAACTGCCTTGGCTCAGGTCATGATCCTAGCATTCTGGGAGGGAGCCCACATGGGGCTCCCTGCTCAGCGGGAAGCCTGCTTCTCCCTCTCCTCCTCCTCTTGCTTGTGTTCCCTCTCTCCCTGTCTCTCTGTCAAATAAATAAATAGTCTTTTTAAAAAAATGCATGTTTATATTCTGGAGTAATTAATTTCTCCCTTTGGTAATTTGTTAACCTTAAAATATAGGGGAGAAACCAAGATGCCTCAGTAAATGAGCGGTTATTGTCCGTACCACTTTCAACAATGGTAACAGATTATAGGGTGACCAGCTGGCTTTCTGGACATCAATTGCAATTTGCCTTTCTTTGAAATAACACTTGATTCTGCATATGAAATTTATTATAAAACCATTCTACCTTTTAATGGAATTATTTCTGAACTCTAAGGGTTAAGGTTTTACTTAGAAAGTATCAGAAGAGGTATTTTCATATCCCAGATAGAATAGCCATTAACAAACCCTGCAAAGATGGACAGAAAATATAATAATGTGTGGAAGAACCTTTTAGGTGTAGGATTTTTGTTTGTTTTTTACGAAAACATTAAAATGCGTTCTTACTGGCTATAAAGAATTACTCCCACAGAATTACTATAATGTGTATATAATTTAGAAAAAAATTTAGTATTTAGTATGCTTCACTTAGTAGAAGGAAAACCATAAAAAATCAACTTCCCATCTCTGTTATGTATTTGGTGAATTCTGTAGAATTCTCTTAGATATCGAAGAAGATAAATTAATGTTAATAGCAATGGCCTAATGTATAGGGTCCTGCTGGATAATTGTCTACCACTTGGAGAAGGCAGTCTGTGTTAGACCAACAAGAGCTTTTCTTCAAGGTCAGGGTCTCCTCTGAGCATTAAAACTACTATACCTTGGGGAGATGTGAAATGGAGATGGTTTCTCCCTTTAGGGATATAAAATCTAATCAATGGGTTTACCTTCTCTCGGGTTACTATGACCTTGACCTTTTGGAATCAATGAGAGTCATCAAGCTTAGGAAGCAGGAGGTGGCAGGGCATTGGTGAGTAGGGATGAGATCTTTCCCGACTTCCATCTTTCCCCTTCCTGTTTCATGTACTCTTCTTTCCCGAGGCTCCAGAAGGGCCGCTGGGGATTATGGAGCTGGCAGTTAGTGCTCACCCCTTCCTAGAAGGGGCTGTGCCTGCCCACAGAGTGATCAAGTCCCTGGGGGAAACCAAGTAGCTCTCCTAAGTTTTGGGGTATTTAATTGAATTGGATCAGTGGCGATTCTTTTCTTTTCCTCATCACTCCTTCTCTTTTGGAGTACTTGTATTGCCTCATGGATTTCCCTTCTGGAGGGATATTTATATCTAAAACTTAATTCCTGAGAGGAGAGCATCGTAGTAAAATAACTGGTTCTTCATCCTTTCATACTTTATAAAGTGCCCTCACACATGTTGTCTCTTTTATACCCCAGACTAACTCTCAGAAGGAAATTACTACCACTCTCATGTTACAGTTCACAGAAATTGTTGCTACACGAGGTAGAGCCAGGAACTAGACCCTGAACAACTTTTCCAAGACCTGGGGGTTAGTCTTTTTCCCTGCAGCATACCATCGATGGTTATGTGTCATACCTGGTACCCATGGACCACATCCAAACATATCTTACTAAAAATAGAAATACCATATGATCCATTAATTCCCCTACTGGGTATTTACCCAAAGAGAACACTGGTCAAGAGAGGGAAGGCAACCCAAGTGTCCATCCGTAACTGAATGGATAAAGATGATGTGCTGTATATGGGTATGTAGTATGGCACGGTCATAAAAAAGAATGAGCTCTTGTCGTATGTGACAACATGGATGGACTTAGAGGGTATTATGCCAAATGAAATAAGCCAGACAGAGATAGACAAATACTGTACGATTTCACGTGTAAGTGGAATATAAAAAACAACACAAATGAGCAAGCAAATCCTTTTCTTTTTGGGGTTTCTGAAATCTTCATTCCCTTGGCCTTGTAAAATAGAAAGCTTTGTGAAAAGAGTTACAGGATAGTGTGAAGCCCATTTATATGAATGATTTTTGGACTGCTATAACTTGAGCTGCCAGCCTTTTTAATGGTGCCTAGTTCTAAGTAAACCCTAGCTAGTATTTCATCAAAGGAACTGTAAGAATGGGTGACCTTGGGTCTAGGAGCCAGCACTCTGAGTCAGATCTCTCCCAGCTTTCTTCTCTCATGAGTTACCCAAACTTTCTCTGCCTCCATTTCTTACTCTTTTTTTTTTTTTTTAAATATTTTATTTATTTATTTGACAGAGAGAAAGATCACAAGTAGGCAGAGAGGCAGGCAGAGAAAGAGAAGCAGGCTCCATGCTCAGCAGAGAGCCCGATGCGGGACTCGATCCCAGGACCCTGAGATCATGACCTGAGCCGAAGGCAGCGGCTTAACCCACTGAGCCACCCAGGCGCCCCACCATTTCTTACTCTTAAATGGGGATGGTAATAGTGCTTCCCTTCTGGGTTGCTTACGGATCAAATGATTTAACACATGCCTAGACTGATGCCTGCCTCGTCATCAGCTGTCAGTTAATATTGACATTTATTATAATCACTCTTAGTATCCTTACCATCACTGCAGTTTTGTCCCCTCACACATCTGCTTACTGTCACGCACCGTGCAGCTGGGAAGTGGAAGCCTCTTGGGCATTTTCTCATTTTTCCCAGCAGAAGTTACCAAAAACCATGAAAACACTGCTCAGGGTTTGGGCCACAGAGAGAGGGCTAGAATTGCATATCTCTGTCAGAGCCAGAGTAAAAATAGTCCCTTTTTTTTTTTTTTTTTTTAAATAATAGATGTACTTGGTAATATTAATAATAAAAAAAAAAGTTTGGATTTCAATGAAAAAAATCAGTCATAATGGAATAACTTTGTATGGTGACAGATGGTAACTACCATATATTATAACTATATAATGGTGGAGAGCATTTTGTACTGTGTGTGAATGTCTAATCATTATGTTGCACACCTGACTAATATAATACTGTATGTCAACTATACTTCAATTAAAAATTAAAAAAAAAAACTTAAAGAGATTGTCAGGAAAGTACACTTTTCGCTGAATGTGTTGGTCATGGGGGAGAGTAATAAGGCATTCTTTCAGCTTTTTGAAATCAAGCAGACTTCTTTTTTTTTCCCTTAACTTACATATTTTGCTTTGAGTTCCTTTTCAGAGTTAAAAGAATAACCGTGTCTTAGATTTATCACTACATGTTGTGTTCAAATTAGAATGTAAGGAAATTTTAAAATAATTATGTTCAGAGACCCCCCGTCCTTCTGATGGGACCACAGATGGATAGAATGAATCCCCAGTGTAGAAGAGTGATGTGACCATCATCGAGGCCACTTTGGTAACTGTTTCAGGAATGGACTGTCTGTCTGGTGGAGAGGAATATGGAGATTTGTAGGGAGTTGGGACAGTAGATAGAAGGAGCCCTTGTAAGGATGAGTCCCTAAATCCAGAGTCCAGGCACGTGGTCTCTGTTCTCGTTGGCCACAGCAGCAGCTGCTCTAAGGGAGACCGACATTGGGCTTCAGTTTTCTTGCTGACCAAAGGGAAACAATAGAACATGTCATGACTATTGAAGACTGTAGTGGGAATCAAACGGATTGCACATAAAACTACTTTGAAAACTACCAACACTGGAGTGTTGTGCTTTGGAGCAGCCGTTGGCAAACCACACTTTATGGATTATTTGTGGCAGAGCGTGTGTGTACCACAAAGCCAGAAGTATTTACTCTGTGGCCCTTCGGAAAAAAACCTGGCTGAGTCCTGGTCTACAGCAGGGACTCTAATGCCAGTTGGCCTGGGTTTGAATTCTTGCTGTGCCATCTCCTACACCCTTGGACTGGTGAATTAACCTTCTGTATCTGTCTCTTTATGTGAAAAAAGATGATGATAATACCAGTGTCCTAGGATGGCCAAGGCTGAAATGAGTTCATACACATAATTATACAAGTAAAAAGCTCTTAGGGCCTTTGCCTGCCACTTATCAAGGGCTGTATACATGATATTATTAAAGTACTTGCTATGGTAGGCGACTGTTGGATTAAGTGACATCTTATATCAGATTCTAATTCTGTAACATCTGATATTTACATTCTAAAGCTTTTAAAATGGCTAAATTGACAGTTACAGAGACTGAGTCTATTTCCCATTGTACCCTGCAGGGATACTGCTGTAGAATACTATAGTGTTCCACCTAGAATGAGCAAATACTGGTATGACTCAGAAGTATTCTTGCGCAGTGGAAGTCACATTGCAGATTATTAATGACATTTGAGGTGGCTTTAGCTGACACTGGTCTCCCTTAAGATGCTGTATAGTTGGGGGGGGGGGGGACCGGAAAAGTTGGGTATTCTGTTTGCATCAATGTCTGATAAAAGGCATACATTTTATTGCAAAATAGAAAATGGAACAAAAATTGTAAGTGCCTTACAATTAAGGTACATCCCATACATTTTATCATTTAGCTCTGGGGCTGGTCCTGCAAGGTATGTGGATTTTATTACTTATTTGAGAAATGGAGGGAGAATTTGGCGCCCAGACAGAAGAACCAATTTGCCTCAAGCGTCGATGGCAAACACATTCATCACTCTCCTATACAGCACTATGAACGAGGAATAAACTCCTGTTCCCTGTGTTCAAATCCTTACACTGCCCTCAATATGCGAAGAAATGCCTAGGTTATATGAATGGTAACATAGTATCCCTGAATTCAGCTATATTAAAATAAACGTTCTGAATGAAGTTTCTTAAATATTTCTATGTGAAATTGGTATTTGACATTTCTGAGAGGCTCACTGACAAGAGTTCACGTGTAGGGACCAGTAGTTTTGTGTACCCATCGGTAATTAGAGCACATCTAAAAACATCTCTGCATTTAGTGGAACCAGGTGAGAGCCCTTGGCCTGCGAAGAGAGTCACTGTAGAGTATTCTTTGCTAATGTCTTGTCTGCTCTAAGAAGACCCTGCAACAGGCAGTCCCCTACTCAAGTGCAGCTTGCCATCTGAAGAATGTGCGTAAGAGACAGAAATCAAAAAGCTTTGAAAGCTCGACAGATGCCTTAGAAGGACTGGCTTCCATTTCCAGAATGCCACAAGAATTAACCAGTCCCTATTTACATTTGAGAAAGGCACTGTTTCGGCCTGGGGCGGGCAGCCCTGTGGATGGTGAGAATCTTGACAGTCTAGAGGGGCCTAGGAAGGCGGCTGTATGTTCCTCATGCAGAGAACAGAGCTCAGGCTGGCCACACCTTAGTCTGTGGCAAGGGCTCTACAGGACCACCTGTTCCTCTTACCACCGTGAGAAACCTGGCAACCATCATGTTTTAGATGATGGCTGAAAAGATCTCATTTTGCCTAAGACACTAAAGGAAGTGGTGCTCAATGTGGATGAGCACGAAATAGGATAGTCCAGGCCCATCTGTTCATGAAAACCTCAGTTTACTCTTAGACACTAGATGCTTATCTCTTACTTTCCATCTGCTCTAGGAGCCCAGAAAGCTCCCACTTATTAGCTCTGAGTTTGGCAACTGGGACCATCCATGTTCTCATCTATAAAATATGGGTTAATTCTTGACTGGCCTTGTCTTAAAGACTTTGAGGATCAAATGAAATAATTGCCTGTTCTATCTTAGTAGAAGGATTATGGCATGAAATTTTCTCCTGATTAATTACCGGGCACATGGAGATTGCTAAAGTCCCTCTATATTTGAAAGCCTCTGTCCTTTTGACCATTGTCAATTGTTCATCAAAAAGAAAATAAGCATCCCCGAAACTATCATGTGAACCAATTAGCATTTGAGCTCAATTTTTTCTTTTCTTTAAAAGGTATCAGTATTACTATTTTAGGAAACATGGTTTTTTGGCAAGCTTTGAATGAAGTTTTTACACTCCTTGAATTTATTGTATAGAAAAGTAACCAGCCTGCAAAAAAAAAAAAAAAAAGCTTTAGGCGCAAGTTATGTTTTCCCACTCAGTGTCATTTTATGACATAATTATGTCATTTTACTTAATTCAGCCACTGCAGGCCTGGAGATTTCTTTTATCTTATCTGAAGCACATTCTCTCAAGGACTTTTTGGCTAGATCTCTGCCTGATTCCACTTTGCACTGTTGAACTTGGTGGAGTACTAGTTTAACCACCACAATCCATGAAAGCCCACACACGTCTGAAAGATTGCTTCTTCCAGACGAGGAGATGGACAGGCGGGCTCACATTTTGCGTATCTGGACCTAAAACAAAGGACTGATTGAACAGACAGTCAACACTGGTGTCTTTACTTCTGCCAGAGACCCTTCCTGCTCCCTCTCACATCGTCCAGTTTATTTATGTGACCGTGTCTTGGAGTCCATGGTGTAACAGAAATCAAAGCAAGTATTTCCCACATGTCAAGTTTTACCTGTTCATCTTTTCAGAAACTCATTCTCTCTACAAAATAAATAAATAAATAAATAAATCTAAAGATATATCCAAATATTTCTTTATTTTTGATTGTTGCCCTTTTGAAAATAATAATCCTCAGGGCGCCTGGGTGGCTCAGTGGGTTGAAGCCTCTGCCTTCGGCTCGGGTCATGGTCCCTGGGTCTCAGGTTCGAGCCCCACATGGGGCTCTCTGCTCAGCAGGGAGCCTGCTTCACCCCCTCGCTCTCTCTGCCTGCCTCTCTGCCTGCTTGTGATATCTGTCAAGTAAATAAATAAAATATTTTTAAAAAAGAGAAAATAATAATCCTCTCATGTTAAGTGTGAAGCAAAATTCTAGGAAAAAATATTTTGATGGCTGACGGTAGCATAGCATGTGTGATATCCAGTTTTCCCATACAGTCCAAGTGTGGGAAAAGGAGAGATTGTTTTAGAAGTCCATTGTTTCATAAGGTTTGTTGGTTCTAAACTTCAAAGAATTAAGAGGAAAGAAAACATGGCTAGCTTTTTGCCCCAACTAAAATAATGAATTGCATTTTGAGGTTTGAGTTTGGCTCTGATTTCAGCTATGCGAGCTATGTTTTCTTGGGTAGGTTAGTTTGCTTCTATTCCTCATTTTCCTGGTTGTAAAATCAAAAGTTTAGACCGCTTGATTTTTGCGGCTCTCCACTCAGACAACCATCGCAGAATTTTAGAGAGACCGTCTTAGGAACTTGCAGCCTACTACATAAATAATTAACCACTCTCTCTGAAATGGAATGCTGTTTTAGAGTATGATTTTTGTTTGTTTGTTCAAAAAATAGTGATTCCATCTAAGCCAAAGCCCTTACTTTAATAGCGGATTCTTTCAAACTATTCTACCGAAATTATATTACCATGAAATTTCTGGAGGAAAAAACCCACAATTACACAGTCACATCTTGTAATCATTCACAATTAGTATACATCATCAAAAATGCTTTTTTTTTTTTAATGGCTAAAAATCACAGGAGACTTCATGTGAATATCTAATCCATTTAATATCTTTTTTAATGTTCTACAGCTAACTTCAACCAAAAATGTCCTGCCAAGGTTAAACACTAATTCTGTATTTATATGCACAACGTGCATTGGTTTCATGAGGTAGGCTTCTGTTTCTTCAACACTGTCCATATCTCGCCCTAACATTTCAAACTATAAGTGGAAAACCTCTGACCATGGGCGCTTTGTTGTTAGAAGGCTTGGAGGATGCTGTGTGATCCCATCATCCCTGTATCCTGGTTCCAGGGATTTCTGTTTTAGGGAAGAGGCAGCGTTATTAAAGGATGATGGCAAACCCATCTCGAGCCTCTTTTGGAAAGTCAGATCTTCAGTTCTGGCATCTCTGAGAAAATACTTTGCCCAAACAGCCGCCTTCTTGGGCCCTAAAGAAAGCCGTATGTTCTCTTGCATTTTTTTTCTGCATTCCAGTTTTAAGCCAGGCCAGTGTGGTACAGTATACCCATGATCTATGTGTACAGTAGGAGAATGAAGCCACAGTAAGTAATACAAAAAGCCATTTCTTTTGCGACTTGATTAAAACAATCTACTTGTAGTTGCTTGGTTGGCAGTTTGAGCTTGTCTCTCTGACTTCTTCTCTACCTCTTACTTCCATCCATCATTGCAGATAGCATAGAAGGAGTATATATATAGTGCCCTGTGCTTGCTTAGGCCTTAGCAAATATCAATTCATCACTAACTTGACTTTGAAAGAGACCATTCATTGGCATGTTAGAGTATGACAATTTACCCAGTGTTCCCTGGTGCCAAAGGAGTCACATGACCGGATCTGAAAACAAAAAGGATTCCACAATGTGTTCTTGGAGTTATTAATAAAAATAACTGCTGGTTGACAGGAAAGGCATCTGGCACATTTAAGATGCATGACTATAGTATTTTGTTTAAAAAAAAAAAATTCCCTGCATCAGGGATGAGTGCATGTGTGTGTGTGTATGTATATTTTGCGCCAGAAAAGTCTCCCACCCTGACGAGCCATTGATGAGGTGTTTTCAGTCTTCACTAGCTTCCTATTTCATTGCTCTGTCATGGAGCCCTTGTAATACTGCAATGAATAAATGTAATCAAAGCAATTGGCTGCCTGAGATCTTTTTTAATGCACCACTTCGGACGCAGTACATATGCCGTGCAAATAAATGCAAAATTAGTGTTCCTGTTGGAAGCGTTTGGTGAGAATGAGTGATTTGTCTTGCTTATGAAAGGTGCATACATTTCCGCTCATAGTTGTTTATCAGGCAGCCTCTTTCTGCTTACGGATTCAGAGATGGGATTCATCATTTGTCAGCGCACGAGCAGATGTGCTGGAGACGACCAGATTGATCCGCGAGGATGAGCCGAGCAGCAGCGTTCCTGCTAGAGGGCGGCCCCTACAAATTGTGTTATCTTTGGAGACTGTTGCCTACTAGCTCTTTCCTATATACTGTGGGACAAGAAGCAAAGCTGTCTTTTCCTACTTTTTGCTTTTGTTTAAAAACCTAGCCACTTTGGGATAGCTTAACGGAAATGGAAAACAACCTCAGTCTGTGTAGTTAATTCTACCGAAAATCCATTTTTCCAAAGATCTGCTCTCTCTCTTTTTCTCTCTCTCTCATTTCCTGATCATTAAATACGCTATTTAACGTTGACTTTCGATGTCACTTAAACATAGAACTCTAATGTCAGGATTACAGAAGTGTCATATGATCTGTTTTCAAACTGCTACCAACAAAATTTTCTTTTGGTTCATGGACGTCATTTCCACAAGGACGGCATTAGGAGAGGCAAGAGACAGTGTTTTACTTGGAGGGAACTAATGGCTTTCCGAAGGTTTGACTTGCTTTCGGTTCGTGCAAAAGGCCTGTTGAAGCTGAGTTGATTACAGAGCCATCAAAGGGCCTTCTGGCCAACAAAACTCCTTAGCACTTGTGTACTGCTGAAAATTACTGTCTGATGCCAGCAGATTGAAGAGGCTAATACAAGCTGCTGAGGAGCTCCATGTGGCTTTCCAACTGCAGGTTCTTGACCCTGGCCCGAAGTGATTAACCATCTAGGAGCCACATCGTCCTCCAAGGGCATCAGGAAAGAAAATCCATCCTCTTTCTTAATGAATGGATGCAAGTGTAGACGCCCATGACAGGGTGAGGACTGACAGGCCCAAACCCAGGTAGAGCTGACATCTTTTCCCTGTGCTTCTGTGGCCTCAGTTTAACTCCTGTAGTCCTTCTGTGAACATTTTCTTTTGGGTGATTACTTTTTCATCAGATTGGTAGAAAAACAATTTTGTACTCAATATACCCAATGTGTAAGACCATCAGAAATACTGCATGTGTTCTTGGAAACGTGGCCCGTAGCCCTGGAGGCATCTGGCTTACAGCCGATAATACTGAACCAACACGAAGGCCTTCGGCCAAGCACTGATACCGAGGCAGGCAAGTGATGTTTGTGAAAGATGGGACTTTGATGAATTAAGGAAACTAAAAGACTCAATGTGTGACTTTGACTTCCTTGGTTAGCTGAGACCTGGGCAGGGCTTTAGCATGAAAGAAGAAAACACGTGTTTTCACTTGTCATTCCCTGTTTAGAACTTGTCCATTATGCTTGACCTCGGTGATATTTTTACAACTCATATGGCTTCAAAGACCCCATCAGAAATGGAGAAGTGGACAGTAACACCCAAAATGATGTGTAGATGTTTTGGGAGTTGAAGAAAAATCAGGGGTGGTAGTCCTTTTAGGATTTATCACATATCTGAGTAAGTTCTTTGGGTTTTGGGGGGTTTGTTTGTTGTTTGTTTGTTTGTTTTTATCGTCTATTTAGCAATATAAATGTGCTGTGTATTGTGCTGAACATTGGGAGTAAACTGTGAAAAAGACCTCCTCTGCTCTCAAGACACTCAGGGAGCATGGCAAATAAATTAACAAATGTGGTACTTGGGGAAGAGCTGTAATAGGAACATTCCAGAAGTGCTGAGGAGGGAGTGGTCAGTTCTGTGGCACCAGCCCCTGAGCTGCTCTTAACATTTCACCTTGTTTGTGGAGGCTCTGGAGATAATTTTTAGAGCTTACAAAGATTTATTACTTGCTTTTTTCCAAGTGCTGCTTTTGTGTGACTTGGAGTTCAGAGTTTTGTCTTCATTATAAGCACACAGTGTCTGAGCACCAGCTTGCTCGTGGTCTATGGCCAGGCTGTGTGTTTGATACCCACCAGAGTTCATTCCTAGGGAAACAGTCCTCGTTCTGCCTAGTGCTCAGAGACACCATAGACCTAAGGTGATAGCTGTCTGATGCTCTGTGCAGCACTCTATCAGAGCAATTTCAGAGATCTTTGTGGGGCTGAGCCCCAGCCTTTATTCGGGTGCCTTATTCAGCAAACTCTGCATCTCTGCCATCGAGCTGTCATTGAAACTGTCTGATTGAACACCAGCAAGTGCTCTCTAGGAGGGAGATCCTTATTGCCCATTTTCTCTGTTTCCTAAATGATTTTAATTGCTTGGGTAAGGAGGCATCCATTCTAAATCTCCCTCCCACCAGGAGTGATTCACACAGTAACAAGGTTTAGATTACCCCAAATGTCAGGACCCCCACAGTTATAATGGGCTTCCCTCCAGGGCCCACCTGACAAGCTGCTTCTCTCTCAAATACCTGTACTGCCCAGAACTCAGAGTCTCTGGGACTGTACCCTGGCTTCCTTCCCCCTTATGGGGTGGGGCCCAGAGCTGCTCTCTGTACCTTTTGATTTTTGTTTTAATTTTCAAAAGGAATGGGGTACGTCTATGGTAAAGCATTTTTAATCGCATTTTAAAAGCCTATTAAATATTAAAATACGTAAGTGATAGCGTAACCAGGGGTACTATTTAGGATATGATAGTTGGAGTTTGCAGTTTGGCTTCATTGGCTTCTGAAAAGTTGGAGATTATAAAGAAAAAAAAAAACTATACTTTGGAGAATTCAGCACTTTGTTGCTCTCTGACCTCCATGTTCTTCATTTCCTTGAGTCTGTTGTATTCCCAGATGATACCCTCAGAAAATTTTGTACGTTCTCTCTATAAAAGTTTATTTAATCATAAGTAAATGTTAAAAAAAAAAAAAAAGCTGAATTAAAAAGAACACTGAAAATAAAACATTTGAATTACTTGCCCCTGCCAAGATGTTCTTTGTGTGAATTTCTAGGTAAGAAAATAACTTCCCCCTCATTTCCATCAAGCCCTGAGAAAGACTTAGGGGTAGAATAGCATTGTCATGTTTGAAAAAGGAAATGATTGACAGTGTCACTTAAATTCAAATGTCTCCTTAAAATAAACGTAAAAGGGCCTTTGAAGAAGTTGCTTTGAAAATCTTTTTTTTTTTTTTTTTTTAAAACCTGGAGTCCTCAACTTCTTTTCCGTTCTACTTTGTTCTTTGAGACTGAGAGGTAAATTTGGCTTTTACCAGAGGTGAGGCTCCAGGAATGCGCATCTCTTGTGTCAAAATCGTGGCACTCTGCTGGATGGCCCCAGCCAGGAAGGGCTAGGAGGAGACTCATGGATACTTGCTAATGGCCTTTACCATTTCTTGGGTGCACAGGCTTCTGGGGGCTACCAGGCTGTGTAGCAAAAGTGTGAAACACCCCTGGTGTTAGGTTACCGCCTCTGTTTTCACTTGCAACCATCCATCTGCCCTCTGAACATCCGAACTTAGCAATTCAGGATAGGAACAATGAAGTCTGAAACGTGCTACCTGTTGGGCTGTGAGGCAAGCACGTTTACTTCCTCTTTGGTGATTAAAAATGCTTCCAAGAACTGAACTGCTATTTATTGCAAGTGATTAGAAGTGCATTCAGAGTCTAGATGTTGGGAAAGCTGATAGGCATCTCTCTAAACACCAACTCGAGTTTCTCAGTACTTGGTGTTCCACATGCCAAGAGGTGTGAGTCAGGCCAGCTGATAACCAGGTGAGTGCCTTTTTCCTCCTTCCAATGCACACATTAGTCACATTTGCCAACAGAAAAGGCGTGGCCCTCCGTATCTGCCACCCTAACCCACCCATGCTTTTGCCGTAACACAGAGAAAAAGTAAAGCAAAGTGAGTAGGTTCTGAGCAGCCTGAATGTAAGCAGCAAACTCTGCTTCTTGTACTGAAAATCCAAGTTTGTCATTTTTATTTTCAAAGGACAGACCCTAAATAACTATGTTCTCTCATCAGCATCTTTTACTAATTTGCCACCAGCTGTACTAGTCCCTTTCTACGCAAGTTTCTTACCGTGCCCACACGACTAGAAATAATGTATCAAAGTTGACTTTACATTCTTTTTGGCAGTTTTCTTTCTCTAAGATTTTAGGGAATTGGGGGGTTTTATTTATTGTTCAAGACCATAACTTTTGGGGGCGCCTGGGTGCCTCAGAGGGTTAAAGCCTCTGCCTTTGGCTCAGGTCAAGATCCCAGGGTTCTGAGATTGAGTCCTGCACACCGCACCGCCCCCCCCCCCCCAGGCTCTCTGCTCAGCGCAGGGAGCCTGCTTCCTTCCCTCTCTCTGCCTGTCTCTCTGCCTACTTGTGATCTCTGTCATTAATAAATAAAATCTTTAAAAAAAAAAATCATGACCTGAGCCGAAGGCAGAGGCTTTAGCCCTCTGAGCCACCCAGGCGCCCCAAGACCCTGACTTTTTATAAGCAATCGTATGATACCAAGAACTATTCACTGAGGCAAGATATAAGAAGACTTGGTATGATAGTATTTTTTTTTTCCTTAAAGTGTGGGCTCCATTGTGTGTTCAGCTCCTTAAACATATGGGAAATTGAAGGTTTGGGTGGAATCGGATTTTAACAGAATGTTAGTATGTTTTTGGAAAGTTAATTTTTCCTGAAGAATTTTCAGTGTTAAATTTTTTTTCTGTCTCCTCTGCTTGAGAACATGTGACTTTAAAGGATGCTCACTCTATCCAATAACAGCACCAATTAAAAGAAGAAAGTACAGTCTATTTACCAAACATGTATAATACAAAAATAATTTAGGGGTCTGCACGTATCAGTAGAACAGATAGAAAAATTAAAATGTTGGCTGGCCTGTTTGCATAGGTCAGCCATGAAAATTACCGATGTGTAATTCAGTCAGGTTCCCAAAGGATAACTCTTATTTTTTCCTTATTCACTTTGCAAGTACAAAATCTATAGAGTTGGCTTCTGGCTACTTAGAAAATTATTTTTTCCTCATTAGAGTTTTAGGCTTGAGTTTGGGGTTTCCTGCCTTACTCTGTATGTATGTGTGTGTAAACAAATAGTGAGACATAATAACCTAGACCTCTCTCTGTAATCTATTATCAATACCATTTCACATCAGTGTTATATTAGAGAAAATTAACTGTATCTGCTCTAATCCAGTTTTTTTGTTATTCCTTCATAAATCGTTCATGGAGTAGCTTTGATTTTTATTGCTATTTTTGGAGTTGTGGACTTTGATTACAGTTTTTCCTGATGATAATGTTTATCGTTTGTAACCTATTTGTAAAATTCTAATAAGTTACAAGTAAAATAAAAATCCATAGATTACTGCTGTTAGTATTTCAGTGCATTAACGTTCATTTTTTTTTCCATAAACATATGATGAAAAATTTGATTTTTGTTGTTCTTTCTGTATGGTTGTAATCATATTGGGCATATAATTCTGTCTTAATTTTTCTCACTTAAATTATAAATATTTTGCATGTCATTGAAATCTTTATAAAAGTTTTTTTTTTTTTTTTTTATTACAACTTTGAAACAAGTCTTTTGTCATATTTTGGTGTTTCCTTAGGATAGATTCTGGCAATTGGACTTTCTTGGTCAAAATCTATAAATATTTGAAGATTTTGAATGTATATTGCCTAACTGCTTTTAATAAAGCTCTTACACGTGTATAGTCCTAAAACATCTGCAAGTATTGAGTGATCTTTCACTTGCTTTGATAATTTGTAGCAAAATTGACTTTCCATATCATTGATTACCTAAGGAGGAGTATTTTCTTGTGTATTCTACATTTGCATTAGTTCTTAAGTTTCATATTCTTTCCAATAATGTTTTCATAAACTTAAGGCAAAAAGATTGTGGATAATCAACTTTTTTCGGTGACATCATTTTAATAAGTCTTTTTTCCTTTTTTAATATGTGAAAGAATAAACAGGTTTTTTTAATAGTAGCAAACTTACATAAACAGGTTTTGTTCTCAATCTGGTTTTAGATTATTTTAGATTATTCATTAGAATGACTCCTTTTGCTTCTTTTGTCTTGAGGATGTATTTTGGTTATAGATAGAATTGTGTATGTTCATAAAACTTAAACCAGTAGCATGCCCTTTGTGTTTTTCTTACCTGCTTTTTGACTCTTGCCCCTCCCCCACTCTCCTCCAGGATAGATCCTCTCGTCCCTTGAGTCCACCTGTCTGGTCATCTGTCTAAGGAGTTAACATTCCCTCGCCCTCCCAGAATCATCCAGAACAAATAGTCCATGGCTAAAGAAAAACTGATGAGAATTTCTGCGTGAAAGGCAGACGTCCGCCTTAACAATCCCTCTGTGTTGTCTGCAACAAGAAGCCATTGGCTAAGGTGTGATTTCAAAGGCCACATCCCAAAGCTTGTTATGACCTCTTGTTCCGGTGCTAGTGCTTCTTCCAGGGATAACACTCCCTCCGCACCCCGCTTTCCCGCCCCCACGGTATGTGGATTGGTTTGAATCCTTTTTAGAGCTTTCAGAATCCCGTGATTTCCTTCTTCCTCCTTTAAATCTGACTTCCCTTCCAAACACTGTCTCCACACCAGTGATGGTCTTGGATTAAGTACCTTACCAGCGATCAGACCAAGGTTCGTGTTTTCCATTGCTCTCCCTTCCCTCGGGTTGAAAGGAGCGGGGGAATCCCTTGTGGATACAGAATTGGGAGTAGCTTTTCACTTTCTGTTCCCCTCAAAAATGGCTTCGGTCTTCTCAACACTATAAATTAAATTAGCACATGTGGCCTTAAAACAGCCCAGGCATGGAAGGCATGATTATCTTTCTGGGAAAATGATCAGGGTTACATTCAAAGATCCCAGTGTCTTCCAGAAGGCTCTCAAGGACATGTTGGTGTGTCATGATCTTTCTGGGCAGGAACGGGATTTTAAAGATTGCCTTTTCATTGGTTTACTAGTATAAATTCTGTGTACTATGCTGTGAAGTTTGTGAAGGTTGGGGTAGCGGCTTTTGTTCCAATGTGTGCCGTAATTAACTGTATAAACCGGAATTGCAGAAACCATATCAAGCAAGGCAGCCGTAACAAAAGAGAAAAGTTGAGTGTCTCAAAGGGACCACATTCTTCCCCCAACCCCTCCACCCAGACTCAGACGTTCATAGGATGTCACAGCAGCTGAGTCAGGACTGAGGGAATACAAAATTACGAACACAACATAGAGTAATGATTTAGTTTCTTGAATCTTGTAATACTGCTCTACTTGAATCTTGTAATACTGTATCTCCATTGCCTTCCACAGTTCCTACTCAAAGTACACCCTGCTCAGTCTGTCAGATGAGTTTACTGAATATGTGTTATTCATCCCATACTTGTCACCTCAGCCTGTGCAGTTAGCTGGCCCCCTTCCAGAGCATCTAAACCCCCTCACTCTGCAAGGTCATTGCGCTCACTGCTCCAGCCATTCTTAGGTTCTTTAGTCATGGGATCATTAACTTGAGCATCTACATGTTTGTGTCTGTGCTCAACAAGATTATAAACTGTTAGAGGATAAAACCTGCTTTGTATTCCTCCGAGGGGCAAGCATATTACCTTGCACATAGTAGAGGCTCAGCAAATACCTCAATGATTAATTCATTCCTTTTTTTTTTTTTTCTCAAAGAAAATTGATTTAAATGGATAACTCTGAGAGAAGAATCCAGGTGCTCCCCTATATTGAGTAAACTTGGCTCTAGTGGTGAAATATTCTTGGCTTCAGATTATATGCTAAATGAAAATGGGTGATGCATACTTTGTGGAATTATTTTTAGCTTGAACTTTCAAAATTGACTGTAATGAGACACATTATTCTATAGAGCTTCTGCCTCCCCTTTTCCTGCTTATTTAGCTTGACCCATTCTTTTAAGACTCAGCCCAGGGTTCACTTTATTTATTTATTTTTTTTAAGGCTTCTCCATCCTTCTAATCACAATCAGCTTCTTTTTTGCCATGCTAGAGAACAGCTGACTCTCCTCCATCATTTATTTAGTGTTTGCAAATACTGCAGTGTATTATATTCTCATCATGTGTGTGTGTCTGGCTCCCTTCCATAGCTAGATCGCAGTCTCCTTCGAGGTCTCAGGACCGAGTTTAATCCTTTTGCATACAGCCTGGTAATTAGCATGATGTTTGTCCCTGGATTTAGGAGAAGCGTTGAGAAGGTTGGTTTACATGCTATGTTACCTAAGAACTGTGTGACCTGCACGAGTTACTCTATCTCTCTGAACCTAAGCTTTGTCACTGGTAAAGTCATTATAACCTCTCACAAAATTATCACAAGTGTTAAATAAGATTAAAGATGGGCAAATGTTTTAAAATTATAAACCAGTATACCAAGGGAAAAAAACATTGCTGTTGTTAACCGTTAACTTAAAATATATGTGTGTGTGTGTGTGTGTGTGTGTGTGTGTATTCCTTATCCCACTCAATGAATATAAGTTCCTTGAGGGAATGCTCTGTGTTCTCTGTATCTCCAAACTGGGAATCCTACCTGGCATCTAATGCTGAACGATTGTCTTGATTTGTTTTGTATTGGATAACATATTAGTAAGCTGATTGGAAGATTTTGGAGCTTCTGTTTTACATATTTTTAATAAGAAATACTCTCTGACTTAAGAATTTGGGCACGTTGTCTGTCTTCATTTCAAGGTTGCTACATTGACCATCCATTAGAAATGATAGCTTATAGACAGTGTCCTAGGTGTGCCTGGAATAAATGTTTAAAATACAGAATAATTTTTATTAACAAGAGCCATGACCACAAGCAATATAAAGATACATTTGAGTGGCTTGTGGTAGGAAGCGAAGGAAAGGATTTGAAAGAAGTTATAATTCTTTGTCAGTAATTTTATACCCTCTTTATATGTTAGAATCACCTGAGTGGCCCTAAAATTCAGATAGTTGGGCTTTACCCCGATTAAATGAGGATTTCTTTTCCGTGTAGAGAATTAGACCCTTGTTGCCATAGGTGAACAGTGTGAAATGAACAGGTTATTGAAGATTTCTATGTACTATCATTTAGTGTCTTATTAAAAACTAGCTGCTTCTCTGGCAGTATGGATACTGCAAAGGAATCGAAGAGGGGGAGTGGGACAACTCTAAGGGGTCACTGGAGTCTTACTAGAAGCTCAGGGAAAACCTCCTCCATATGGGGTGCAGTGTGCTCACTGTGCAGACTTGTGGTCTCTGCTGTTGACGAGTGTTGGGTGAGAAGAGGAAGATACAAGGTGCTGTGGGGTCTGAGGAGAAGATGGGGTGCTGTGTGCCTTGAAAGAGCAAGGAAGGGCTTCTGAGGTTGAATTAGGAACTGCCCAGATAGACAAGCAGGCTAGACAAGACATCAGGTGAGTAATTCTGGCAGTTGGCAAAAGAAGCAACGTTAGCATTTGCTCTACCCTTTGCACACAGTGGCTGTTCCATAAATACTAAATGTGAGTAATGATAATGATGATCTTTAGGACTAAAATTAATTGCTAACTCTTCGGTCCAAAACAAAACTTCAAGAGATAACTGTCACTGAGTAAGAAAATGGACCGGACTCTACATTCTTTGCATATGACTTTTCCAAATCTGGAATTTTCTTCTTACAGCTAGCGAGAATTATTTATGCTGGTATGAGAGAACTCTGTATTTCATTCTGAATTTAAGAATGTCTGGTTTTTCTTTTCTATACAGTATTTCTGTGTCATGAAGATCAGTCTTTTTCTATTCAAATTTTATGATAATTTTACTAATATATAACTTATATTTTCTAGCCTATTTTATTTTTTTTAAGATTTTATTTATTTATTTGACAGATGGAGAGATCACAAGTAGGCAGAGAGGCAGGCAGAGAGAGAGGGGGAAGCAGGCTCCCTGCTGAGCAGAGAGCCCGATGCGGGCCTCGATCCCAGGACCCTGGGACCATGACCTGAGCCGAAGGCAGAGGCTTTAACCCACTGAGCCACCCAGGCACCCCTTTCCAGCCTATTTTAGTCTTGACTCCATTTATTCTATGTTTTTCTTTTAGAACCATCATAGTTTTTTGAAGGGCACAGAAGCAGGCTCTTACGTTGTAAGACAATCACATTAAAGTTACTCAGTATTGTTTTTCATCTGACACAACTAGTAAATCACTTCCTTTGTAAAGTGTCCCTGGTGATGTTTGTCAGGGGGTGGTCATGAGGCCCCCAGTCTCTTTTTCTCCTGTACCTACAAGTAGTCATTATTCAACTGGTATATGTAACCTTATTTTTTGTTTCTCAGTCTGCAGTCCTCAGTCTGCCCACCTGCCCACTGCTACTGAAGGCTGCTCTGCTGTTACCTCCTCTCTTGGGCAATGCACATTATTGTCCTTTATTTATACCCCAGGTATGAGAAGACGTCTAAATGAAATAGGTTCTAATACTTTTCCCTTTCTCTCAGAAAAGCATACATAGAGAAGTGTAGATGATTTTTTTTTTTTGCAAAAAGTATGGAAAGTCATTTTTACAAAGAAAATGGAATATTTTCCTTAGTGACAGACTTCCATTAGACTTTTATTTATTTATTTTTCATGAAAGAAATTCACGCTTTCTGTAATCAGACTCCCTTTGAAGCTGTACCACTCCCCTTTCTATCAATTTTGTTTTCCTTCAGAACATCATTTGGTTGATAAGTTTCCTAGTGTCCTGTTTAGCTGTCAGATTTTGATAAGCTTTCTGGGGAGTTCACATATAGTGTTCACGTCACCCCAGTTCAGCGCAGTTTTCCTTATCTGCGGTCTACCAGAAGTAACTTGGGGTTAAGGTTTGGCACTTCCTCCTGGTGTTTTGGCTTTGGCGCTGCAAACATATCACAAAGCAGACATAATATGTATACAAACAGCTAGAGACGTTAGAATCTTGTCAGCGAAAAAGCAGGAAAGCCTCTGAAATGCGAAAAGGAGAAAATGGAGCTGAGTGTATTTATGATCACATGCTTGAGTCTATGAGCAAAACCACAACTGGTATTCTGTATTAAAAAATGAGCTAGATTTAGATTCTTTATCATCATTTGCTTTCCAAGACTGACTGTAAAAGTAATTAATAGCTCATGCAATTTGCATGTATTGCACTCACTTAGCTCATGTGTTTACACGGAAACCTCACCCACGTACACGAAAGGAAAGAGGCCTCAAGTAATGTTCCTACATAAGGGAGATAGCATCGGACCTCTTAGGGTTTATGTATCCTCAGACTCTATGGGGAAAGTCAAGATCTTGGAGTATTTGCTGCTCCCAGGTTTAATTGGTTTTATCTGCTGTTATCACAACAACCTTATCTCCGCAGACAGTTGCATGGATAATATTTGGAGATCAGAATTCAAGCCCAGACACAGAGTGTCATCTAGCAATTAAATGTTATTTGATAGTTCTGTGTGTGGCTCAGGTGTTGGGGAGCTCCTGCTTCTGGCTGACAGTCTTTATAGCATCATAAAATGGTTCTCAGGGGAAATCCGGCTATGGAAAGCTTTCCGAATAGAAATGGCTAGAAAAGCCAGGGTGAAGTGCGGTTCAGGCTCTTGTGGCGGTTCCAGTCCTTGACTGTTGCCTAATGACTATGCAGTTCAGGTCTGAGAGATGTTTAATTATTTCTGTTATTGCGTTTTGGTGAAAGGATAAAGAAGCTGTCTAGCTCCGTGACACAGATGCTGATGTGTATTTTGGGGGAGTCCATTAAGTGGATCAACTTTGCTCTCCACATGCCCAATTTAATCCCTCATATGAGAACTACATAAAACATCTTCTATATAGGAGAATTCTTGATGGATGTTTAACTGCATAGATCTAATTAGATGCAGAGCAAGACTTTCCCCAAATGATTAACTGGCAAGATTAGGTAGACCTTCCTTTGTTTTGTTGGGATTTGGGCTTTCTTCCTGTAATATTCGTTTTTATCTCTTAAAATGAGTTTCTGAAAGCAGAAATGGAGGTAAAGCAAGCACTTGACACAGCTAAGGTTTGGAGAGCATTATAGTTATTCTTTTGGGCTTTTCCAGGAGTGGATTACTTCTTTAACTTCCTTTGGCCTGTGTGGAGGAGATAGGGAGAAGCCCAATTCAGGCTTCGCTGTAGGTGATGCACGAAAGTGTCCTGCTCATTATATGTTTTAATTGCTCAGCTGTGCCTAGAATGTAGATGAACTCTCTCACACCTGAGAAAAGATTCCCCCTTCACAGCGAGAGCAGTGAAGATGAGAGACAATAGGATGACAAATGAGATTGCTAAGTGGAGCCCTGATCAATAGAGAGTGCTGTCCATTTGGGTAATGGACATCCCTGTCATCTCAGCTGTTAAAGAATTCAGCAGAGATGAGTCCCCAAAGGTCTGCAAAGTATAAGGCATCCAATACAGGAAACATTACCACCTCCTTTCCCCGACCCCAATAAATAAAAAGGTGCATCTCAGGAGCTCACTCTTTAGCTGCAGTAAGCTGTCGTGCATAGAATTTATTGTACTCTATTTTCAAAAAATCTGTGCACAAAGCAGAAAGACAACCTGGAGACTGGGGGCTGGGGGGTGGGGATGGGGGTGGTCTTTGTTTCCTCAGACTTTAAGGGTGGCCTGAACACCTTTGGTAATCTTGCGTGCGGCGAGGAGAAAAGTCTTCCGATTTAAAAACTGTGAGGGTTTTTAAATTGCTCTTTTAAAAATGTTCTAACCACCCCCCCTCCCCCAACCTGGCAGTTTGAAGCCAGCATATTTGGCAACCAGGAAGCTTGACGAATTGCTTTTGTCAGACAGCCATATGGCAGATGGGGTGGAGGTCACTGTGGTGCCCAGCCTTCCTCACTCAGATGAGCGCCATTCGTCCACACGTCCAATTCTGACAGAGGAGCGTTCATGGTTTTTCCTTCCTAAATAACTTCAATATGGTCGATCCCCACTTCTTAGAAACTCCCAGGCTGCTTCTATCCCCTGTTACATCGTGGAGGCCGGATGGAGGCTATTTCTTCATCTGTCTTGCCACTTACTCATTTAACCCAGCTAGTTCCCAAAGGGATGGCCGTAACCATGGCGGCCAGATTTCCTGCTGGAATGTGCATGCGAGGATTTCCGGACGGTTGTGAAGGGGAGTGCCGTTTCACGGGGCAGTCAGGTGTGGGTCATTAATTTTCAGTGCTGTTGTTTAACTATTAATGAGGTCGTGGCCCCAGGGCAGGACTGACTTTACCTATCTGATGTCTCCCCTCTCCCAGCAGGCCGTTCACCTTTAGTCAGAGCTCTCCACGAATAATTGTCCCGGGCAGCGTTCACACGCCATTGCCTCATCTCTTAACCCCAGCTTCTTCCAGATAAGAAATAATTCCTCCTGCCCATCTCCCCAGTCATCCGTCTTCAGTAGGGCCCATAAAACAAAGCCGTTCCCATTTTCCATTAACCTCTATGTCCTGAAACTTAGAGGCATATATGCTTTCTCTTCTTCCTCAGCAAGAGGCCTCTCTTAGCCATCATTTTCAGGAGGCCTTAAATTATGCGGAAAAGGCAGGCCTCACCCTCGTTGACCTAGCCACCTACTTTACCTTTTATTTCTCTCCTATTTACCATTCGAGTTGATAATTTGTAGAACTCAGTAAAGTAATTCACAACTGTCAGCATCTTTATTATTTTGCAGCCAGCAGCAGAAATGGTAACCTGAAGGGATATCTACTAAATCAAGATTTCTGTAGCATAAGCAGTGTAAATGAATTCCTGCACATTACATTATTATTTTTATAATGTCTTTATTAAAAAGGAAAGGAGAGGATGCCTATTTAGAACAAGGACATCACGTCCAAAGGCTAATAGAAGCTTAGGGTTGGGGCATGGGGGGGCGGGGGGGAAGCACATTAAATGTCCTCAACTACAGCTCCTGCCCATTTGGAAGTGCTTCCAGGTCCTCAGCAGGTCAGCAGTTGGCCTCTACGTGGCTGTGATCTCATCAGCAGTCACGGAGTAATTCCTATCCCTTCTTTACCTTCCTCTTGTTCTCTAGAGTGGCACGGAAAGAGATCTTCTCTACCTTCGGGTACTGGAGAGGAGGGATCCTGCTTCCTGACATTGTCTCTCTTCCATCCGAAACCTCTCCAGTTTTGTCAGCCATTCCTCACCTGCCATGCTTCCTGCAGACCCACCATCCTGTCTGCCCCTTCCGTTTGTCGGTAGAGGGTCTCAAGGGGGCATTCCCAAGGCCTGCAGTAGCAGTGATCTGCCGATACAAAGTTTAAGGTGCAGGTCGGTTTTTTTTTAAGTTTCATCCTAGAGCATCTTGTCTGATCATAAATCTGTTCTCTTTTGTAGTTGGATTCACTGACAAATTTAATTTTAAAATTCTCTTTATAAAGCATCTATAGCAGTAAAATATATAATAAGGCAAAAGGAAATAATACACCTGGACGCTTCTTTACCAGGAAGGCCATGCACAGCTCTTGGTAAACAACCACCGGGGCCAGCTGCCTTTTATCAGTGTGTCATGCCAGTCCCAGCATGGAACAGTCACACACGGAATTTCTCATCCTTAAAAGTATGAGGTGGATATTGTCGTGGCCCCCTTGATAGGTGTGGGAACCAGACTGAGAGACATTTAGTGACTTACCTAAGGCCATGACGGCTAGGAAGTGGCATAAGCGGGCTAAGCGGGATTCAAGCCCACATCTCTCGCTCAGTCTCTCTTGCCTTTTCCTTCTGCCTTGGTGTCTGTGTTAAATTGCTTATGTTAATGTGCTTTTAACATAAGTTCCCATATTCCTCACTGTTTGGCATAGGCCATTCAGAACCGCTGCAGGCCAATGGAAAACAGACCGAGAACAAAACATTCCTGTAGTAGAGATCATTTATGCCATACATTATCTGTAGTGGTTATTGAGGCTTTTTACAAAGACTTTGATTCTCTTACCTTCCAGACATATGGTTAAATCAAACCCCCTAATCCACTTGAAATTTGGTGTGACTGTTTGCCATTCAGTTCTGTTTTTTAAAAAGCTACTGCCCACTGGGACGCCTTCGGCTCAGGTCATGATCCCAGCGTCCTGGGATCGAGTCCCACATGGGTCTCCTTGCTCAGCAGGGAGCCTGCTTCTCCCTCTGCCTCTGCCTGCCATTCTGTCTGCCTGTGCTCACTCTCTCCCCTTCTCTCTCTCTGATAAATAAATAAAATCTTTAAAAAAAAAAAAAAAAAAAAAAAGCTGCTGCCCACTAATAGGTCATGATCCACGCTTGGAAAAGCCTAAAACATTACCTCTCATATTCGTCTATCTGTAACAATGTATTGGACATGATAAGATCATCCCTTTAAACTTAAATTTCTGTAGATGATACAACAAAAATCTTAAGGTTTGTTGGCAGCATTTTTGACCATAATAACATGATTGAGAGGAATGCTAACCACTTAATTTTCAGATGGTTTTTATTGTTGTGTTTAGGAAGACTATTCCAGCTGTGAGATGGAGAGAGAAAATTAATGAACTATTAATGCAGCCAAGGATAGAGGTTCATGGAGGTTAGCTAGAGGGTTCCTTGTTTTGGAGACCATCTCTTCAGACCTGTATTACACACATAACCCTGTCATAGTTAGAGTTACATCCTTCCATTCTTATTAAATTCTGAGTTTTGCCTTTTTTTTTTTTTTTTTTAACATGGACTTTTAAGAGCACTTAGGAGATGCTCTGAGTAGATTAAATTGATGTTGATTGTGATAACAATAAAACAAACACAAATGCCCAGACTTGGTTCTTAATCATGAATAAGCTGTATGTCTCTAGCTTAGTAAAAGCCATTGTTATTTTTTGCTTAATAACTGATGTCCCACAGAATAAGGACCAGAGGTCCTGTTTCTGGCTTAGTTGCAACATTGAGATCTGTAAGTGAAGAAGGGTGTTTTCCTGTGTCATCTCAGTCGCTTGCCACAGTGTGAGGTGAACGGGGTGGGTACCCACTGTTCCCATCTCACAGATGACTAAGCTGACAACTCCCTCTGGCCTTTCTGTAAATTACCAGCTCCCTGTCGATTTAGAGATAAGACAACACTGTTTCCTGTAGTCCATCTATACCCACCAGGCTTTGTTTCCTGAAAGCCCTTTTATTTCCTGGTTTCTGAAATAACACCTGTGAAGAATGTTCTGAACACATGTACTTCTGGGGGTGAAAGTTGTATTGTCTTTCACGTTCCGTAGGGGCGGAGAAGGCACGGAATCCTACTTGGCTGACTGATGGGGCCATTGTCAGTCCTTACCTGACTGACCTTCTTTATACCCTGCTCATTCCTCCACCTTAGTTTTCACATCCGTTCCATGAGGTTATTATGAAAACTCCCTACCTACCACCGACGGTAGTTGTGCGTCTGGAATAAGATCACATACTTGACAATACCCTGAGAAGGTAACTTAGTTTTATCAATATAAGGATACTGAAATTGTTACTCGTTTTCCTCCTCCTGTTCTCTCCCCATGCACATGACACGTGCGCACGCACACGTAGAAGAATCTTAAATAGTCTTTTTAGAAGAAAATAGAGTTTATCTGAACAACCACAAGAGCATGGCATATTTGGGTTTTCTAGTTCTTAGACAAAATGTAAGGCCATCTTTTTAGACCAGAAACTTGGAGGGGAGAAGAGAGGCACAGATAATTTTTCTCAGCACCAAAGCTTTTCTCCTAGTTTACCCAGAGGAAGACAAAATGGAAAGCTGGTATTTTCTAGTGAATATAGTTGGCTACTCTGTATCAACAGTGTAACTACATGTGGTACCTATATTCATTATATTAAAAGAACAGCATAGGTAGAGTCTCCTTCTTTTCACTTTAAACCACTTGTCATAACTTGTAGACTTTTCTGATGGCTTGACAGTGTTTTCTTGGCACTCTAAGCTATACTACTATAATTGAAGAAACTAGAATTTCACATTGTACTTACAGTTTATCCTCATATTCCTCTTTTTACTATAACACCTTATTATTTAGGAATTTGCTTTCCTGATCTCCTTGGGATAACTTGCGACTCCACTGATTTAGTTGTTAGAATAAAATAATGTACTTTCACATTCAGAAATAAATCCTATTCTATTATTCTCTGTGCACTTTTCACTTGGGAAACTATTTAATCAGAGAATCTATTTATAATCCATGACTGACTCTAAAAGCACACATAAAGATGATTTCTAGAAAGGCAGAACTCATATAGCTTATGCCTTATGGAGTATTGCAAAATAACCCATGCCATAGGGTACACATGTTCACATCCAGCCATGTCTGGGCTGTTTGCTTTGTCCTGGCAGAGTGAGAAAAAAATCCCCGGTGAAGGCCAGCACTGGTTTCAGGTAGACTGTTTCCGTGTAAGCCTTAGGTTGAGGTGAATTGATGAAGAGATAACGTGAAGTCTGGCTGTGGACTCATGGAGCTACCACCAAGATCAGGCTTCTCTTCTGAGGCTTTGAGTCTTCTGGGTGAAATCTACAGTTATTGCAAAAAATCAATGTCTTGCTCTTAAAATTGAGAATCTAGGTTCTAGAATAATTCTGGGATGATACACATTCTTTATCCTCTTAACTTCCTGGATAAACTAAATAATAACTTTCTGTTGTTTTCTGTGATCCTGTATTGATGGTTTATAAGCAGTATAGTATCATGTCTTTTGATTGACTTTTCGGGGCAGTTTCTGGTCTTTTTGCTTGTCCGTTATAAACATTTTCTGCAGGGCAATATAAATTTGATTGCTAATGAAACAAAAGCGTTGAGAGAAAATTTAGTAATAGGTTTTAGGAAAATCAGAGCACTTAGTATTGCTTCAAATTTAAGCGAGGCGGTCATTGCCTAAAAAGCCCTTGAAACTGAAATATCCACATTACCATGTGAATAGGGAAAAAGGAGATGAAACGACATCCATGGAACGTGCCACAGACACCATGTTCATACCCACTGTGTGTCCTCTGCCCTTATAGCCACTGCGTGCCAAGAACTGTGCTTTCTCCCACACATTTCCTCCTTGATCTTCCAATATCATAACCTTCTCAAATTGTGAAGTAACTCTCTTCATTTTTACCTAAGAAACAGAGGCTGAGAGAGGTTAGCTTTTCTGTCTGAGGTCCCGGAGGCAAAAGAAAATCCCTTCAGAGCATCTCCAACTCCAAACCTCGTGCTTTCCTCCCTCACACTGTGCTCTTCTTCCTCGAAGGTTAATAAATACAATTCAAAGCACCGTTCGTGTAGGACACATACATACATGCCTCGTCAACATTCATGGGATGAATGTAATCAAACACGGGGAGCTTATAAGCTACTACTTCATATGAATTAATTTACGACAGTTGAACTTTGCCGCGTGACCTCCTGTGAGTACGGAGCAGCTGTTCAGAGAGTTCTGGAAGGTGTCACAAGGCATCAGCACAGGCCAGTATAGATGGATATGGGTCCCCCAGAAGTCTCTTCTGCACGCGTGGGTTTTCTGCTGGTTCACTGTAGGGCTGAGAGGATGCTGAGTGAAGTTACCGCTCCTCAGATCGGATTATGAAGGCCAACTCTACCCAACATACAGAATTCTGGTTTGGCTTTTCGGGAAGCAAATAATTTCCAGGTTCGCCTCTAGCTTCAGTGTATCGTCAGGACTGTGAGAACTGCGTTGTCGTTAAGTTTCCATTAATGACGTGAAGAGTGGGTGATGTGTAGGTGATATAGAATGGCCTTTGGTTCTCCCCTACCGTACTTAAGCTGTTGTTGCATTTTTAACATGCTTAGACGCTTGTCTGTTTGGAAGTGCTTTGTGCTTGGCTGTGACTCACTCCACCTGGGCCCTGGGCCTCTATCTGACCTGGCATAAAAGTGTTTTACCATTATTAATATCCCTTCGCACCTACTGAGTAATTGTTCCTACTGGAGCAGCTGATGCCAAGAACGGCCTTTAGGTTACAGCCAGTGAATTTTGTGCTCAGGGATTTCGTTCGTCGGGAACATAGGTGGGTAGCTTCCAGTTAGAGTCACTCACGGTAATTTTAAGTTAGAGGGTGCCCAGCTCAGTGACTTCACTTACACTAAGGTCTGGCTGGCATGGGCAGGAAGATGTTAAGCAGTATTATTTTGGTTGATTAACTGCATGACAAAACTGAAGAACCCAAACCAAGACTGAAACCACCAGCATTAAAAACAGCTCTTAATCACTGTTTGTGCCCCCTTAAAGATATTCAGAAACCAACCTGTTACTGTAAGTTGCTGCACGATTTAATTATTTCTTAATACAAGAGTGAAAGGAATTGGAAGAAAGGAGATATATCTGCTCTCGTTAATTGCAAGTGGTAATCCACAGCCTGCTTCTGCTACCTGTCATTCTTCCCTCCCGACCAAATGGGAACGCACCCATGCATTGCTCGTCTGCATAAGGAGAAGGAACCTCTCTTTGTTACTGGAAAGGGATTTATTTCAATAAAGAAATGGAGTGAAGGGATGACAGATAAGTGCACTTAAACCTTCTGAGCATTACAGCAAGCTTGTCGAATTTGGGTACTAAATATGATCTCTGTATTCTCTGTTAATGATGGAACCTCTTGGTCACACTGATGTTGTGCCTGGAACCATAATGCTCTGTTTATGCCACCTCATTGCTTCTTAGCAGGCGGGAGGCACGAACTCATTGCTAATTCTTTCGCTTTCCACCTGCCGGCCCCCTTGTGAACCAGAGCTTTTGAGTGATGTAGCCTTTTAGGTATTCGCACAAAGAGCCAGGCACTTTGTGAGCTATTTGCCTTCTGCAAAGCAGTGGGACAGCAAGAGTCTTAAACACATTTTAGATTGGTTTGCACTTAAACAAATGGAAGACACACAAATAGACAATCTGAGACTATTTCTAAAAAAATAAAGGAAGGACGCATTTCCAGTTTTCAGCTGATAGATAACATGGCCATTTCCTAACTCTAGATGTTCGTAAGACAGCTGCCCTTCCAGAGGGCCTGGGGTATGTGAACTGTTTCTGAAGCAACAGACGAACAAGCCAATCAATCAATCAGTCAATCAGTAAATGAAGGAAGGGGCAATCTTTGTGGCTGTGTAAAGATTTCCCATTGTTGATTTAAAAAAGAAATGGCATTGACGGAGCTTAGTAACATTTACTTGGCAAAGTAAGCCATTTTGTCCCTTTTCTTTGTCTTCTGGAATCTGTATCCTTAGAAAATAAATGGTCTTAAATTCAGTGAGTCCTGCAGAGGTGTTGGGAATATCTTGCTAACAAGGTAGGGTCCCTCCCTCCCCTCATGGAGTTTCAGTTTGGATGATGGCTGGAAGGGGAGGGCTACACACAATCTTTCGATGACTGAACAAACAAGAGAATTGGATATAGGGGTGATAAGAATATGAAATAAAGGAAATAAAACTCAAAGATGTGGTAGAGAATAGCAGGTGGAGGAAAGCTACTAACATGGTTTGGGTGGTCAGAGGAGACAATGATTCTGAGCTGGTCCTATTTGAATTCAGATCAGAAACATGAGACAGAGCTAAAGGAAGCAGGTTTGTGTGGCTTTGCAGGGGCAGAGTCCTCAGTGACATATGAGTGGATGTTGCAAGGGGTCTTCACATCCCCTGTACCACAGAATGTGATGGTGGACCGGGAAGTATGTGCATATGTGTCTTGGAGATAGACGACATACCATCGTCTTGAAGCAAACACGTATGCTGTTGGGATGAACAAAGTACAATCTCGTATAAAACTGTTAGCGCACTGAGAGTAGTTTTTGTCATTCTGCATTTTTTAGTGCCGGGATCAAAGAAACACAACTGCTTTCATGTCGGGGTTGTCATTCTTGAAAAGATGGGGCACCAGTGCTGGAACGTAGTTGTTGACTGGCTCACCCTTCTATCAGAACAAGAGCGCAGAGACCGATATTAGGTCTAATGATAAAATGGCATGCACTCCTATTTCCCCTTAGATTCAAATCGTATTATACTTAACTGATAATTAATATTCATGGATGAAATAAAAGAGGGTAGAAGCTTAGAAAATAGATAATAAGGGTGCTTGATTCAATAGGATTCTTTGCAATATTGTGTATGACTGTATGACCAGGATATGATTAACTACTTACCCTGAGCTATCCCTGTGAAGAGAATTTTTTTAAAGAGAAACAGCAGAAACATTTTGATCTGTAGTCATTAGTATCAATTCACCGTGCTTTGGGCACACCTGAATGGTACTTAGCAGGCAGAAACATGATCTCACACATTCCCCAAAACTTGCTAATGATAGTTTGAAGGCTAGCTTTTCTTGTACGGTACCTGTTCAGAGGAAAATCTTGTGATGACAGAATTATTCACTTCAATCTGACAAACATTTATTGAGTCTTTGAAAAAACTCAGTAGGAGTTTTCATCTGCCTATCAGGTAAAAGAATAGTTGATTGGACCAGCCCCAACACAGGGACCAAGACATGCTCACTATTTTGTACCTGTCCTCTTGAAAATACTATCATCTCAAATGTACTGTGTGTCTAGGCTTTTTTTTTTTTTTTTTTTTTTTAAATACGTGTTCCGTTTTAAAGTATTTTCATTTCATACCTGAGACAGTGGAGTATTTTGATATTTTGAAGTCACTGGTTCCTTGGGTTCTTTGTTATTAAGGCGGCTTTATTGTATTAGGATCAAAGGCCTTGCCCTTTTCTTGCATGCGTCGATTTGCTGCCTGGATAAAGCTTTTAGTGACGAGCCAGATGTGGTATGCAAACAGACTCCACCAGCAAGTCCGGCAGGAGAAAGCCTGGAGTACAGTACAGGAGAACAGCTTTTGTTAGACCAGAGTGACACAGTGATTTATGAAGTGTCAAACCCTCTTGCCTTTGAAGAATTCCGGCCTTCACATCTGTCTTTCGTGTTTATTTCAGTTGTCCTGGTGACACACTGTCCCCGCAAGCCCCCGAATGGCTCTGTGGACCTTGTGGCCCATGAATGGAGAGTCATTTCCCCCTTTTTAGGACGGGGGAAACAAAGCAGTGAATGAGAGATCAGGAGAGAATGGGAAAATGAGTCATTGAGCTTTGTCTCCAGTTCAAAGGGGAAAGGAAGCTTTCCTTCAAGGGGCTTCAGTTTTGGGGGGGGTCTCGGAAAATGCTTCAACAACCCTTTTTTGGGTCAGATTATTTTTTAAGTGAAAATACTCAAATAAAGTCACGTAAGCCAAGCCAAGTTGAATTCTGTTTAACCCAGGTTGATTTTGGAATACTTGCTTTGTAGCTTATTTAATGGCATTCAGCTGGATGTGTAATTTTATAGTTTAATGCAGTGCGTGTTTTTTAAAGGGAACATATCACTTGGTACCCCCAGGATTTGGAAACAAAAACACTCCTTTTTAAAACCCTCTGTGTGTTTTTCCCCTAGATCTTTGACACCCTGCATGTCTGTTTATTGTTTTAATATCCTATAGAAATTCTGAATAGAGCTTTTTACAGGATGAAGTAGATTGAAAAGTTTTCCAAAAGGATTAAGTTAGGAAAAATCTGGTGTGACCTTGTCAAGACAAGATTATTTTTATCCTTTGCCTCAAGGAATGGCTTGAGTTTTCAGGTGAAAGAGTCACAAAAAGGAAAATTTCTATTTTTGTGAAAATCTATATTCCAGCATATATACTCTCATAGTTTCACTTGATATCCTATGAAACAGAATCAGCAGTTGGACCATGATTCTACTTCTCAACCTTCGGTAAAATGAAGAGTTTTTTGATGGTTAAAAATTTGTGTGGGCGGCAGCTGAAAGGTGGTCTCATTGATAAGTACAGATCTAACACAGTGACCAGAAAACGCAAGTTTATTTTTTTAAGATTTTACTTATTTATTTGATAGAGAGATAGAGCCAGAGAGTACAAGCAGAGTGGCAGGCAGAGGTAGAGGGAGAAGCAGGCTCCCCAGTGAGCAGGGAGCATCATGTGGGGCTCCATCCCAGAAAGCTGGGATCGGGACCTGAGCCGAAGGCAGATGCTTAACTGACTGAGCCACCCAGGCGACCTAAAACACGGGTTTCTGATGGCAGCTTTCCTTGTTTACCTCAAAGAGGGACCTCTTCCTTGGCTAAAGTCACAGTCCTTAAACGAATTTAATGATGTATCATGGAAATAGTTTTAGTCTTGTAACCACACATCCCCAACATCATTATATCAAATGAAACTGACTGGGTGTTCGTGCTAGATTTGGGATCTTCAAGTGTAAGGACCTTGGGAATAACTAACATGATTCCTCTCAGTAACTGGAAATAGAGCAAGTCCTTTTCACTGGGTTTCTAGGAATTCAAGTATGACAAGGAGACAAAGTTGGCTTTGTGATTTAAGGCTATGGCTTTTTTGCCTTTCAGACGGGCCTGATGAGATTAACATTGCCACAACGTTAGAGAAACCAGTGTTGCTTTTCCGAAATGTCTGGAGCTTCAGCAGCTCCCAAGGATGCTTTTGGGAGTTGGGGTGACTGAAGTGGACCTAATGGAAATGGCTACAGGGTGCCTCGCCTTTGGCAAAGGAAGATCCTTGCCCCGGGAATTTTTAGTTCTCTTTTTTTGCCATGGTGTAGCTCGGCTTCCCAATGGGTACTAATTGACTGGGAATGTCATTTGCAATCCTTGAGCCTCCTTCCGCCCACTGGTCCCCCAGGTTTTGCCTGTTACATTGTTCTCCGTAGTGGCTGCCCTTCTATCAGGTTTGGTCAGGACTCTGGAGCTCTCCTCTCAAGAGATGTATGTGCATTATCAACCTTCTACCAACACCAGAATGCTGTCAATCACCCTGACCTCCTGGGGCCTCCAGCAAGCCCGGTAAATAAGGGACCCATGTCTGCAATGGCTTTTTATTCACCTTTTTTTTTTTCGTTCTTTCTTTTGGAGTGGGGCTTTCTAGTTACTTGGTTGTGTATGCAAACACTGAAGGAGCATTAGGAGCATCAAGTGGGGCTCTCCTTTTATTAGGGAACTCTTTTATTTTCTAAATAGAATATGTCAAACATAGTCTTTCCTTTTTAGACAGTTAACCTTTCATCTCTCCTGTAGCAGAAATTCCAGTCTCTGGGGCTTGCTAATTTTGTATTTGAAATATTCTAAAGGAGAAGAAAAAGGCTGTTTACAGTGCCTTCATTAAAAAGCTTTTAATCGTGTTTTGTTGCTGTATATATAGTTTCGATCCCTGCTGGGTACACTTCATTACACGAGAAAAATACAGTATTCTTAAAAGACACACCAATAAACCCAACCCAATTGTACTTTGACCCTGACAATTGAGTAGACAAAGTACTTCCATAGTGTTCACCCTTCCTAGACTATAATGAAAATGTGAGTTCGGTATATCCCTAGGAATGTGTTTCTCAGTGACTTCCAACCTCCTGAGTTTTGAGAAAAACCTTTTTATGCAACCCCCTTAATTTCTTTCTCACAGATGATCACATCCATTGAGTAATAGTACCACTTACAGTATGACTCGGCATAGAAGCTGATTCGGTCTGATTCGTGTGCAGTGGCTGCCGACTTTTCTCCCATCTTTGCACACACAGAAAGCTACAATATTTATAGCACGCTCTGGAAGAGGTGAAAGGAAACAGTGACAGTCGCACACACGTGGGAAGTGGCTGACGCTTTAAATGTCTTCAGATACTGAACTGTTTACAACAACTCTGTGAGGTATAGGGGCTATTGTTATTTGTTACTGATGAGGAAACTGAAAGCATAGGGAGTGCCTTCAAGTGACTGGTTGAGGTCACAGAAGGAAACAGTGAGTGTTCTCCCCAGACTGGACTCGGGCCATCTGGCCCAGAGTTCTGCTTGCACCTGTGTTGTGCCCAGCAGCTCTCAAACCCTCTCCTGGCTCATCGTGAGTACATGGGACAGGGGAGAAGAACAGACGCCATGATTTGTACCATGGACACATCAGTTCTTCTCCTCTCTCCCTCCACACTATAAATTATAAACATTTATAGATACGGGACTGCCCCCTCTCTCTCCTTAAATCTGCTTTATTAGCATGAATTTACATACCACAAAATTCAAGGGTTTTAAATGCGTATATTTTAGTATATTTAGTATATTAAATATACTATAAATATTATAAATTATATAAATTATAAATTTATAATTAAATTGTTATTTATAAATTATATAATCAAATTATTATTTATAAATGATATAATTATATAAATATATTTATTATGTAAATATTATACTATAAATATTAATATATTTAGTATATTTTAGTATATATTTTCAGTATATTTTAGCATATTACAGTCATATAATCTAATCACCGGAGTCTGACTTCATGATGTTTCCATCATCCTGGTAAGAAGCTTTGTGCCTATTTACAGTCCTCCCCCCATTCCCACCGTAGCCCCAGGCAACCTCTGATCTCCATTCTGTCTCTACCTCCTCGACTTTTTGGCACATTTCATATTGATGGAACACCACACAACACATGTTGTTTTGGTCTGACTTCTTTCACTGATCAAAATGTTTTTGAGCTTCTAGATACTGAACTTTTACGTAGGTAAAGTGTCTCATTATTTTCGGACCTCTTTCAAATGTCTTCTAAAGCGGTGTCCATGGGTGTGCAGGGGTCCCAGTTTTACTAAAGGCTGTGGTTTATAGCCATCACACCAGGTTTAGCAGGTCGTACTGGAGCTCGGGAGCTTACCATTGAGGGGATCATCGTCATCATCACTGTCATCATCGTCTTAAGCCTCCCAGATAATTAAGGGTTTGGATCAAGGCTTCATGCTGTTTATGACATCCTTTCATTTTACAACTGTGTAGGTACTGGATCAACCAGGCAGTCTGAGAGGCCAAAAGCTGTTAACAATGTGAAAGTGATAAACTGAAGGCATTATTTCTTATATTAAAAGTTAAAACACTTGTTAAATTAACAGATTAGCAGAACAACAGGTTTTGGGGGCACTGTATAGATACAGGCTGGACATTGTTTCTTTTTTTTTTTTTTTGACTTTTGAGAAGTATAGCTCTTAATTCCTGTATATTCTAACCGCTTAAAAAAAACAGGACTCTACAATGTCTAGGACTGTGGTCATTTGAATCATAAGGATAAGTAACACAACATAAAGGGTAATTCAACAAATGGATGATATAACAAGCTACATAATGAAATCAGCTTTGCTCATTTTCAAACTACTTTGCAATGATTTTCAGTTGCCCTGTCTTGGGTTTTCCTGTATACAATGTATCTCATAGATGGATAGATACCTTTGGGGCATGAGGACCAGTAGGACCAGGTTATGAGATTAGGAAGTACCCAGAGTTCTATATTATAATTCTCTGATTGATTTGTGGAGTGCAGACCTTGAGTAGATTAAAATAGAGCACTTCGGAAGCTACTGCCCCCATCTTGCTCTCAGGTGGAAAGTAGAAGCACATTTGGGGAGATGTCCTTTTCAAGAAATAGTAAAATTTCCGTTCAAAAACAACCTCTTCTTGAACCATTGCAAGTGTGGGGAGTGCAGCAGTAAGCACGTGTGTGGGGTGCCCAGCTGCGAAGTGAGGGCCCGGGGACAGCCATCTTGATTTCATGGTCAGGAAAGTTTCCTCTGTTGAGGTGGAATCTGGGGAGTCTCAGAGTAGGCCAGGAGCCAGTCAGTCATGCTGATTTCTGCGGAAAGAGACTCAGAGGCTGAGGGAATGGTGTAATTAAATGCCCTGGGGCCAGAGCCTGTTCCTGGCGTGACTGCAGTAAGGGGGTGGGGGTGGCAGTTGGGGGTTGAAGGTGAGGTAGGAGTTTGCCAGAGGTGGGAAAGGAGAGGACTTGGAGAGTCAGGTCAGGCAGGTCCTCCCAGCCCCACTGTGGAGACTTGGGCTTTCACTCCATATGAGGCAGGATCCAGTGGAAGGCTCTGAGCATTTCTCTCCCCCTTGTGAAGAATGATGGGTTTGGGTGTTTTGTTTTGTTTTGTTTTGTTGTACTCATCAATAAAAACAGTTGACACATTCCTGCTTTTTAGGGTTACCACTGGCCACTGCATGGATGGTTCCTTTCTTATGGAAGAAGTCTCCCCTTTTATGTCTCTCTTCAGGCAGGTCGGTGAGAAGTTTGGATTCAACACAGGCATTACACAAATGCTTCCCATTCCAGGTGGGCTGGTGGGAACTCCGCCCACCACAAGAAAGGGGAAATCCCTTCTCATGAAACAGTAACTTTGCTTTCTCTCCACTTCCTCCGAGAAGCAGAAAAGCACACAAATGTGTTTCTGACTGTCTATTTGGAACTTTCCTGATGATGGATCCCTGTTGAATTCCCAAGTGAATATTCCAATCTGTATTTCGTCTCCAGTCCTGACGAAAAAGGAAACGTCCCCCTGCTGGGGGTGGTGGGGAGGCTTGGTCTCAGTGCTATTTTCTTTAGCCCTGAGAGATCAGGGGTGTTGACGACTTGGTGCCAGGAGAGAAAGGAAGGTGGCCTGGGGTTTTATGAGGTAACGAGAAATAGCTAAGCTTGGGGGCGAGGATGTCATTTAGCACGACAGACACAGCACAAACCAGGAATGTGTTCTCTTGTGTTGTTTTCGGTGTGAGGCTTGTTATTCCTCCCCCCAACAGCCCTGGCGGTTTTTGCGCTGAGCACAGATGTTCAGGAAACAAATTCCAGCGCCAGCACCTGTGCGACACTGACCCAGGCCTGCTCTGTAACATCCTCTACTCTTGCCATACCTCAAAGATCAGCTTACATGGGACACTTACTCCCTCTCCTCTCTGCTCGTCCACCCAGCGTTTCTGTCCCTCCCTCTGAGTGTTTGGAATTAAAGGGAAACAATATGGAGCGCAGTCTCTTGCTGGCAGGTCTGTTTTGAATGGACAGGTACCCCTTGCCTCTGTAGAAGCATCTTATGAATCCATGAGTGGAGTTCTGTAGGCTTGCAAGAAACGGGTGCCCCACAGCACCCGTCATGTAAAATAAATAAATGAACAGTTGATTTCAGTGGGGCGTCAGTGTCCTATTTTTAGAACACTGCCTTTTCTTCCAGGGCTGTTCAGGTAGCTCTCATTTCGCAGCTCTAGCATCTGCCCAGCATACGGCTTCTGACATCTGGCTTCCACTTGCTAGACAATAGGGAACTTTGGACTAATTTCCCCATCTCTGCAATGGGACAGTACGTTTTTTGGAATGCTCTACAGGGGGAAGGGGGCAGTTAGGTAGCGAAGGATATGAAAGCATCCTGGAAATGAACCCCACAGAACCAACATGCTCATCACATTTTATTATTCATTGAGCTCCCAAGTAAGCGTTTCCTTGTGAATCTCAACAGGCATTTTATTTTGATCGAGTTTTACATTCTCTCCTCTTGGCTCAGGAGGGTACTATGCTGCCTCTCTGGAAAAAAGCCTCCTCCCTCTTCCAGCCCAGAACTTCTGACTTGCATTTGTGCCTAAGTACAGCAGCTGGACCTGGCTCGTGGTTGAAGTATTATGCTACAAAGCAGGGCCTTTTAAAAAAAAAAAAAAAAAAAGATTTTATTTATTTATCTGACACAAAGAAAGAGCAAGAGAACAAGCAGGGGGAGCAGCAGGGAGAGGGAGAAGCAGGACCCCGGGACCATGACCTGAGCTGAAGGCAGACACGTAACTGACTGAGCCTCCCAGGGGTCCCAGAAACAGGGTCTTAAGACAAGCAGAGAAAGCACACATCATCCTGGGTGGGCGAGGGCCCCCAGCCTGAGCCCTGGTTCCAGTCCTCTCTTCAGGTCCTGGTTTGGCTCCTGGCTACTGTGTACAAAACACAAATGCCCACAAAGCAAGGAGGCAGAGCCACTCACAGCAAAAACCACCCAAAGAAGAGCCTTCATGGAAACAGCCTCACTTGGTGACTTCTTGACCAGAAAACATAGACCTAAATTCACAATTGGTTTTCCCTATAGCCATTTTAGGTGTTCACAAAGCTTCATAATTATTCATATTACTTAGTAAGCCTCCCATGTGGAGGTAGTTCAGAATCAACAATTTGAGTTGTACAAGAGGTTAAGTGATCTTTTCAGAAAGAGTGGTTGGCAAGGTTATCTTTGAATTCAGAACAGCATTCTTGACGGTTACTACAATAAGAGGGACCTGTCCCCCTAGCGTGAAGGTCGTGTACACACTTGAGTGAAAACACCTCCGTGCTTGTGTTGCTTTGACAAAACTCTACCTCACTGCTCGATTTTAATGGAGCCATCCTTAGGAATCTGCACAACGTCCTCAACTTCTTCACCTAAGTGAGGGATTTCAGCTTTGTGCCTTCTGTGGCTTTCTGTTTGATGGGCCTGCAAGATCCTTAAAAGCTTCCAGAGAAGGTAGAAAACAGGGAAGAGCGTTGACTTCAGAGTATGTGAAGAATAAACCAGGTTCTTCCCCCACTCAGCTTGCAAATCAGTTGCTTCTACCTAGACTGTTGGAGCAATTTACGCCCTACTGAGGAGGCGACGTGGGGTTCTTGAACTGTAGAGCATGCATGGATTGACAGCCGCTGTCTCCAGCTACAACAGAGATGGAGTGAGCGTTTATACAGACTCAGTGGGGTGGGACTTCCCTGTTGAATGCTGCTTTATGTCTTTTCTGCCAAATGCCTTTTACATCTGCCCCCCATTCAAAATCTCCTTTGACTTTCTACTTCTTACAAAAGGAAGCGAAACCAGTGTTGCAACCACCATAGATAGCATCGTGGCGTTTTCTTCATTTCCCCAAAATGCACTTTTTGGGTGTGTTGTGCACAAGAGCTTAAGGAAAAGCGGGTCTTTTCCAGTGAAAATTTTGTAAAGTCTTACAATGATGTAAGCTAAGGAAAATGTTGGAAGATGCGTTGGGAGTGGGTAGGGCTCGGATTGCTTCTTTGCCCTTTGAAAAAAACCACAGCTCTCCATGACATGTTCCTGAGCCACGTTGTAGTCATTTGGTGATGGTGGTTTTTGAAGAAGGTAATATATGCACGCACCAATAGATGGTAACTGTATTTTTGTGAGTTTGTTTTTAATGGACAGATTTGATGTTAAGTAGGCAGTTGTGGTAAGGATGAATTCAGAGCTATGCCATCAGACTGTTAAGGTTAATTCAGATATAAATTTAAATTAAAGGAATTTTGTACTTTCTTGTCAATAAAAGGCTATAGCATCTTATAAATGGACAAGCGTAGGAAGTCATTACAGCAAAATACGTATCAAAAGCAGATGTATTTTGCAAGATGGATTAAACCATCTACTTTAGGAGTTCAAAACATCCTTGACATCAACATCATTTTTCCAAACTGAGTGAGAGGATTATATCTAAGCGTGCAGTTACGTTGAAATAAGTATACAATCATCCTGATGACCATGTAACCCACGTAGTTGAATTTGCCAATTAGTTTAACATTTTTGGTTAGTGAGAATACTCTAGGTCAAGAAGAGATTTCTGATCCTGACAAAATTTCTGACTGGATGGTTCATTGTCATTCTCCTCTTTTTTTTTTTTTTTTTTTTTTTTAAAGATTTTATGTATTTTTTGACAGAGAGAAATCACAAGTAGATGGAGAGGCAGGCAGAGAGAGAGAGGGAAGCAGGCTCCCTGCTGAGCAGAGAGCCCGAATGCGGGACTCGATCCCTGGACCCTGAGATCATGACCTGAGCCGAAGGCAGCGGCTTAACCCACTGAGCCACCCAGGCGCCCCTGTCATTCTCCTCTTTACATGTCATTTTGGCAAACCTGATTGTAGCTTTTTTGGGGACACCATGTTAAAGCTTGCGTCCAGGGACATTTATGTGAAGTTTGGGTAATTCGGGTCTTCTGCGCCTTTTTAAAATAAGTATGCAGATTTGAAATCAGGATGTCTTAGTGACTCAGTTTTCTAAACCCTGACCCAGTCTTTATAGTTTATTTATTCATCCATTTATTCAAGAAAACTTATTAAGCACTTACTTGTCATTAACATTTAATAATTCCTGATAGCTACCATGTAAAGTGTTCACATTGTAGCATGCAGTGAAGTGGTGATCATGTAGCAGACTGTTAATAACTAATGGCCTCACCATTACCATAAATTATTCAGTCATTAACCATTTATATTTTGACTAGTATGTGGCATTCAATACAGAAGTATTTAGTGAGCATCTACTGTGTGTCAGGAGCTCTTCTAGGGTCTAGTGATGTAGCAAAGAATCTAAGAGGCAAAAATTTCTGCCCTGGTGAAGACACATTCCAGTGTTTTCAAATACATTTTAAGATCATTTGATAGCCATACTGATGTATATGAGTGTTTTTTAATGGATGTAAAAAAGTTGGCACCATGTTTATTCTTTTGAAAAGAACTAGTAGTTATCAAAGAGTCTGAAAGGGGTATAGAAAGAAATCTAGGCTCAGGTTTCAAAGGGATATAAAAATAAGCAAAATTTCATGAAAGACTAACATGTCGTGCTAGTCCACATTGTTATGTAAGTGACACAAATTCTGATTAATTCAAGAGAGAAGCAAATAAATTTATAAGACTAGCACTTTGTTCAAATACAATTAAAAAAAATTGAAGTTTGCTCCTAGATAATTCAGACTACAATACTCAAATTATCCATTTAATTGAGAGAAAGTATGAGAATAATTATGACATACAATAAAGAAGTACTACAAAAGCTAAACACATGAATGATTTAATGAAATGTTTTAAGTAGTGGAAAGCCTAATTCCTTAATGATACTAGAAATGAGAAAACAAATTAAGTTATTAAAAATAAATATTGAAACACCTTTAAGTAAAAGTAAGTGTAAAACTTTTTTCTCATTATAAAAAACAGGATTTTTTTCATTGCACATACTTCTATTACTGGCTTTTTGTATACTATTTTCTGCTGGAAAACAGTACTGGCTCTGCCTTGCTTATTAAACCTAAATTTTAAGAATTTGCTAATTAGGGGCGCCTGGGTGGCTTAGTGGGTTAAGCCCCTGCCTTCGGCTCAGGTCATGATCTCAGGGTCCTGGAATCGAGTCCCGCATCGGGCTCTCTGCTCAGCAGGGAGCCTGCTTCTCTCTCTCTCTCTCTGCCTGCCTCTCCATCTACTTGTGATTTCTCTCTGTCAAATAAAATAAAATAAAATAAAATAAAAAGAATTTGCTAATTAAGGGACACCTGGTTGCTCAGTCCTCCGTTAAGCATCGGACTCCTTATTTTGGTTCAGGTCATGGTCACAGGGTCCTGAGATGAGTCACAGGTCGGGCTCCTAGCTCAACAAGGAGTCTGCTTCTTCCTCTCCCTCTGCCCCTCCCCAATGAGTGCGAAGATTCTTTCCCTCTTGGAAACAAATAATAAAATCTTGGGGAAAAAAAAAAAAGAATTTGCTAATTAAGACTATTGCTGTTTCTAAGTGGCCAAAGATGATCAGAAATGGCAAAATTTGGGGTGCCTGGGTGGCTCAGTGGGTTAAAGCCTCTGCCTTCAGCTCAGGTCAAGGTCCCGGGGTCCTGGGATCCAGCCCTGCATCGGGCTCTCTGCTCAGCGGGGAGCCTGCTTCCCCCCTCTCTCTGCCTGCCTCTCTGCCTACTTCTGATCTCTGTCTGTCAACTAAATAAATAAAATCTTAAAAGAAAGAAAGAAAGAAAGAAAGAAATGGCAAAATTGACCTTGATATTTCAGCACTTACCCCTTTGAGAACCGTGAAGCAATTCTGGACCTTTGTCTGCAGTTCATGTGTTTGAGGTTATCATAATATAGATGGCTTATATTGAAAAAGCATGCTAAGCAACCAAAGAAACTATGCAGCATGAGACATGCATGGAAACAGTGCTGTGTACTGAACTCGGTGATGTCTATAGTGTGTGTGTGTGTGTGTGTGTGTGTGTGTGTGTGTGTCCCCACAACAAAGTACTGAAATATCCAGAGAGCGGCTTCTGTAATCTGGTGACCTTGTGCCTGAGAACCTAGGATGTTCACATGGTAACTGTGGTCACTGAAGGTGGATGCTTTTTGAACATAAGGACTGGCATTTTCTTCAGTTAGATTCTAAGAAGCCAGCCATCTGCACTTCACTTGGCTCAGGGTTCCACAGAGAACAGAAAGATAAAGTGCACGCTTAGTTCAGTGGGAGGAGGGAGGAGGTCTGATTTGGCCGAAGGCATTCTACTGTGAAGTTCCACAGATGATGGGAGAGATTCCTTTCTCATGGGTAACTCCCCAGATTTTTTCCTGTGAGATAACATAAGCCCTGAAGACAAGCCTTTTTTTTTTCCTTTCCTTTTACGATCCTTGTCCTATACTGGTTAGATCCCATCTCCTCTCCTTTCCTGGACTTCTAGGCATGCCAAAGCCTGGTCTGTCTCGCTCCTATTCCAGTGCAGCCCCATCCGGTAGAAATACAATATGAATGAATTACATATATAATTTTAAGTTTTCTCATAGTTCAACTTTTTAAAAGTTTTTTAATTTATTTGAGAGAGAGCACAAGCAGGGGGAGTGGCAGGCAGAGGGAAGGGAAGAAACAGCCTCCCCTTTTGCAGGGACCCTGATGCGGGGCTCAATCCTAGAACCCTAGGTTCATGACCTGAGCCGAAGGCAGATGCTGAACCACCCAGCCACCACGCTCTTAGATTAAATTTCTTAAAGCCAAAAAGAGGGTGAAATTATTTTTGTATTTAACCTGAATATTCAAAATATTATCATTTCACCAATCAATCAAAATAAAAAATATCAATGAAATATTTTATATTTTTTATAATAAGGCTTCAAATCTGGTGTGTGTCTTAAACTTACAACAGACTGTAGAGATGTGAACTTCCAGAAAGTAGGGCTAGCTTTGGCCTCTTGTCTTATTTCTGAACCCTCCTCTACCTCCACATTGCCTAGCTAGGTTTATAAGGTAGGCTGCTGAATGAAAGAATGAATCAATGTTCCATTTTCATTGGTTCTACTCTTTTAAACTTTTAAAATTCATGTAGCTATTACTAAAGAGTTAAAATTTGTTTTCTGCCAAAATATACTAGAAATTCTTTTTATAGTGTAGTCACATTTAGAGCTCTAAGAGATGGCAGAGGCAAAGCAGTTTAGGAGACTAAGTTTATAATCCATATTATACTGCAACCTTCTGTGTGACTTAAGGCTTGATTGCATAACTTCTCTGGTCCTCTCAATCTAATCATCCATAAAATGTTGTGGAATTAGGTTACTCTAATGTCCTTTCCCATTGTGATTGTATAATTTGTTTTTGAACAAATGCATTTTTTCTTTTGACAGATGATATTATAGAAGAATAATAGCTCTCCTTTGCTGACCTTTGCACAAACAACCTGTGATGATTTTTATGAATGTCTTTTGTATTCCATATTCTGTTCATTCTCAAAAATTGAGATTCTTATTCCTGAAGATGATGGCATTGTTTTTTTGTATCCTTTGCACAAAAGATCCTAAGATAGCAGTAAATGTTCAATGAATTTTTACTTACATTGAAAACTGTTAGTTTGCTTGGTGGAGAAAAGTGGGATATTTCAGCAAGTAGTGAGTGTTTCAGTTGCCTTTTTTTCTTACTAAAGAAAAATTTCTCAGTGGATTTCACCCTTAAACTAGATAGTGCATATTTTTCCTCATTCTCACCTTTAACTTTCCGTCAGTTCAAAATGTTTTTTTCTACCTTGCTCTTCTGGTCGTGTCCTCCCCTTGCTTGAAACTGTTCAGGTGCCCAAAGAATGTATTTAAGGCTCCTTAGCTTGGGCTCATTCTGGCCCTTCAGCCTGCCTTCCTCACTTGTCCTTACACGGAGTCCCCCACAAATCAGTCATTTCTGATTGCAGATTGGTCTGCCCATCCCATCCAGCCATGCCTCAGGCAATCCTTTCTCTCTGCCTTTGCCTCTCTTCTCCTGCCCCCCAGACTGCCTCTCCTCTCCTCCAATTATCAGGATCATTCCTATCCTTAAAGGCTAGATAGAGTCCGTTTCGAGCCCTGTCTTCACCCCAATCCATAATTTAGCAGCCTGTGGTGAAATAACCCTTATTCTTATTTGTCAAGATTACATGTTGCCTTTAACAAATATTTATTCCAGCAGATTTTGGACCATTTCTCCTTATTAAGTTGCAGTGTTCTAAGGACAGGTTCATATTTTATTTACTCCCCTGTTGGATGCTGGATTCGAGGCCAGGCCCCAAACATAAAACAGGCATGTAGGTAAACAAGTAGTTATAATATAGCTATGGTAAGTGCAAAAATTGGAATGTGTGCGGGGTATCTTGAGAGAACAGGTAGACCACTGTTCCTGAAAGAAGTCAAAGACGGTTCATGGGGCTGGTGATTTCTAAGCTGGGACTCGTTTAAGGCAATGGGAACTCAGCTCATAAAGCATGAATGCCAGAATTCTGGGGTGCTTCCTGTACCTTCTTCCTGGTCCTCCTTCCCAGTGGCATGGTGTCGTGATGGCCTGTGCAGACGGGGACGGACTAGGGCCCTTCTTGGCTCTGCCACTTAGCTCCCATAACCCAAGCATGTTGTTCAGTCATTGGGTGCTTCCATTCCCTTCTCAAATGGAGTATGAGGCTGATGGAAATTTACTTTAGGGAAAACCAGAAAAAGAGTAAAAGGAGGGAGTGAGGGGGGTTTTAGGTGAGTTAAAATCAGTCGAGACTATAGAATACAAAGTTCTTAATAATTGTTACTGTTCTCTCACCGTTGATTCTTACAGTGCCACGTGCCACGTACATAGAAGGTATACAGTGAATATTTACTGAATGATTGCACGTTGCCACCAATCAATTAGTTACATTCATACCCTTTGTGTTTTAGGGAAGGCTGCATTTTCTAGTGCTACCTCTCAGGGATGTGACCTCTCAGTGTTATGCTGCTTGTCTAAGGGCATGGGAGGGATGTGTGTGTGTGTCAGTGATATGTGCTGGATTCATTTTGGCTCACTAGGGAAAGTTTTTCAATTCTGAGATCAATGACCTGAAACTTCTTGTCTGCTGTGATTTCCAGCTGCCTAGATTTCTGATACAGCATGCCATAGGCAGTGTTTGCAGATTTGTTGCATAGAGATCAGGACACAGTGTACCTTATAGAGGCCCGTCTTTTGTGTGGGACTGATTCTTCTTTAACGAAATGTATATGAAATTAATAAACTGGGGATCCCATGAAGCTCTCTTAAGTCATTTCAACTTAAATCACTTGGTATTATTTTAAAATTGCCATTCGTACAATGAAGAGTGGTTTCTTTCCCCCTCACAGATATACAATGCCTACTGCTTCACAAATTATAAACTATGAATATTTATTTAGTATATAACAGGTCGCTCATTTTAAAATTCATAGTATTTTTGCCTTAAACTGAGATTATTGCCAAGTCCTTGTTAGGTACTTTCTCTTTACAGGACTTGTCTTTTATGATTAATGTCACAGTAGCTTTTCAGAAGAAATTGCATTAAAAATACAAAAAACAAAGAGCTACTTTTTAATACATAGAGTAGCTTATTGGAGCAATAATTGAATAATAAATATGACAATCTTTATAGAGCCATAATTTTACTACTGATTACAAGGTAGGTCTTTCTGTTATAGCTATATTTTTGAAACATTTGAAAATAAACTAGTAAGAATTATTTCTAAAGATTAAAATTCAGAGTCTACTAGAATAACAATGAGAATCATTATAATTGTACTTCCACAGATATATGCTGGAACTTTTAGATTTGCTGTCTAAATAGGCTTCCTCAATACTTTGTCTTGGGTTTTCACCAGACACGTGGGGGATAGGTAGGGAACCTGCTCCCCTGATTTTACAGATGGGCAAACTGAATCACAGAGCAGTTAAATGGTTGCCCAGGGTTATGTAGTAATTAGAGACCGTTATCTGTTGTGTTCATTAGATTATTCTGCTGCTCAAAATGTGTACTCCTATAAGCATATATATTGTCAGTACTTCCATAATCTGTTTTCTATCTCGATGAAAGATGAGAAGATAGCAGAAAAAGCTCCCTATATAGAGGGTACATCTTTTAGTAAGGTAAGGTCTAGCCCCTTGTTTTTCATTACATATCACTAGAAAAATGTCCTCCTTGAGAGCAGAGACACATTTTGTCAAATTCATTAATGGGATACATTTAACAAAAAAGTTAGTTTCCTTTTAAAACAGACACCTTTTAAAACAATTATGTTAAAAGATACTTTTACTGTTATTAGTCTGTAATGCCAGCCTGAAGAATGAAGCTCTTATTCAGATAATTTTTAAAATGTTCCCTTCCCCAAATACTTTCATCCTGCCTCAAGGCAGACCTTTCTTTTGGGATTCCTTTTCTGCATGGCACAGAGTTCCTTACAACAAAAATACTTAACCAAGAAAGCTCTTCAGACACTTCTCGTATAACTGATGTTTGAAAATGTTAGCCTGACTGATGTATGAAAATGAAATTTTCCATAATGTGACATTTTAAATCGTGAAGAATGAGGAGATTGTCTTATTATTGTTTTAAAAATAGTTTCATGCATGCTGTTGTTGAAATCTTTAGATTTTTTTTTAAAAGGGTAAACAAGTTTTTCCAGTGATAACTATCCATGATTAGGAGGTTAGTTTTAAAGTGATTGGGGATAGTCTGAGTTAAAAATGGCCTTACCTTTTAAGACCTTATTTCTTTAGAGCTTAACTGTCCTTACATATTTTGGCTCATTTACTTTTACACTGTCCTTCTAGAGGGATATGTGTGGGTGACGCTGTTCCTACTGTAGAGTAGTGAAACCCAGACACAGAGTAAATGTTTTACTCTGAATTTTATGCTTTCCCCTCCCCCCCCTCCGCCAGGCACTTTCTAAGGCTTTATATTGCCACTATTCTGAGCGGTGCATAATTCAAAACAGTGAGCAATTTGGGGGATAGGCTTAAGAACACCGGTGTTTAGATGAAGATTGTCCAGAGCCCTTTAGACCCTTACCTTCTGAGGCAGGAATGGTTGAAACTGTTGCCATTTTACAATGCTGCTAAAGTGAAGGCTCTGTAACTGGACGAAACACATTCAAAATACCAGGTGGAATTTTGTTCAGTACACATCTGATAAAAGCAGACGACTTCATTAGCTAGTGAGGATGGCACCGATTCCGGGCACTGTGATAGTAAGGGCAAACCATCCCGCGTGGTAGGCAAGGTTTTCAGAACTAGAGGGACCCGGCAGGAAACAGAAGTTTGCAGCAGAGACTTCTCCCCACGCTGACCCTTTCCCGACATGATGTGACACATTTTGAGCTCTTCCATTTTAGTTTCCATTATCCACCACCCCAGTTCTCAATTCAATTTCAGACTCGGGCAAAAGCCTGTAATTCTATTTGTTTTGGGTAAATTTAGCAAGCTGCTCCTGATCACACCTTAGCCAGAGGCCACCTGTTGACTGGCTTGCCTCTCGGAGGAGTGGTTTCTGTAGGCGATGAATGGGAAGAGGATTGGAACCCGCTGCTATTAGTAAGTAAGCAGATGCACCGTCTCAGGGATAGTCCTTCCCGCCTTTCAATCTGCCCGCTCTCTGTATTGATGGAGTGTCCTATGCCTGCGAGTCATTCCGTCCTGAGGCAATGAGAAGTGCTCTCCTAGGGGCCATTTATCAAGTGCTTCTACTGGCATTTGATGGAAAGGAATTTAGAAGTCATAGTTTGATACACTTAAAGCACGGCCACATTCTTTTTTGCACGCCCCGAGTGTGTGTCTGTGTGTGTGTGTGTGTGTGTGTGTGTATCAACCCCGTGTACATGCTTTTCAGCAGCCACAGTCATGGGCTGTCAGAAGCCCTGCAGACCAAACAACAGGATACAGCTGTGCTGTGCTCCGTAATGCGATGCGTAAACCTCCTCGGTGTCAAGCTCACAATTCTTTAAAGCTCTGCTTCCCCACTGAAATTATTGCCGGTTCATTTGCATCAGATGGGGAAGATGTGCTAGATAAATTTAGAATGTTGAGGAACAGTTTTGATGCTGACTGCGCTGTGATGAGGGTTCCTTCTAAATGATGATGATATGGTTAGCTCATGGCTAAGAGGAAACTGCTCTCAACACCACCGAGACAGCAGCTTCCTGTTGCAGCAAGGCATGAGGGGAAATGGATAAAACGGACATAAATTAGCTTCATCTCGTTTTCCAAAAGGATCGGAGGAGGAAGGTGAGGGAGGGAGGCAGCGGATTGCCAGGGTGCTTGGAAACTGCAAGGAGATCAGGGAAGGGAGAGGATCCGTGTCTGCCCTATGCTGGGGGAGGGGAGGGATGCCTGCACGCTAAGCACAAAGTTGGCGTCATTAATGGGCTTCAGTAGGAGATGCCCAGGGTCATCTTAGAAAACCATCCTGTAAGGTATTTCTCATTGAGTTTGGCTTCTAAGGTTGGGGTGCTGGAGGGGTGGGGGTCAGAATTGTCTCCCAGTTGCAGTACTTTAAGGCAAGAAAGAGGTTAAATTTCATAAAATCTCATAAGATACTAAATCCACTGCTTTTTTCACCTAGTTGTGCCCTATCATTTTGACATAATGGGTTTCTTTTTTTTTTTTTTTTTTTTTAATGCCATAAATTAAAGTGGGGAAATTTCTTTCCACTCCTGTCTCTCATGTACAAAATCAGCATTCTTTAATTCATGTTATGAAAATCCTTGCAGGTCCAACGAAGAGTGGGTTAAGATACCACAACAGAAATGTAGTCTATAGTATGTAGCTTGAATCTTAGGAAATAGTGACTGTATTAAAGTATTATGACAATTTAAAATTTTTTGAACAAATAGTGAATATACAAGTACTGGAATAAAGTACTGAAATATTTTAAAGGATTAAAATCACCAATCCTGAAAGAGAAAAAAATTGTTTCTGGGAATTTCTTTGCTAATCAGGGCAATTTGATTCATTGCTACTGAACTGAACTGATGAATGTGAAGCTGATTTAATAAGCTATAATATTTGCATTTACATGTCATCTCTGATATAATAGGATATAATGTATTTAAAATGCAGATCATCACCAAACCACGTAACTATTGTTACACAAATAGAGTAAGAGGCTTAATTTATAGATAAAGGCTACATTTTGCTGATACTAGAGCTGATATTATGAAAACAGTAAGAAATATCCTGCATGAGCAAAGGAATACTCTTAGAACACATTTAGGAATCTCCGAGTGGATTCATGTTCTGCGAATGAGGCTTAACCTATACAAATAAATTGTTTTAAGGGTCTGTGGTCTTTAGGAAATGACACTCGTTGGGTGTGCCGAAGAAGGCTTGTAAGA